>NC_090930.1:420036152-420341604 GCF_040938575.1 Ambystoma mexicanum | reverse complement strand
GGAGGCCTGTTGCCCAGACCATCCCTATCCTCAAGTCTATTCAGCGAAGAATAGACCCATCCCTGGTGAACCCAAACCTCACCAGAGCAGTCAATCCCAGGGTTCAAAAACTTTTCAGGGCAGCCCAGTCTGACCCTCTCTATATAAGAGGACATCTGAAGCCAGACTCCCTAGTTGTCACTAACACTCGTAAGAGGGCTGGAACACCCTTGTCATCGTCCGAAGCTCCTCCCGACAAGGAGAGCAAAAAACTAAATGGTTTCTGCAGGAAAGTAGCCTCAATGTCCGCCTATCAAGCAAGGATTGCAAACTCCACCACCCTGTTGGCCAGCTACAACTGCCATCAGTGGGAAGAAGTCGCGGCACTCATAGCCTCTGCTCCGGAACCTTTAAAGGGCCAGTTAGCTCGGATTTCCGCAGAGGGTAGAGCCGTTTCTGGTTGCATTTTGAAAGCAACTTTTGACGCGGCGGACAACGCAGGCAGATTGATAGCAGAAGGCACTGTTATCAAGAGACATGCGTGGTTACGGCAGTCTGGTTTTAAGGCAGAAACCCAGGCATCATTGTTGGACAAACCGGTGGAAGCCGATCTGTTGTTTGGTAAGGCGGTCGAGGACGCACTGAAGAATGCCAAGGACGAATACGAGACACACAAGTCCCTTGGCCAGTTAACCAATAAACCCCCTAACCAGAGAGGGAATAGTAATTTTCGTCGCCCAGGCGGCCAAAGTTCCCAGAGAGAATCTAACTATTCCCAGGGGCAGGGTACACAGTGAAACAGCCATCAGTCTACCCAGGGTTACGGCAGGGGTAATAGGAGATGTCGTGGTAAAGGCAGGGGCAGCCCCAGCAAAGGAGGCGGCACGCCTCCACCAAAGCAGTGACGCTCAGTTCAGGGTCCCTTCTCACGCAACCCCAGTAGGGGGACGCATTTCCAACTTCACCCAGGCTTGGGAAGGGATCACATCAGACAGATGGGTGCTGTCAACAGTATCCAGAGGGTACTGTATAGAACTACTGCAGCGTCCCCGGAACCATCCTTCACGACAAAGAGTACACTCTTTAGAACATCAGAAGATTCTCCTCGAGGAGATCGCCATTCTGCTAGAAAAGGACGCGATAGAACTCATCCCGGGACACCAGGTAAACAAGGGTATTTATTCAACTTACTTGCTTGTGCCAAAGAAAGATTTGACAATGCGCCCAGTATTGGATTTAAGGCCTGCCAACAAGTATGTCAAGCCCTAAAAGTTTCGTATGACTATGCTACAAGAGGTAATCCCCCTCCTAAAAAAGGGGGATTACATGGCAACCTTGGATATGAAAGATGCTTATTTTCATATTTCCATGCTCCCAGCCACAGAAAGTACTTGCACTTCAAGGTGGACAGTCGGCACTACCAATTCAAGGTACTGCCCTTCGGGATAGCTTCGGCACCAAGGGTATTCACCAAGGTACTGGCGGTGGCGGCTGCACACCTACGCAGGGAGGCAATCCCGGTGTACCCTTATCTGGACGACTGGCTCATAACAGGGGAAACCCCAGTAATTTGCAGGACAAACATTCAAAGGACGATCGACCTCCTCCACGAGTTAGGCTTCTCAATCAACGAGAAAAAGTCAAGCCTGGTGCCAAGCACCTGCAAACAGTTCCTAGGAGCAATCCTAGATACTCAAGAGGGGTTGACCTTTCCTTCAGAGGAAAGAATTCGGAATATACTACTTCAAATTCCGCATTATCAGTCCGATCACCAAATAACGGTACGCAAAGCAATGCGTTTACTGGGCATGATGGCGTCATGTATTTACCTGGTCCCCCACGCGCGCCTGCACATGCGTCCCATGCAGGAATGGTTGGCGAAACAGTGGTCTCAGGCAAGTGGTCAGTGGGACGATCTAGTGGTCGTTTCGCCAACACTAGTACAAAGCCTTCACTGGTGGACAAGAGAGAATCTTGCACAGGGAAAACCCTTTTACGATCCCAAAGTACAGGCAGTAGTCACTACCGATGCATGTCTGGCGGCGTGGGGATCTCACCATCTCCACCACACAGCTCAAGGTCTCTGGTCTCCCTCAGTGGCCAAGAACCACATCAACCTGCTAGAGCTTCTGGCAGTATTCAGAGCGCTTCAAGCGTTCGAGCCCCACCTACTGAACCTGTCAGTGCAAATCCGGACGGACAGCACAACAGCCATGTTCTACCTGAACAAGCAAGGAGGGACTCGTTCGCCAAATCTGCCCAAGCTTGCCCAGAAAATCTGGATATGGGCACTCAGACGGAACATCTTCCTGTCATCACAACATGTTCCAGGGGAGCTCAATTCCCTAGCGGATGCTCTGAGCAGAGACTCCCTCCCAGAGGAACACGAATGGGTTCTACACAGAGAGGTCGTAGAAGATATCTTCTCTCAGTGGGAATTCCCCACTATAGACTTATTCGCCACAAGCGAAAACAGACAATGCCCAGGATTTGCATCCAGGTTCCCCCAACCAGACTCCCAGGGGAACGCCCTGTGGATGAACTGGTCAGGGATGTTTGCGTATGCTTTTCCACCAACTCTTCATCAGGCAGGTGGTGAACAAGATGAACAGAGAGTCGATGACGCTCGTCCTAGTTGCTCCCATGTGGGCAAGACAACCATGGTTCCCACACCTACGCAGGATGGCGGTGTGCGAGCCCATCAAACTTCCAGCCTGGTACAACCTACTGTCCCAGCACCAAGGTCAAACAGTGCACCAGCAACCCAACTCGATGAACCTGGCAGCATGGCTCCTGAGGTCATAGAGTTTGGACATCTCAATTTACCACACAGGTGTATGGACATCCTAAAAGAATCTAGGAAACCAAACACAAGGCACTGTTACTTTGACAAGTGTAAGAGGTTCGTGATCTGGTGCCAGAGTAGACAAATCAACCCTGTTGATTGCACTCCTTCTACTATTGTTACATACATGCTCCACCTGCTAGATGCAGGATTGGTTTTTAACTCACTGAAAGTACACCTGGCAGCCCTGTCGGCATACACCACTTCCCATAGCAAGGTCTTGTGGTGGAAAGAACTAGTAGTTAAAGCCTTCATGGAAGGAGTAAAGAGACTTCACCCTCCTATTTCAAACCCACCACCAGGGTGGGACCTTAATGTGGTGCTATCCAAGCTCATGAGACCCCCTTTCGAGCCCATGCATAAAAGCAGTCTCAAACACCTGACTTATAAAACGTCCTTCTTAGTAGCTATTACTTCTATAAGAAGGGTCAGTGAAATTCAGGCTCTGTCAGTGCAGGATCCCTTCTTTACTGTCCATAAAGACAATCTGGTTTTACGCACACACCCTAGGTTCTCACCTAAGTTTATATCTAAATTCCACGTAAACCAGTCCATCGAGCTTCCGGCTTTCTTCCAGGACCCTCAAAGCTCGGCTGAGGTGAAACTCACACCCTAGATGTGCGTAGGGAGGTCCTCTACTATGTAAATAAGACCAGACCGCTAAGAAAAACAGATCAACTGTTCGTCTCCGTAGCTACAGGCAGAGAGGGGGATCGCGTCTCTAAAGGTGCCATCTCGAAGTGGATTATTAACTGTATCCAGCTGTGTTACTCACTCTCTGAAAGAACTCTGCCTTTCACGCCAAGAGCCCGCTCTACTAGAGGCATTGGGGCCACTCTGGCTTTCATTGCAAATGTACCCCTTGACACCATTTGCAAAGCAGCTACTTGGAGCTCTATTCGCACTTTTACTCGGCATTACTGCATTGACACCCATTCCAAGGCAGATACTCAAGTGGGACAAGCGGTTCTAAGACATCTATTTGCGCATGACCCTTCTCACATCCCACCTCCTTCAGGTACTGCTCGCTAATCTATGCACAGCATGTGATCTAAGCAGATTCCACAAGCCTCAGAAGCGATACATTACTCACCGTAATCGTATTTCTGATGCTTGTATCTGCTTATATTCACATGCGACCCACCCTTCCTCCCCTCTGAGAGAAGGTGCATGGTTGCTTACCTTTCTATCTATCTGCTTGGATTATAGGGGTTTTTCGGTTTTAATTTGAACCTTATTGGGGAGGGCGAACTTTTTTTTTTTTTTTCGTAGGGCAACTTAACCATAACGTCCCCTCAACAAAGTTTTTTTTGTAGTGAAAATATATATATATATATATATATATATATATTATATGCTTGTGTATGTAACTTATTTATGCCTGTAACTTGTTAAGCGCTCCAGTGCCCAGTTACCTCAGGGTTAGGTGCGCGCGATACAAATACAAACAAATACTAATAACATCAGACACCAGGGTGGAGTTTTATAGGCCCCCAATGGGTACCTCTTTTATTTTTATTTAATTTTTTTAAATAGACAAACTGTTCGATCTCAAAAATTCTAACTGTCCCATAGTCTCCAAACTATTATTTGCCCTGCTGTTATCCTCCTATCAAACTGGCCAGCTCTCTCTTATAGGAGTTATGGAGGAACCCTTCGGGTGAACCAATGGAACAGGTCTCTTCTCTGTCTGGTGTCAGCCAACTAAGAGGGGTCCAGAGAACTGCATAGTAGGCGGGCCCCTATGCAAGGACGGCCTGTAACAAGCTGCCACCTAACCTTGTCGTCCTACACCAGGGCACCTACTTCCCAACATTCTTGTCACTAAATGCCTCCTAATAAGCAAAAGTGAACACTCCACTACATACCCCTATTGCATATTTATATGTATATAGGTATAATAAGTAGGAAAGTTCATTTGAGCCAAGTCACACATTCCACAACGCCACCTAGTAGCCATCGCTGGAAGTTCACCTCAAGTTCAGAGCCACAAGAACAAGGCATTGTGGGTATGCAAATGAACTCAAATGCTATGTAAAAATAAGTAAAAAATGAAATGCGCAAATAAATACATAAAGTAATAATGCACATTACATTTTGGTGAGTGGCTGCTGCAGTCAGCGGTGCCCAATGGCCTGCCACTACTTTGTTATGCCCCAACACAGTACCTTTTGAGGATGTGTTCATGTGGGCAGCTGTCTCTGCCTGAGGGGCTGGCCCATCTCGGGTACTAATTTCGTGTTTATGCAGTGACACATGGCTGTGGGGGTACCACTGTCAACACCAGTGGAACTCGGTCTGTTTTTAAAAAAAATGTTTAATATGCAGACCCTGTGCCCTATGTAGGAGCTATGCCATTTGCGTCGCAAAGCAGATGCGCTGAGATCTGGCCTTCGGGATGGAGCCGGCTCCCTCCACCCACTGTGCCTATGCTGTGCTGGAGGGCAAGTTTGTCCCATTTTTTCCAACGCCCTGGCGTGGACAGAAGTACCCACACCAGGGATCTTAACCCAGGCAGTGATGATGCAGTCCAGGTCTTTTCTCTTTGCTGGTCTGCCGCCATGACTTGGTACCACCCCACGCTTCTGGGCCCGACCGACTGGTCATCAGACCCCAAGGCTGCACTGCCTTGTCCTGGGCCACTTCGCTCTTGCTGCTCAGGCCTGAGCAGCCCTGATCTTCACCTGGGCCACACCCAGGAGCTTTGGACTTGTGGGCTCCCTGGTCAAGCCCCTGCGTGGGCAGACACACCTGCAGGCCCCTTGGGTGCCCGGACTGCACCAGACATGCAGCCCAGGGCTTGCATTTTATGCCAGGCTGCACCTGGCCCATGCAGCCTGGCTTGTAAAGTAATTTATAGCCCCAGGGACCTGCTTGAAGTATCCATCCCCATGGTGCTCTCCACAATGCCCACTCTTCCTCTGCTACGGTTACTCTCCAAGATGTTCCTTATTATTCCAAGTTCTTTCCCCTGCATACTCTATTCCTGTGACCGTGGAAACCTCCCCTTGTTTTGTCCTTCATCAAAAGTCCATCAAGCCCCATGGTGCTGCTGAATGGGTCAGTCCATGCATAAAAAAGGTAAGTATAACACCAATATATTACACATAACTGATAAAATATTTCTAATTCCACCCCAGTGTACATGTGTTTATTTTGCATAGGTTTCCCTCGGGTAGGGAAGCAATGTACACCCCTTAGCCAGGCCCTAATTGGGCCAGAGGCTACATCTGAATTAATCCAGCAGCACCTTCTGTTGTCTAGTCTCATCAGTATTGATGAGCGCAATGGGTCTATAACAACCACAGCCAGTGGGGTCCTTGCTTGGTTCTTGCTATCAGTGTCATTTTGGAGTTGGCCATAGTCTAGGTAACAGTCCTAGTCTGTGAGGAAAAACATGGTGGCTGTGAATAGATGGCTGTGAAGAAGGTGCCAGGTATTGCATGGCTTCCCTTACTACTTAATTCATATCTGTTTTCTGTAATTTTAGTCAGCGTGGCTGTGATTGTGTTGATACATATTCTTTTTGCAGGGAAGCTGGGACCTATCTGCCGTTTAGAGGTAAGTATAAACATTTTTAAACATTTTAGGTTTTTGCTCATGTTCAGTCACAACACTGTCAATGTTTACTTGCATGTCTTTATATCTAATACCCATTAGTTTCAGGGCCAGAAGAATGTCTGCTTCATCATATTTTACATAGAATGTGTGTTGGCATTTGAACAATTTCTTCTCAGCCTGCTTGACATATCATTTGTCTGCTCACAGGCCGCATAAAGTAGACTCGGTCATTACTCATGCTGGCTGTTCTAGAATTATAAGCTCTCAAAACAGTTGGCCCTCTGTAAGGTTGTGATCTGTTAAGCAGTGCTCCAGATAAGATTTGCAAGTGGGAGTATTTTACGCTGTATTCTCTTTTTTTATTTGGGTGTAAAATAATTTTTTAGGGTGTAAAAATGTATTTTCAATTCTCAATGAGAATATTTTCTGAGCGTGGAAAGATAGGTTTTAACTGAAAAACAGAAATGGTTTTCGTAATAATTATTTCTTAGCATCTAGATATTCATGCACATTAAAAGATCTATTTTTACTTCTTCCAATCAGGCAATTAAAATAGTTTCATCCTGTGGTACGACATGCACTACTAGTCCAGACCTATCCATGGAGCTGTGTGGGTGAAAGCAGAGGCACAAGGTTAATGATGTGTCAATTTGCAAACTTTTGTTGGGAGTATTTTTACTCCCTATTTTTATTTTTTGGAAATATTCGCATATTTTCGCATATTTTTAGGGAGTAAAAGGGCCTGATACATCCCTTATCTGTAGGGCTGCTAAGTGCCTTCTGCTTTGACCTGTCCTCCAAATGTCACCTTGAACGCTGCCTCTGCCATAGCCTCACTGCTGTCTGACGTTCAATTTTCATTAACATGGAGTCTGTGGTAAGACAAGGTGATTGACACGTGACCCAAAAAGAGCATGGTTAAACCAAATAATTTTATTAGCTATTTTGTTCAGGGACAGAGTTGATCCAAACACTCATAGGATCTTGGTAAAGGTCTACAAACCATAAGGGTGTTCTTAAAAACTGGTGTAAGAAGTGTCCAACACCTTCAAAGACGAGTGTCCAAATCGTAAATTCTTAAACTTGTTCTTCATTCTAATGTTACAAGGTTTGCTCAGCTGGACTCCACACATCCTAATCTCAAAATGTCCAGGGCTAATCTAGCAAATCAAAACAAACACCTTCTCTTGGAAAGGTTATGCCATGGTTTACAGTCGATTCCCTTTTTGATCTTGCTGCTTTCACACCTCTCTACCTTACCCTTTGGTTTCCCTCAACGCATGGATTTCAGTTTCTCAGCATTCACTCTGTCTCTTCCAGACCTTACATTCTGTCAGCATTCACTTGAGGCCTTTCCCAGACTTTGGGCTTGATCTGCACTATTTCAGTAAATGTTTGCCCAGCCCCATTCAGGACCCTTTCAGCCTGACAATATTATGTCATATTCCTGACAAGGGTCTCTCCTCTTTGTGGGTCAGTCCTCTCCAGATCAACTGCTGACGGTTGGTCAAGGTGTAGACTACCTTTTTAGCGGGTTTGATCAGCCACCAAAAGGAATGCTATGGCAATTTCCAGGGCTGCTCCAAACCAATGCGCTTGGCAGTCAGGCAAAAAGATGACTTATGTATACAACGTGCAGGAGCACTTGGTATGGCAGCATATTCCCCTCTTAGCCTGTTGTGTCTGGCAGTGATAACTGTACCTCAGGATCCCGCACCTCCTTTGAGGCTGATGGGAGACGATTCGTGGTGTCGCCATGACAGCACTCTGTCAAGGATGTCCTCCAACAAGGGACTGCAGTGCAAGTTTAATCCGCCTACCCTAAAGTGCCTCTGGGGGTGTCTTCAGGGATCCATCCATCTTGGCTCGGGCTAGTTGGCAGTTACTGTCCATTCTCTTTAGGGATATCGTCAGAGGGCCACCCCTTCTGGAAGCTGCTTGAGAATACCAGCATCCGTCTATGCCAGGAATCTTTGCCTTAGGTACTTCTCTGCTGGGACCCCCCAACACCATTTCAAGGTGCTGAGGCTGGTCACAGTGGATCAGTCTGGGCTTGCCCTAGCAGGAGCACCTGCAGGATACCCTCAGGAGTCACCTGTCTCATCACAGGTCCCGCGACTGGACACCTTGGAGGACTGCTTAGCTGCCATTTTGGAATTGCTGTCTGCGCCACACAGTGGAAAAAGGTTACTCCACTCCCCAATATCTAAGCTGCCCAGGCTCTTCCCACAGGTTCTGACTCCAGCAATGCCTTTGCCTTTGAAATAGAGTGCTTCAATATGGGGTCGTTGGGTGGTGGAAGTGGAGCTCGTATCCCTTTTTGTTTGTTTGACAGTTGGCCCCACTCCTGCCAGAATTGAATATGTCTTGTTATAAAAACACTTTTTGTAAAGGTGGTATTATCATTTTTAACCTCAAAAGAGAACTCTTAATTTCTGCTGTATTGTCCTTCATGGCTTCAACCATAAGGAACAGTGTGAATCATGTTACCTGTGGTAGTTCATGCTTCTAAGTGACAAAAATATATAGTAAGTCCCATCCCCTTTCCTCCATACTGCATGAGCGCCCCTCGCTAGGGACTGGAGACATAACCTTTTTCACCAGAAAAAAACCTTCTTCCCCTTTAAATTTAGAGGTGCGCGGGGGTGTGGCCCTGGGAGCATGTGCTCCCCTGACTCTGCCCACTGGCGCTACTCCCCAGTCCCTTTTATCCACTTCAACGGGAACGGCCAGCTTTCACCAGCGCTCCTTTGTTTGGCTTCGACCTTGTAATACCACACGCTCTTCCCTGGTTACTTTCTTCTCTTTTGTCTTCTGTTTTTTGTTCAATCCGGTACTCAGTCGTCTGGTGCCAGGCTCCGTCCCGGCGCATGTTGACGTCAGCGGGCTTCAGCAGGTGTCCAGCCTGCGAAGGGCTCTTCCCAACGTCCGAACCCCACGCTTTTTGTCTCTGCTGCCTTGCCCCGATCATGGCTGGGAGGGTTGTACCACGTGCGACACGCTTAAACTGCATGCTCTGGAGAACCGGTTAGCTCGGTGGAGGGAGCTCTTTGAGAAGTCTCCTCCAGATGACTTGAAGGACTTTGTCAGACACAAGTCAAGGCTCAAGGTAGGGCTGCTTTTTTCCAGTGCACCTCTAAAGGGTGAGCCCTTCCCCATGAGAAACGCCTGAGCGGGAGGAATCCTTCAGGTTCTCACACCAGCACAGATACCGAGGCTACTTCAGCTACCGGCCGCCAAGCCGAGGGATCATTAGATCCTTCCGGGGACAGTGCTGTGGGACCGCAAGGTTCTTTTACCAGGTATACACCACGAGGGGCTACACCTGAGTACCGGGCAGATGTCCGAGGGGGAGCCTGTATGCAGCACTAGTGGTGATGCGGCCGAGGGCTACACGCCTACCAGGCTCCGTCCTGAGGTGCAGGGTAGGTCTCGTGCTCCACCGCAAAGTGTCCTGGAGGAGGCCGGGCCCAGCGAGGCAAGCACCACTACTTTGGCACGTGGCATGCACCTCAACAAGATGGCCGTTGCGCCAGACAAAATGGCTGCTCGTCCGATACCACCCCTTGGTGCATAGCAGGTGGGAGAAAGAGTTTCAAGGTGGGACTGGTGTCACCCAGGTACATGGCCTACAGCTCATCTATCAGCATTGCAGGGCAGATCTACCCCGCAACCGGCAAGGAAGAGTACGCACCAGCCCCAGCAGCCGTTCGCTACTCCGTCAATACCCCCTACCACTCCACGGGCCTGTGAGGACAGGTTTTTTGAAAATGTCCTCACACTCATGCGATTTCCTCATATGGGGGCCATCCTTTGGGATGTGATCAGGGAGTTGCTCCCTCCGGCCCTCCGCCTGCACCTATAGTCATTCCTCCTATGGCTCCTGCGTCGCAGGCCCCCGCGCAGCACTTGCTGCCCTTGCCGGCTCCTTCGATTCCAGCTCCCCACAGTTCAGGTGGTTCCACACCAGCCTCCGCAGCAGACAGCGGCTCCGGTTCCTACACCGCAGCCCTCAGCGCCCAGCACTCCTCCACCCACTCGGGACCAACCGGACACCCTGGTGGACATGGATGAGAAGGAGGAACCCCAACACGCCGTCTTCAGCCAAGGCCTTCCATGAACAGCTCGCAGGTTTGGCTGAATATTTGGGGCTTCCTCAACCCGAGGTCAAGGGAGACTGGATGTGCTCCCTGGATCTGAAGGACGCGTATCTACACGTCACAATTTGGCAGCCTCATCGCTCCTTTCTACGGTTCAGGATCATGGGCTTCCATTTCCAATACAAGGTTCTACCCTTCGGCTTCAACTCAGCCCTCAAGGTATTTACCAGACTCATGAATGCAGTGGTGGCCCTCCTCTGGGTGCAGGGCGACCATGTCTTCCTGGACGACTGGCTCATCAGGGCGAGGTCTCCGGAGGCGTTTCATCACACTTCCTCCGTCCTTATCGTACTCCACGAACTGGGATTTTCTATCAACATCAAGAATTCTCAGCTGCAGCCTACACAGAGCCTGACCTTTCTGGGCCTAATATGGGACATGAGCTCCGAGAGAGTTTTCCCATTTGGAGGACAAGAGTCACTTTCTCAGCCAAGAGGTGACCTTGGCTTGGTGGTACCAGCAACCATTGGGTATCATGGCGGTGGTCCTAATGGCCGTACCCCACACGAGACTCTGGATGAGGAGATTACAACTGTACTTCGCAGCCTCATGGAATCAGGAGCGGGTCTCCCAAGCAGAGCTTGTCAGCATTCCTCCCTTTCTCCACCCGGACCTCACCTGGTGGTCCAGGGACTCCAACCTGCGAACAGGCAAGCCCTTCCGACAGGCAGCACCTCAGATCACCATCCCCACGGATTCCTCCCTGGAAGGCTGCAGCGATACGCTGTACAACCAGTGTCCATGGAGTCTGGTCCCTTCAGGAGCAGGAGTCTTGTATCAACTGGCTGGTGCTGTAAGCTATCTGGCTTGCCCTCAAAGCCTTCCTTCCGATTATTTGTGGCAAGGTGGTCCTCATCCAGATGGACAGCTCCACCAGCATATATTATGTCAACAAGCAGGGTGGCACCATGTCCCCACCGCTGTGCAGTCTAGCGTTCAGCATGTTAAAGGGCTCTGGAGAACAACATTTACCAGACTGCTATCCACCTCCTGGGGGAGTCCAACTTGGAGGCGAACATGCTCAGCAGACTGAGAGCGGACAATTACGAAAGGCAATTGAACGATAGGTCCTGCTCGGGATCTTCAGCAGATGGGGGACATCCATAGGTGTATCTCTTTGCCACCTAGTCCAACAGGAAGTGCCTGCAGTTCGCATCCTGGCAGGGCCAAGGCCCGGCTCTCGGTGCAACGCCTTCCAGATACAATGGAAGAGCATGACAGCGTATGCATTCCTTCCAACACCCCTGGTACACAGGGTGATCTGCAAGATAAGGGAATTGTCACCTCCACATCAGTCCGTGGTGGCTGGTGAGACCATGGTTCTCAGATCTCCTCAACCTCTTGCACAGGCCACCCATTCACCTGCCGCTGGGCCCAGCTCACCTTCTCTCGCAGAAGTTAGCCCTTTCAGCTTGGTTCCTGAGCAGGTTACACTGAAGCATCTAACCTGGACTTCATTACGGGCATCGGGAGCCAGGCTACTAGGAGCCATTTCAAAAGTAAATGGACTAGGTTCTGTCACTAGGCAGACTCTAAGGAGATCGACCCCCCCCCTCCTTACTTGCACGTTGGACGATGTGCTTTCCTTCTTGGCACACCTTGCACACTCGGGGGTGCAAATAGACACATGCTGCACCTACCTGGCAGCCATAGGAGCCTACAGGAACTCTGAGGAGGAAGTCTTCTCCTCCTCCAACCTGGTGGTTAAACGACCAGGTTCTACCCGCCCATAAAGAAACCACTCCCTGTGTGGGACCTCAATGTAATGTTGGGTGCCCTGGCGCACAAACCTTTCGAACCAATGGCGTCCACGGACATCAGGCTTGTCATTATTAAAACAGCCCTGTTGGTGGGTCTTACGTCTGCACGTAGGGTCAGCGAGATCCAGGCACTGGTGGCTTCCGAACCCTACACTACTTTTCACAGAGATATGGTGGTCTTGAGAACGTACCCCGCGTTCCTACCTGAGATACTATCTCTTCATTTGGATGGAAAGAAGAGACTGTTACCTACTTTCTTTGCGGATCGTAAAGACTATGCTCAAAGGGTCTTGCACTGTCGTGCACTGTCTTGCACTGTCTTGCACTGTCTTGCACTGTCTTGCACTGTCGTGCACTGTCGTGCACTGTCTTGACGTCAGACGTGCTCTGAAATTTTATACGGATAGGACCAAGAGCTTCCGCAAGTCGGACACGCTCTTTGTCACCTTCCGGGGGTCAAGGCCCAGTTATCAGGTATCCAAGGCCTCTATAGCAAGGTGGATGGTTTCGGCCATCAAGGAGGCGTATGAGGGGCAGCAAAAACCACTTCCTGTGAACATGCATGCCCACGCTGTCAGAGCCAAGGCCACAGCTTCCGCATTCCAGAGGCAGGTCCTGTGGCAGGTCATCAGCAGGGCGGCCACCTCGGCCACGCCTTTGGCCCTTCTGCAAGCACTACTGTTTGGACGCCGGCTTTCGGACAGGCTGTTCTTAGGAACTTGTTTTCTTAAGGAGGGGTCACTTCTCCACCCTGGGGCTACATTCAGTTGTACTCACCCATGCAGTATGGAGGAAAGGGGATGGGATGTAGGAGTAATTATAAATTACTCACTGTGACGACTAACCTACTACTAGTCCATAGTCCCCTTTCCTCCATCCGTTCCACCATCCGGCCACCCCCCCCCCCCCCCCAATAAAACTGGTTTCATTAGGCAATGGTAATATTGTCGCCGCATCAATGGGGACTGAGGAGTGGCGCCGGTGGGTGGAGTCAGGGGAGCACATGCTCCCAGGGCCACGCCCCAGTGCACTTCTAAATTTAAAGGGGAAAGAATAGTTTTTTTCTGGTGAAAAAGGTTCTGTCTCCTGTCCCTAGAATGCAGTATGGAGGAAAGGGGAGTATGGACAAGGAGTACGGTGAGTAACTTATAATTAATTAGTAAAGATTTGATGCAGTAAAGCGAAGTGATGCAAGCCAGGATACTATGATAATTGTTGAATGTGTGTTACGTTATATGGCATTTGTTAGCGCCTAATGCCATTTGTATAGCCTCAAAGCGTTGTGGGTAAATGCCCTTTGCGGACTAATTATGAGAATTGAGGAGTGGATTTTAGAATCCGTGTGCATGTTAGCCAGTACGAGTTAGCGACCCATGGAGATGTGGCTAGTGGATGGGTGCTGCGATAGGCTGTCTGGAGAGTATGCCAAGGAGACGGATTATGTGCCCAGCTAGACCAAATTTATTTCTTGGGACTCTGCTGCATTCTAGTGGCAAAGGTGATGTGCGGAATGAGGTTGAGAAGTGAATTGTTGCAGATATATGCCGGTGGGTGGCCGTGTCCCTGGAGGGATACAGCTATGTTCCATTGCAATGGAGTGCTATACTTACCAGAGAATCATGGATGTCTAGCTGCAATGAGGGTATGCAGATCGTATCATTCAGATCGACTGGAATCCTTTCTGTGTGTGATAGGAATCGTTGTGTTGTCTCCTCATGTTGCTCATTGGTGCCCCCACCAGCTTGTCGGGGGGCGATAGTTCACCCAGGAGGTGGACTAGGTCAATCATGATGCAGAAGGGAAGAGCCAGGTCTTAAGTGCCTTCTGGAAGGCGAGGTGATCCTCTGTGCGCGCATGTGAGCACGAATGTTGTTTGGCAAGATCTTCAATTGCACCTGACCTAAATCTGCTGGAAGTAACTATCATATATACACACAAACTCAAACATTTAAAGTAGTCTTTTTAAACGTTAACGTACTATTCCGATTTGGGCTGGAAATATGCTTGGACCGCTTATTATGTGTTGCCCTCCCCCCCCCCGTCTCAATTTCTATGCCGTTTAAATCTGAGCCTTGGATACACTTATACGTTTTCACAGTCCTGAATAATTCTTTATCAGATGGTATTTCAAAAGCTTATGCTATATTTCCAATTAAAAAATGGCACTTGAGATTGTTTTTACTGAATAAGCCTTGTTAAATCGCTTTGCACGAGTTCGGCTTCCAATATGGAGCACTCCACTGAATTGTGAGACCGGATCAATCACTTTTTTTATTGACAAAGTGAGTTTTGATTCGTACTGATTTTATAAATGGATATGCAGATTTTTAGTTTATTTTTTGTTTATTTTTAGTTGCTCATTTTATATTTTCGATATTTGGGATTCTTTAAGCTCTTTAGGGGACTTTCCAAACCCAATTGGACGCTTATACCCTGCTGCTTACTGACGCAAGTGAGTTTTTACTCTTTGAAGGCCCTAGCACCAGCTCATAATATTTATAATCGGCCTCTCAAGGCAAATTCCCAAGGCAACTCAAATTGGGATTTACTATGCCTTTTTTTTTTAAAATCAATTTTATATTATTTTTATTTGCACAGCATTATTTTTCAATATCGCAACTGTGCTCGTATAATAAATACACTGTTAGCTGCATAGGTAAAGTAACACATCCAATGCATTTGGAGTGTTGTAAATACAAACATGGGTCATCCCACCCCAGTAGTGTACATCCCACAAATGCATTTGTAAACTCTTTTCCTCGTTCCTGTATCCAAATCGAGACTGCAGATTTAGGTAGGTTTCAAGTCTGGGGAAGATAACGGCTCATTCAACATTTGACTCCCATCTAATTCTGCACCTGTCCCCTCTCCTGGATTTATATTCCTCCGTAGAATCTCTACTTATGCTAACGCACATTTCTGAGCATCTGTGCTCCATTGTTGTATCAGTGGACCTGTCGGGAATTTCCATGCTATCGCTAAACGTCTCTTGGCCAGTATGAACATAAACTGTACAATACGTTTCAGTGTCTTACACTTAACGGCCTCCAGTAATCAGTCTCAACAAACGTAAAGATCGTGTATGTGTTTGTGTACAACGCATTAACATATTAATCCTCCAACATATTTGCCCCTCTCACCTCCCCCACCCACCCCCAAGGGATTTACTATTCCTTTATTGAAGAAAAACATTTTGCACTCGACATTTTGAGGATAGGTCAGCTTGTCACACATCAGCCTTTTTTTAGGTAAAGTCATTGAGAAAGTAGTATCTCTACAACTGCATAACACAAGACTCAAATTGGGAAAGATGGTCTGTATATTACCAATGTTGAGGTGCCTCTTTATTGGTGTTACTTGACGTTTCTGGCATTTGTCATGGTGTGTCAGGACTCAAAAGGACCATCTGGTCCAAATTGGACAAGAGGGCACATTATGGGGGTGAGCAGGGCCCAGGGACCCAACAGTCTTGGACATCATTGGAGTGCCACCTCCAGAAAAGAAAGAATTCCCTTTAGGGAATAGTCCTCCTCATGATGTGGCAGTGAAAAACATGAGAATGTTGTCCAGGGTGTCCTGCTCGTTTTTGTAGGAACTACAGAGCAGCAGCAGTGAGGTATGGTTCCCAGAAGACGTACCCTATAACACCAAGGCATCTGAGAAGTTTGAGGCAGGGGAAGTGGAGTGAAACGACCCTTTTCTTGCTCCCCCTGCTTGCCACAAAAAAATACTTACACCATTAGTGCAATACCCTTCAGTACTTTATTTACTGCTACTGCAGTTCCTCATTTTGGGGCACAGGGATAGTGAATGCAGTGCATACAATTGATGACTAATTATTTCAGAAGGCATTAATGTGATGAGTGTGTATGCAGATTCAGAGTGACATTCAAAGGGCCATTTTTCACAGGGCAAACCTCTGTGAGACAATGGGGAGAGTGGGTGAAGATAGGCTGCGTCCGTTTTAGACAGAGCATGTGTAACTTATGCTCCTTGAAGCAATGGAGCAAGCACATTTAGGCACAAGGATAACACCCTTGTGAGGAAACGGAAGCAGAGCTTTTAGTGAAAGTGCATGATTGCGATCTTAGCCCAGAAGGGCATTATCGAGATCTTGGCTTTGTGAAGGAGCAAACACAACATATTGACATTTATGATTGATGATGGGAACAATATGGCTTTGGAATGTCAAGAGCAACGGTTCTGCAATCTTATGTCTGATTACTGTGTACCCTGAAACCACATTGCTGTAAGAAGCACAGCAGAGAGTGGGTGGGGGGGTAGACATGTTTCTTTTTTCCTATTCACCCCTACCCATCCAACTAAAATCCCTTACCCACTTAACGGTTATCCAACTTTCTACATAGCTATCCATCAAAGTACAGTAATCGTCTTCCTCCTTCCAGGGCTCACAGTGCAGCAGTGTTTTACTTTACTCAGCTAGCATTGTGGAGCGGGGAGACAGGCTGACTGGTACTTTGAGGAGTCTTGGTGATTTCTGGCAGACTAACACGCCCACATGCAAACCTTCGCCCAAGTGGCACGCATAGGCCCTGCTCAAGCGTTTGCAAAAATACAAAAACTTTGCTAGGCCCTTAAAGTTGAGGTATCCTGACCAGGTTATCCAAAATTTCATGATGCATTGGTCGCAGTATGCACATAGATGCTTCAGCAACTCTGCTAGTCAGTAGTCCAAAACACCACTTTGCCAGGAAAAGGTCTACATACACCAGCAACTCGGGGAGCAACTGTAAATGTGTATGTTTGAGCCAGTAAACTCATTATACCACCCCCACCAAAATGCTACTTTGAAACTCAGAAGTCTAAATAATTTGACAGAAATATTTCTTGATCCACTTAGACCCATTAGTCGCCACACAAGCCAAAACCTTGTTTGTAGTGTTCTACCTGGTTGGACGTGCTGCCCATCTCAATACACTCTTTTCATACTGAGGAAATAGTGACCTCTGTAGATTACCATGTGGTAAACAAGAATTGTGTCAAAAACCATTCCGGCTTAGCTCGGTCCTGTTGGATTAGGCTTGTGCAGCGACTATCTATATTAAGCTGGCTCTTCGAGAAGCATTCCATTTGGTGTGCGCATAAAATGAGTGCAAAACCACTTTTTGTGCACACTTCCAGGTGATGCTATTTGATCTGTGTAATGACACGGCAGCCTGTCCAGCATTTTCTGAACGAATGCAGAGTTGAATCCTTGATGTGCATGCGCATAGATTGATGATATCCTGATATATTTGGAGAATGACAAGGGACATGTAACGCATATTCAAGTGCTGTTACAGCACTGCACAGACATCTATATGCACATCTCAGTGTGTTTTTGTCACCACAGGCAAGCTTTTAGGCTGGATCTGAAGTCTCAAAGGGGTACACATGGCTCAAAAAAGTACAGCCAGTCTTGCCGGATCATATCGGCTCTCAAGTACCACCTTTCACCTTGAACGCGCACCTACCCTCTCTGACACTACCACCCTCTCCATCACCACTGTATTTATTGTTTTCTACCTGTATATATCACTTCCTTGACGGTTTTATATGTATTCTGTAATTATTTGTTGCTGCTTGATTTTCTGTTTTGACCCCTATAATCATCAGGTCATGTGCAACCATCCACTTTTTAAAAATCTTTGCAAGGCACCTACTTTCAGGACTGCCCGGTCTATTGAGTACTGTTCTGTACATGTTTCGGTTGGAAACTCCACATGCCGGTTGGAAACGCCACATGCTCGATGACGGCAAGTACAAATCAATGAAAGATAAGAAATCCGCCTCATCTTCCGTGAGCATGTAGCACCCAGATAGTGTATATATCTTGTATCACTTTCTATATATTGGAGCATTGTGGATTGTGGATTGTGGTAACATCTTGAGTATACAGTAATGCGTTTGTTATGTTAATGACATTTGTGGAGCACACTAGTTGCCAACAATGTGACTTTACAGCTTTGTCTGCTTTAACTGTTATCAAGAGGGGTTACAAACGGGAACACCAGTTCTGTAAAGCCATCGTAAAGGAAATGTGCAAGTCTTTTCCACTGAGATACTGTGGGAGGGAATTTCAAAGGAATGGATCCTGATGAGAGAAGGATCAACCTCCCATGCATGGACATTTCAAATTTGGGACTACTTCAAGTCTGCACCTTGCAGTATTCTGATTGGAAAGTACAAATGTTTTTTTCATTGCTAAACTTGGGTACTGCATGGTTCATAAAATTACAGGCAATGCATAAGGTCTTATATTACATATGTTTATCACCCATCAACCAGTACAAAGCAAATTTTGCACTGTTGAATTTGAATGTTATCAGAGCAACTTGGTATTGGTAAAAAAGCAAGCAGCCTGCTGACAATGCCTGTAATGACTGCTTGACTTGGGAACAGCAACTGCCCCGGTGCAATTGTCTGATTCACCACCCTGCGACTGAAATTCTGAGTGCAGCAATTACAGAAGTATAAGCTGCCCTAATGCAGCTCTTCCCCGTGGCAGAGTGCAGCTGCTGGAGAGCATGCTGCCACCCTGCACCAAACCCCCCACTTCCCCAGCATCTGGTATTTCAGTGTGGGACTGTAGTGGGGGGGATTGCTCTGGTGACAGTGGGTTGGTGGCAGCACTTGGACAGAGTAACAAGAGTGTGGTTCTAATTTCCAAAATCTGAGCACAATGCTTCCCTTTGGAATATTGAACTTTGCATGATAAAGTAAAGCAACCAATGTTTGGAGGCCAGAGGCAAAATTGCAGGGGCCCGCTCCTTGCCTTGATAGCTACACAGGTCATATCATTAAGCCACCTTCTAGCAGCAGGAAAGGCTATGAAACATCCACACTGGATGCTTATGCTCAATTTGAAAGGTTTCACCTGGTGACTGAAGAGAATTGTATACAGTGCACCTGGCACTGGGGGCAGTCAGGAGCTCAGGACTTGCTGGCAGACCCTGCTCTGTGTCTGCAGAGGCCACGTGAATTGGCAAAAGTACAACATTGGAATCTCACCCTTTATTCTTTGTTGCATGGTACCCACAATAAGTAGTCCTGTATATACTGATGCAGATGACACTGAAGATGTCACCTTGCGCTCCCACAGATGTGTATGAGGAAATCATCATGCAAAGGGAAGTCTATAATAACATTCTGGTCACCATTGACAATCCACTTGGTGAAATAGGTCAACTTCTCTAGCCAATGTAGCAATGGACAGGACCAGGACCAGTGCTGGTTCTGCTCCATTGATCAATCAGTATCTCATGGACTGTTTCTTGTACCTAAGAGTCGATATTGTAAACGTGGTCCAATGAGAAGTACAAAGTGCAACCATTGAACTTCATAAGACTCTTTGAAATGAAGCAGGGTGTATCCCCAGCCTGGAAACCATTTACCCGAAGCAAAATCCAATCAATATGAGATGATGTTTCTTTTGCTGAAGCAAATCTGGAGGAGGCTAGGGAGGCATTAGAAATTCTGTTCCCCACTATCGAGGATTTAGAAAAACTCAATTGAAAGCAGAAACTAAGCATTCAGGCCCTCTAAAAGGATGCAGAGGGCACAGACCTAGGGGGGTGGATGATTCTTAGAATGTTCAAGAAGTCTTTCCAAAATATTACTAGAGGCAAACAAATTCTTGACAGATTTCAAATTGGGCCTGCTGAGACGGGGGTGAAAGCATTGTCCAGGGACTTGATGACATTTCATTCATTCACTATCAAGGAGAGCCTGTTCAGGGCACCACAGAAAATGGACACTATCTCGTATCTGCGGCAATCCTGCCTTATTTTTCAGGAAATTGCGACAGACACTTCAGAATCAACTAGCCTTTCCCTAAATGATGGATGAGCGCTCAGTCAGTCCAACCTGTCTTCAGATACAAATGAAAATGTCACTTTAAACTGGTCTTCATGTGGGAAGGCAAGCCGGTTCGGTGCACCCGCCTAGAGGGAGTACTGTCTCATATGGGTGCAGACTTAGCAGCAACACCCATCATGTAGAAACCCTAGTAGCAGAGGGATCCCTCATCAGCACGGAAAGGAATCAAGAGTGCCAACAGTCTCCCTCTCAAGAATGTAATTGAAAAAGTCTCTATTGATATGATGTTGCCTCCCATCTTGTTTGCTCTTGGGGAGTTGGGTGTCTTCAAATATTGTTGTATTGAGTTTATGATGAGCTTCTTATTGTGTCTGGAAAGGCTTAGTTTGTCCTCCTGGAGACCTTTGGTAAGGGGAGGTTTGGAAGGTCCTTGCCTGAACAGCTTGGGCTGTATGGGAGAAGCAAGTCTTACTTATAGCTTCAGTCTGACACTCCACTTTCCATTATGCTATTTGAGAGTCGGTTGTCGGCTGATGTACAGGAAGGTGTATCTGGATTACTGGGGAGACAAACATCTACATTTCTGAGGTCCATGCTATATATCCCCGTCTCATCCACCCTTTGGCTTGGCCCTCTGTGGGTTGGATCATTTAGCTTATGGATTTTTTTTTTGGGGTTCATTGCGATTCTTATGGCTTTGAGGAGGGTTGGAAGTAAGGTACCTCCATGTGAAGGATTGCATAACCATCTGAACAGTACTGCTTGAAAATATCTAATGAAATAGCCACTGAAATGTCACTTTCCTGTCTGAAAACCCTGGCCCATGTAATGAGGCCTTCAATGGGATGCCTTCATGGACACCATTGCGGGTCTCTCCCTGGAGAGATCCTCTGGAATTAAAAAGATGCAGTTCCAGGAAGCAGAAAGGCTTGGGGCTCAGCTGTGTTGCACTGAACTAAAAGATAGAAAGAGAGGGACCCGCAAAGTCTTCTGCTATCTTCAAGCTCCCCCCGGCAGCTGACTAGCTTGTTGGACAGCAAAGCAAATATGCTTTATTTAAAAAGCAGAAAAAGTTAACTTAAATCCAAACAAAAATTCTTTGAGTTGGGCAATTAAGCTGGAAACTCAAGGCAAGCATCTGGGCTAATCCTATTTTGGAGATAAAACGCAAGGGTGATGCATTTTGTGATGCGACGCAAGGAGGAGTTAGACACATTTTGGACATGTTAACTTTCATTTAATGAAATGATAAAAAATGCCTTTCTATCCCTATTGCTATGGGGGTTTCCCTGCCTGAATACATTAACTCAAGGTGCTTGTTTATCCTCAGCAAGTCCAAAATAAATATCCTCAGTCCAAACTTAACTCTACCTGCCACTACAACTAACATGAATAACTAAAGTAGGCCAAAAGAAGTCTCCTCTGCTGGTCATTTCGCTTCATGCCTTCTTTCTTTCTTGTGACTTTTTCTCATGGTTTTTTATCAGGTTTCCTTTTATGCTCGAGATACAAATTTTATGTACGAGATACAAATGTCTCTCGTTAAAATATATTTCTTATGCATCTCTTCTCTGAGACTCTCTTTGGTGTTTCCTTCAGGAGCTCTTGTAGCTCCTCCCAACTGTTCATAGGTGTATATTCGTTTTACTAGTTTGATTCAATTTTTTATTTTATTTTTCATTTTAAACATTTATAGAGCGTCTTAGGCCCGCGGGCAAACAGGCGCTTACACAAAATAACACAAGAGTGAAACAATATTGACTGGTAAAAACAGAACTAAAATGCAATATAAAAAGACATAAAATGAAAAATCCATGAAACACAACCACAATTTTCAATAAATAAAATGCAATATAAAATGAAACCGAGAATGGAGAATCCATAAAACCAGTACCACAATCGCATAGGAATACTTAAAAGCCAGTGGAAATAAAATTACAAAGCCAACCAGTAAAAAGTATTAAAAAACGAAAATGGTGAAAGTTAAGTAAAAAAAGAGGTTTTAAAAGACTTCTGATACACAACTAAAAATAACTCCAATAGTAGGTGACACGTTACTTGATTCCAAAGATCGGGAGCAAGGAAGTTAAAATATAGTTTGCCTGCTCTCTCCCGTTTGTAAAGTGTCACAAGCAGAGAGTTTGTGTGGCTAGACATAAGATTCCTCACATGTTGCTTCCTTGACAAACACTGTTTTAAATAGGTGGGACTCTTTCCAAACGTACAATTGAATGATTGTGAGGTGCCTAAACTTAATCCACGCTTTCAATGGTAGCCAATATAAGGCCGGTCTGGCCTCTGTGACACGATCATAGCACTTTGGACAGGCTACTATCCTCACTGTATTATTCTGAATTAGTTGCAGTCTAGAGAGGTTCTTCTGACTTGAGACCCCCCCCAATAAACTAGCACAGTAATCCAAATGTGCTTCTATAATGGCCCGAGCCAATGTGGCAGTGTTACTCTCAGATATATATGGACAAATCTTGGCTAGTAATTTGAGATAGTATGTGGTATTGAAACATATAGACTTACGACGATCAGACCACATTTCAGCAAACGGGTGCAAAGCCCACTGGCTGCCCATCAAAGCTTGCATTGACTTAAAAACTCTGTTGCTCACCACTGCATTTATAATGAGACTCCCCCTGATCCCACCAACAGCATTGCCCTGAAACGCCCAGTGCGCAAGATCCAGCTCCAGCATCTCATTGCTCACCCCCTTGATTTAAGAATAAGAGCAGGAGGGGTTTGTTTTTGTGTAACTGCACCCGCTCTCGAACTGCCGGCTCACATCAGAAATTAACACTCCTTCTCTACCTTCAAAAAGCTTGTAAAAACAGTTACTTAACAAATATGATGAATGCTTGCCTAAATGTTCCTGTTTGCTTTCCATATCTGTACCAACCGCTGTGATACCCCAGGGTCTGGGCGTTGTATAAATGTAATACATAAATGGAGTTGACCTGGTCTTTCATAGATGATTTAGCAGCCAGGCAAACTCCTAATGTTTTAACCTTTGGCAGCACCTCTAGGTGGCAGCCAACTATGGTAAAGCTTTGATATGTAGCCAGCAATCTTTCATGCCTTTGCTTGTACTTACATGAAGCAACTACGTTTTTGATTCATTGAGCACAAGACCATTTTGTGCTATCCAAAGCTGTATCAGATGAAAAATCGTATTAGTCATTGAAGCATCGGCAGTATAGTCTCCTGAGAATTTTATCATAATCTGAGTCTCATCAGCATAGTTGTTGTAAAGGACCCTGGAACATCCAACATGAAAATAAAGGCTTCATATAAATATTGAGTTGGGGAGAGGCAGAACCCCTGTGGAACACCAACTCCACGGGTTCAGCAGCCACATTGCCATTAAAAACGTACAGTTCTGTCAGTTAAAAATAAAAAAATCCATTCAGCTGCCCGTTTTAGAAAAAACACCTCAGATTGCATCCTCCGTTTTAGAAAAAAAAACGCCTAAGATTGCATACTCTCAAACAACACTTTAAAGTCCACCAAATTGAAAGCTGCAGACAAATCCAGTAAAAGCAGCATAGAGATCTATCTGTCCCTGATCCATGTTTAGAGAAAGGCTAGACTTTAAATCTAAAAGCGCGGATTCTGTACTATGTTGGGCACGGAAACCAGACTGCCTAGAGCCTAAAAGGTCATGTTCTTCAAGGTGGGCTTGAATTTTGAGATATGCCATTTTATCCAAAATGTTAAACAAAACAGACATTGGTGATGCCTGGGTACAAAGAAGCTTTTTTTTCAGTAAAGGGTAATCCACGCCTGCTTATTCGCTGACGGAACCTGCGCTAATTCAAAGGAGACATATTGGCAATTGGTAGAGCTATATAAACAGTGCAGGTTTTTAACAACTTTGGCAGGACAAGGGTCACCGCTTGATATATTCTCTCAGACTTTTCTCTTTTTAAGTTTGTGCCTTTCTTCGGCTCTGTATACTTTTACTTGTATTAAGAGTTCTCCTCTCCTGGGCTCTTCCTATTTTCTTATGTTCCTCCTTAAGCTCACGTGACAGTTATAATTACAATTAAGGCTTCCGGTTTTATGGTATTTATTTTTCTGCCATTTCCGTCTGTATTTATCCACACTTATTTTTTGTCATATAAAATTATAATTCACAACCAGAATATTTCTTTATTTATTCTGATAAAAAATGCATTTATTAAAGCACACATGCAGCCATATAGGAAAGAAATGCTAGCTCAATTTTTTCCATAACAAATGTTTGCTTCTGTGACTGCTGCTGCCTTAAGTTACATGCTGTCAGCAACTTGAAGAACTTCAATGCTATTTTTATGCAACATTTACACTCTTCATGCTGCCAATATGCAAAGCGATTGGCCTGCGATGTACGAGTGACATCATAGAGAACCACTAACTATGCTAATACAGAGCTGGGTGGTCCTCTTTTGTATTCGGGGGCTGTGTGGAGGAGGACAAAATGTATGTAATACACAAACAAATTCACAAAACAGCTACTCACCTTCACACGCATAAGGTGTGAAAATCCACAGTTGACACATATGGAGCGCTTATTTCTTTTAACCCCGTCTTTGGACGTTTCCAGGGTATCTTTGATGCAATGAGGGGCGTCACAAGGCAATCAACTATGATCTGCTCTAATTGGGCTATGCCAACATGGATGGTTACACCAGAAAGTCACTACAATGACCTAAAAGGGACACAAATGAACCCTTACCCTATGGTTTTATACAGTGCACAAATAAACAAACGTTTATCGGCCATGTTATAGACAAGACGCTTATGTTTGGTGTGATACAAAAATCAATGTCGGAGAAGAAACAACCAATTGGTTAACTTGTAAGATTAGGCACCCACTGAGAACAATCCACACTGGGGTGCAATAATAAAAACATTTCTAATTTGATTAGTGAATTGACTATATAACCTGCTCACAATAAGATCATAATGAAACAGTAAATATTACATTTGCACTGTTTCTCCTATAGTGTGTATGAAGTGCCACTTATCGGTTGATTGCTGCAATCGTTATAAAATAGGACTCCTCACATGCCTGTAAAGAAATTAAAGGTTAGTGAAAGACTCCACCATGTTAGAAATAGAGATAAAACGGTACCATTTGTTTTAAATCACCAACACTTGTTTGTTTTGGTTTTTAGACTCGTGTTATTTGAACATTATCCTCACAACACGTCATCTTTGATCAACTTGTGCTATTAAGCAGTGTCCTGAAGATGGGACCAGTAGATCATACAAAAGAGATTTATCCAAGTGCGTGCAATCATGCTTTGGGACCCAGAAACACGACTGTCCACGAATCGGAAGGAGGAAAATAAAGAGGGGTAATATATTGTTAGAACTATTTCCCTCACTCTCCCACTAACCTCACTCCTTATCTTGATAAGACCCCTTTCAGAAATGTTTTGCTGTTTCAGTGATCAAAAGTACTTGTGAATGGCAATTCACGTGTTTATTTTTATGTTTTAGTATGTTGAAGTTATTAATGTATTGTATATAATGATTAAAATATGTATTTTATATAGAAGTGTACCTCTGTCAAAATAAAATAAGACAGCTCTCTATGTCAAGTGTGGATTTTCACACCTTATGCATGTGAAATTGGACATCTGTTTTGTGGAATTTGTTTGTGCATCAACCAGACAGAAAGATGTTTTTCCCCATTTTTTTATAAATAAATACAGACAGCAGATTGATTTCCGTCTGTATTTATGTGTAAAAATGGAAACCTGGAAGCCGGAATTACAATTCATGGGACACAGTATCAGGGAGTGCTCTCCCCACTCTAACTTAGATTTTGGATGGTCTTCGCCCAGTGTTCCCTTTACCACTTTCTCTCTTTCCAAAACGGCCTTTTTCGTTTCTCCAGTTGTGCAGATTTACTAGCATAGTCTCTCCTTCCTGGCTTTCACACGTTCCACTTCGTGCATCTGGTTGCCACTGCGGCCTCCTGCTCTTCCCGTTCACCCTGGTACCTGCGTTTCTCCGAGTGGGCTCTGTGGGGCTCAGCACTCACTTGGGTAATCGGTTTGTCTTTCTGGCTTCTCCGACTCTGCTCGCTTCTCATTCTCGGCTTCTCAGCAAGAGGTTGCGTTCCACAGATGCTGGCCCCTGGAAGCTGTCGGAGCTCCCTGCAGTAATGGTCTTGGTGTTGTGTATTGGCCTGACTTTCTGCAGCTTTCCAATTGCCGCGGGCTCTGTGGCTTCCTCCAGTTTCACCTCTCCGAGTCATGCTTACGTCGGGGACTTCCCCCTGTACACCGTACTCTCTCTTCTTGTGATCTACTTGTCTCAGTTAAATACAAGTATTTTCTTAAAGAGATAATATTTGCCTTTGTTTGATCCATCAAATGCCTAAAGCAACATAGAAGGATGAGAACGTATTCTTCAAGGAAGGCAGACCCATATTTGCAGATATGTTGGTTGACCAAGGGAGTCCTTGTGCCCTAAGGGGAAGTCACTCCAAGTGAGGTCCCACTTGCCCAGACCCTTACGGAGGGCCTTATGGAGGGCCCTGCAGAGCGGGCTCGCCTCCCTAGCCTCAATCGGGAGTGTTCTTCCCTTCTCCTGGGGAGAAGGGATGAACACTCCAGATTCATCACAATTTTCACATAAGGAAAAAGACAAACGATTCGATTTTGGGGAATACTAGGCTAAGCTTTACTCCGTGGAGGGAGTATGGTGGAGATGTCTTAAGGTTTCTCTGGGATTGTTGCTTACGAAATCCTACAGAAGATGGGGTTTATCTGAGTATCCTAACTAAAGAAATCCTTAGGCCAGTAAAAAAAGAAAAAAGCCAGCAAGGGAGATGCTAACACTGTCCATTGTCCAGTACCTCACGTCTGCAAGGGGTCACAAACTGTGGGGGAAAAACATCCTAAATGCAAGGCAAAATCTGTCAATTTAAACAGTGCTAATATGGAGGCCACATCAAGCATACTCGCACTTAAGATAGCCCTGGCATCATGACTAAAAGTGTCTCTAAAAGCTCTCATAACTTAGCACTAAACCATGAATAAAAAATTAAATTTTCAAGGCCACACAATTGACATCTGGTACAGTACAGGCGGTCTCAAGCCCCTACAGATCTAACACTGCGCTAGGAGCACAAACTTATGCAAGTTAGTCTCATATCACCAAATGTTGGGCCCCAATCCACAAAGGTACCTGAGTGAATCACATCATGATGAACAGACAGTCACTAACTATGCCAGTCTCCACTACGCCACTGAGGTGCAATGCAACAAATCACTGTAGCTGCCTTTCTAACTGATCTGTCAGATGTTGACACGATTCTCCCTCTAGGAAAGATGACGCCACAGTTGGCCACCGTAGCTACCGACAGCCAAAGCATCACTTTCTGGTTCCCCTTGCAGCTTGGAATGCATCTAAATGTTGCACTATTCACATCGTCCACCTTGATAGGTATGCACGCTGCGTGGAGGTTTGACTGACGTTCCAGCCCATGTCACCAGACGAGCTAAGCCCCGCAGCTTGAAGGACTCTGTGGCTCCTGCAAGCGTTGCTCCCCTCTGTCCATCCCAGCACACTGACGGGGAGGTGTAACTACCAGGCAACGCACAGTACCGTTATATCTAGGGAAAAGTTGAGCTTTTCCAGGCTCTGCAGCTAATTGCTCTACTGCATAGGCAATAAACACAAACATATGACTAGGGCTTAGCACAGTTTGTGGCCATTCACCAAGCCAGGTCACTTTTACGGTGAGGACAGCCGGTGGACAGAAACACGTAGCCAGTTATAACCAAAGTGGCCAGGAAAATGAAACCTAAACCCAAGGCATCCTGATGGTAGAAGCTGTCCAGAAGGTAAACCCGTGTTGGGAACACAATGGTAGCTGCTTGTAGGTAGAATAGCACAAGAGTAGCAGGAGCAGGCAGTCTTTGTAGGGTGGGGGTGGTTGATGTCACTTATTGTTTCCCCACAGTACAGGCTTCAACTCATTGTCCGTGTTAAGGTAGGCCATCAGGAAGGCACCAGGAGCCACCCATATAAATTGAGAATGCTTTGTTACTGCAGATACAGGTTAAAGGAACAGGCTTGGACCTTGCAGGTAAATAGTAATAAGGAAGATATAAGGCCATCCACTGGCATACTCTTACTCAAAGCAAGCCTCTCTCAACTGCCATTCACAGATCAATCATACATTTCCAAACTTGGAACTCTCCAACACCACCATAATCCAGAGTTTTCACCTGTATACAATGGACGGGATTACCAAAAGTGGATGGATGGGGGGTGGATGTACATTCTTTTCTCATATTTTCAAGGACAGGAAAATTAGACACCATTTCAGTCTTGTAAGGCAATTTGTGAGGTAGATAAAGAGAGCGGCTCCACTACACCCAGTAGAGACAATGAGCATTACATAGAACAGAGATTTCTGCCTGTACTCTCACAAATTCTGAAAGGGTTAGTTAGCGTCACAACATCCTTCATTAAAGGCCTGATACTGAATATATTTACTGATGCCTATTGTCGGGGATCTATTTGGATTCCCGCATATGCGTCCCTGTGGCATAAGCATTTAATGTGTTGTGAAGAGGTAGATCAGGGAGGCTCAAAAAAATCCTCCTGTTGCATGGAGAATGGGCCTCTAACCTACTGTTGAGTTTGTATCTGCTCTACGTGTTTTACCAAGGATAAGAAGGGTCTATGCTTGCTGGGATGCAGTCAGATAACCTTGCATTTGGTGGGCATGCCTGAAATTACTGAGGTACTCTGATGGGTTGATGTCTGTGATTTATGATATCCCTGCAGTTTGGATGACCCTTCGTGGGGCATTTTGAGGGAGTTTCCTTCCCCAGAGTACCCCAAAATATTGAACTGCTGTCTAAAGCATCACTGATGCCTAGAGCTGCTATGGCTGCTAAATTATTATCTTTTATGTTTGTTGTAATTAGTTAATAAGACCTTTTATATAACATGTGTATGATATTAAAAATAACAGTATGATAAATAACATCCATTTAAAAGACACACATCAATTATAATAAAAGATTACAATAACAATGACACATTCGATATTGAAATGTTGAGGTCACAATGACTATTCAAGTATCAAAACAAGAAATGTGCCAATCTGCAAAGTGCAAAGGTACATCGTATTTTTAAAGTGCTGGGCCAAAGTCAATCATCCCCTGGATAGAGTGGAAAGATGAACGTGCCAGCCACTGGCAACCCTCTAGTTACATGTGCAAAGGAGAGAGACCGTAGACTCCTCTTTGAACACCTAAAATTAAAGAGGTGATTGGAATAAGTCATTCGTTATTTAAGCAGATTTTATACACAAGGCAAGACTCTTTGATATAGAATGCCAAACCCTATACAGTGCAAGGTGGACAGAGGGTGAAGGTGAATTAAAACCATATGTCCAAATGTTGTCGGAATTCATGGAATCATAATGATGAACTTAGGTAATGATGAATTTAGGTAAGTTCTTGTATGTACACATATAAAGGGTACTCTGGGATGTACATGCAGTAAATAAATGTTTAGATGTTTCCAAACTCCCTTGACCCCAAAACATCCGGCACAATCTATCTTCAGGTGCTAATTCATTTTTGTACCCGAAACGGTTAGTGGTAGTTGGTTGGTACGAAGACGCAACATTCACCTAAGAACTTCCTGCCTTGGGCACAGGGTTATGTAAGGTTGAGGTTTTTTAAATCTGTGTACCACTCTAGTCATGCATTTGAGACTTTACAAAGTAGTGATATGATCATAATTTTTGTTCCAATCTGCCAGATCAGATTTAGCTTTGAATGAAGATTTCATGGCCAAATATCCACTGTAAGGAAGTCATGGCATCAACAATAAGATGCACAATTGACCTGTCTAAGGGTGTTTATTGAACTTCAAGAAAGGGTGTGATAAACGCCCATCTAATCCTAAATCTACAGATGGGAGCAAGCTACAACCATCAAATAATAAGTCATAGTCGTGTCTTGTCCAAATAAAAGGGCAGATACTTTAAAAAAACTATTGTCAATCCTTACCTCTAAATACAAATAGTGTGGGGAAACAAGGTTATGGAAAAGAGTGTTTTTAAATTATATGCCAGGGTGCTCAGGCCATTTGCCTTCCTTCCCCACGTTTTTAGCATGTGACAAGGATGTTCACTTTAGCGTAGCACAATCTCGGGCTTCTTTAGCACAAGGACCTTCAAGCAATGGTACCGGGGCCTTCGACGCACAAGTCTTTGTTCTCAAAGTCTCTTCACCTCGAAGGCCTGATGCAACCAAATAAACAAGTTCCTTTTCTCTTTAGATTCTCACAAGTATTCACTTTAGGTGATTCACTATTCACCTCGGATCACCCTCAGTCGGGCTCAGATCCCTTCTATATAATGTTCATAGGATATTCTTTTTCGGGTGAGTCACAGCTCACCCCAAACATTTTGCTAAAAGTTGTCCTTCCTCTCTTTCTTGCGCGGGGTCCGGCACGCGGCCATATCCCCGCCCACCTTGGCTCCGCCCCACGCATCGCCCATCAGTCCTTTTCTCTGCTCGTTCGGGACTGGACGCACTTGCATCCACAGAAGAATTTCTTCCTTTTTTCCTCACTGGCTCTCGCTAGCGATCGTGTACTAGTCTGTCGATGTCGTTCAAACTAGACTTTCCAGATTGTTCATCGTGTCACTGACGCTTCGCGAGGACGGATCCCCATCCTCTCTGTTTAGAGTGTTTGGGTCCGGATCACCGTTGGGACTCCTGTTTTTACTGTGATTCCCTTTCGGTCCAGGCTCTTCAGCGTCGGTTGGAGCGGTGGGAGGAGCTGTTTTGACGAACTCCTCCTTCGCATTTTCAAACGTTGATCGACGAAAAGAAGAGACGCCCGGTAAGTTCTTTACTTTTCAGAGCACCCCACCGGGAGACACTTTTCCGGGTTCCTCCCGGGCCGGGAGGGGCGTTGATCGGTCTGTCACCGGGGTTCGCCCTGAGGTGCCCGTTGGGCCTAATAATTATACCAGAGCTTTCTCTGAGGGTCTCCGTAAGGGGCCTGTGGATACCGGAGTACACGCCTAGGCCCCTCCTTTGGGGGCTGCTTGTAGACCCAGTTCTATTGAGTCGTGTGGTACCGGAGCTTGCTCTGAGGACCCTCTGTTGGCTTCCCTCAAAAATAAGACCTGGGTTCTCCCCGAGGCCTTGGCGCAGCTTGATGTTACCGAACGGATGTCCGAGGCCTGCGCTAGTAAGGCTGTTACCGGACCTGGGTCCGAGGTCCCTCGCACAGAGGCTAAAGTTACCAACATTTCTGAGAGGCCTGGCAAGGCCTTATCAGTGAAGGTTGTTTCTCACCGTTCCCGCTCTTGTGGTGATGCCAGATCTGTTGAGGGGGCAAAGAAGGAAAGTTCTTCTTTTACCGGCAGTGCCGAGGTCCTTCCTGGGAAGGCTAATTTGGCGATTGGTATGTCGCAGAAACATTCCAGGCCACATAGTACCGGCTCAGCCGAGGTTCCTTATGTTAAGGCTAAACTTAAGACCTCTGATCCATCGACGGGGACCCCTGCCTCACTTCCTCACGTGCCGCAGTTCCCCTCAGGTGATGACAAAATGGCACCCGTTTCCGCCACGACCGCGGTGGCCATTTTGGGTGCTACCCCTACAACTACGCCATCGGCCTCAGGTGTAGGGCTTGGTTCCGTGGGTGAACATAGAGTTCCTTGTGCGCATCCTTATCGGCCAGTTTATGACTGGAACGCTCGGATGCCCCTTCCGCACAATGTTTCGTTGCCTGCGGGGTCGGCACCTTTGATTTATGTGGATACATCAGTGGATGGGCCTGTGTGGCACCCTTCCCCGTTACGTCCCTGGAATTATCCTCCTCATGAGAGGCTTCCCCTAATTCCATAACAGTCCCCGGAGGACGCCTTTTTCGGCAAATTTCAGACGCTCATGCGTACCGACCCCATGAGGGAATATTTCAAAGGGCTTTTTAGGGAGATCTGTCCGTCCGCGCCTCTGGCTCCACCCGTTCCTCCGGCACCTCCCTTGCCTACGGTGACTTCCCTGACTCTTCCGCCTTTGCCCTCATTGTCCCCCGTGGACAAGGCAGCGCCCAACACGGTTCAGTAGGATCCTGACCTGACGGGTGACGCGCAGGGCTATCAGGACAACAAGGACCTTCCCCGCTCTATTAGAGCTTTTCATGACCGGGTACTGGACATGTGCTTCTTGGATGTTCCGGTGCCTGAGGCACCCGCTCTGCAGGAGGGCGTGCTTTCTGGGGTGTTCACCCTGTCTCCTTTGGAGCGTACCGGCCTGTTCTTGAAGGACGTCGTTCTGGCCGAGGTCTGCAGGGTCTGGGAAAAGCCACACTTTGGACTTTTCATCAATCGGAAAATTGACACCCGATACAGGCTGCATTCTGCGGAAGAGGTGGCCCTGTCATCTTGTCCGCCCCCCTCCTCCACAGTGGTGGCCACGGCTACTTTACAGTCCAGGCCTGCAGCATCCTCTTCCACAACGGCTACTCAGGTTCTGGGAAAGGAGGATAAGCTCCTTGACTCCCGTGGGAGGAAGATTTTCGCCAACTCGGCCTTGCAGCTACGGCAGGCCAATGCCGAACTTGTGTGAGCGGGGGCTAATATGCGGATGTGAAAAGGTCTGTTGAGTTTGAGGAGTTCATCCCGGTCGAGAAGCTGGAAGACTTTATAGCGGGATTATCCGACACCAGGGTCTTAGCCCAGGATCTCCTAGAGGCTGCGGCTCATCACGTAGACACCTCGGCTCGGGGCCTTAAGCTGGCGGTTGATACCTCACGACAGGCGTGGCTGCATGCCACCGAATTCTCAAAGGAAGTGCAGGACAAGGTGTTGGACCTTCCATTTGATGGTAAGGCGCTCTTTCATTTTACAACAGATGTAGAGCTGACCAAGACGAAGGATAGCACTCAGACAGCTAAGTCCTTGTCGGTCCTTGTTAAAACCCATTTTAAAACCGAGACCGTTGTCGCAAAGTCGACCCTCCTCTGGCTTTGGGGGCTTCCTAGACTGGAAATCTCACAGAGTGGATATCCCTTCGGGGAATAACCGCCGGAGGCAACAACGGACTCGGTTTTTCTCCCGCTCCTCAGCCTCCTCCTCAGGTTCAGGTGGCAACACCACCGAAAAACCTACAAAATGAAGGTTCTCCGCGCTCGCACAAGACCCCAGTGGGAGGACACATTGCGTCTCATTGGGAGGCGTGGCAGACCATCACTGAAGACAGATGGGTCTTGTCAGTTGCTCGGGTGGGCTTCCGCTTACCCCTACCCCACCCTTCAACCCTCCTTTTCAGCTGTCGGGCTCGCCCTCCCTCAAAGCCGAGGTTCAGAAACTTCTGGACCTCAGAGCTGTAGAACCTGTTCCCCTTGGGGAGCGAGGGGAGGGCTTCTACTCCCGGCTGCTTACGGTGCCCAAACCCAACCAGGCTGGGCTGCGCACCATCCTAGACCTTTCCCAGTTCAATCTTTTCCTACCCCAAGAGAAATTCAAGATGATCACGCCCAGCCAGATACGGTCTTCCTTGCAGATCGGCGATTGGCTCAGCGTGGTGGATCTTCAGGATGCGTACATGCATATTCTGATTTGGAATCCACACAGGAGATATCTCAGGTTCTCTTTGGGAGAGGAGCACTTCCAGTTTCGAGTGCTTCCTTTTGGCCTCAGCTCTGCGCCGCGTGTCTTCACAAAGAAGTCGGTGATTGCGGCCTATCTTCGTCTGCAGGGTATCCATGTGTATCCGTATTTGGACGACTGGTTCTTACGCAGTCCTTGTCCGTTGAAAGCAGCGGGCAATCTTCAGTCTCTCCTTCAGCTCCTGTTCCATCTTGGGCTGTCGGTGAACTGGCAGAAATCTTCATGACGGTCTCGCAGGACTTGATTTTCCTGGGTTTTCGCTGGAACACGATCGACTGCAGAGTGTACCTGAACGGGGACAGAATGGCGGATTTGTTAGCCACGTGTCAGATGTTTGCGCAGTCGGAGAGCATGTCGGCCTGGTGGTTTCAGAGGCTTCTAGGCCTCATAGCCTCGTGCGTGTTGGCTCTTCCTCTTGCTCGTCTCAAGATGAGGCGGACTCCGATGGCTCTTCAGAGTTCTTGGCGTCAGGCTGTGGACCCGGATTCCAAGCTGATAATGATTCCGGCTTCCATGAGAGTGGACCTGGAATGGTGGTCATCTCTCAGCAACCTGTTGGTGGGTGTGGGGTTCCAGGACCCAGCTCCTACGGTGAGGATCACGATGGATTCCTCCCTCCTGGGATGTGGTGCGATGTTAGATCCTCTTCAGGTCTCGGATCTCTGGTCTCCTCAGGACAAGCTCCTCCACATAAATCATTTAGAGCTTTGCCGATCTTCCTAGCGCTCAGGGAGTTCAGACCTATCATAGCCAACAAGGTGGTCCGCATATGCACAGACAATGTGGTGTCGATGTATTACATCAACAAGCAAGGGGGAACCAAGTCTCCCCCTCTTGTGGACCTGTCCATCCAGATTTGGGAGTGGGCTGTGCTTCATGGTGTTTGGCTGCTTGCAGTGCACATCCCAGGCCAGCTGAATGTCACAGCGGATGCCCTCAGCGGGCGGACAGTGGTCAGCTACGAGTGGTAGTTGAAGGCGGAGGTCCTCTCATGGATTTTCCTGCATTGGGGCACACCGGAAGTAGACCTCTTCGCTACGGCGATAAACAAGAAGCTTCCTCAGTATGCCTCCAGAGGGGGGCTGGGAGCCTCCTTGCTGGGGGATGCTCTCGAGATTCCATGGCACAACATGAGAGCTTATGCCTTCCCGCCTCTGCCTCTAGTTCACCGAGCAATTTGGAGGCTGAAGAACTCGGTGAACTGCTCCCTTCTACTCATAGCCCCGTGGTGGCCGGCCAGGTTTTGGTTCTCAGAACTTCGATACCTGTCGTGTCCGACGATCAGGTTACCAGTGACCCCCGATCTTCTTCATCAGGGGGAACAGCAGGTGTGGCATCACTCAGCTTGGCGGTATGGTGCCGGAGTTCAAGTCTTTAGAACATCTTAACTTGTCTGCGGATAACATGCGTATTATCCAGGCAGCCAGAAAACCCTCGTCCCAGTACAGAAGCAAATGGCTCAGGTTCTGTCATTGGTGCTTAAACAAGCAGTTGGACCCCAGGGGGGCAACAATTGACACTGTTTTGTGCTTTTTATCCTTCTTAGCAGAGTTGGGTGTCCATGTTCTGTCATGCAGAACTTACCTTTCAGCGGTTTCCGCTTGCCTTTCTACAGACCAGTGCTCTTACTCTCTGAGTAACCCAGTGGTTAAGAGGCATTTTGCAGGCTTGACACGCCTCTATCCTCCAATTCGTAGTCCGCACCCGTCGTGGGATCTAAATGTAGTCCCGACGGCGTTGTCATAAGCCTTTCGAGCCAATGGCCACGGTGGACCTCAAGTACCTGTCAGGGAAGGTGTCCTTTTTGGTCGCCGTTACATCAGCAAGGCGGGTGAGTGAGCTCCAGGCTTGGTCTTTCACAAGGATAAGGTGGTTCTACGGACGAATCCTGCTTTCCTGCCGAAGGTGGCATCTGAATTCCATCGGAATCAGTCAATCTCCCTGCCGGTCTTTTTTCCGAACCCTACCTCAGAGGCGGAAAGGGTTCTGCATTGTCTCGATGTTAGAAGGGCTCTTAAGTTCTATCTGGACAGAACATCCGAGCTTAGGAGTTCTTGTCAACTGTTTGTGACTTTTGGTAACCCTCAGGGTAAGCAGGCATCTAAGGCGACTATTTCTCGGTGGATCGCCGCCTGCATTACGGAGTCTTTCACCGTCCAAGGGCTGAAGCCTCTTAAGGGTATTCATGCACACCTGGTGCGGGGAAAGGCAGCCGCGGTTGCTTTTCAGAAATATGTCCCCTGGGAGTCCATTGCTAGGGCAGCTACTTGGGCCTCCCCATCTGCTTTTTGTAAGCATTATTGTCTAGACATGAGCTCAAGAGCTGATGCTCAGTTTGGTCAAGCTGTGCTGAAGTACCTGTTTCAGTAAGGGATATTTCCATCCACCCGTAGTTCCTGTGAGGAGTGCTTGGGAATCTCCCATAAGTATGGAGGAAAGGGGACGGGATGTCGGAGTATAACCAGGTTACTTACCATAGTGACCACCTTACTCCTAGTCCATAGTCCCCTTTCCTCCATATGCCCGCCCGCCGTCCCCTCTAATAAGGTTCCTCTGTTATGGCTAATAGGTCTTAGACCTGGCGATAGAAAAGGACTGGTGGGCGATGCGCAGGGCGGAGCCCAGATGGGCGGGGTTACGGCCGCGTCCCAGGCCCCGCGCAAGGAGAGGAAGGACACATTTTTGCAAAATGTTTGGATGCTTTTTACAAAGTGCTCCGGTCCCGTCCCACAGGACAGAGAGATGTCTCATAAGTATGGAGGAAAGGGGACTATGGACTTGGAATAAAATGGTCACTACGGTGAGTAACCTGGTTATTCCTGCCAACAATCACCACCCAGTTTGTTTACTGTTCGAGACGCCCCATCAATACTAGCACCAGACCATTGAATACAATTACCAGAGTGGCTAACCACTAGGTCTTTGAGCCTAGAGCTCACAACATCCATATGTGGGAGCAATAGGCTTATGCTCAAGGTTGATTGATCATTATGTGTACTGGGAGATATTTTGAGTGATAATGCACATTCCAAGATTTCATTGGTACCGATTAGGGTAGTCCAGAGTAGCCCAACTATGGCAACTTCTCCAGGACCGCATACCAGGCACGTCACCTCTAGCTCTACCATTCAAGAGTACCCATTCTCTACGAAAATTTACCCACTTTCGCCCCTACTCATTCTCCCTCTGCTGCAGCAACTTAGACTTCGAGTTAATTGTCTCAAAGGAGGGACAGGGCACGTTAACTACACAATATTCATTTATACCTCCTCCTACTAAAATCTGCTTGTTTCCACTTTCACATCCAATCCACACAGACATTGTCAATGTAAGGAAAAAATATTATCGGTAATATTTCCTCCCCGGTCATGTAAATTTACCAAGAGAAAATCTTCTGATTGCATATTTAAAGTAATTTCAACAGCCATAACATTGTCTTAATGGGTGCCAGTACTTAAGGAGGTCATGGGTTTTCACATCCCAATAATAAGACCACCATATGGTCTCCCTGAGGCACCTTTCTTTGCCATCACTTGGTGTATTACATATCCTATAGACATTTTCAGTAAGAAATGTCTCTTGTCACATTGTCATGCTGTGTCAACAATGGCAAAGAACCCTCTTCTGAAAATAAATGGCGGAATTCTCTAGTGTTCCAACTTAACATCTTTAGTTCTCATCTAGAGGCCACACATTGCTGTGGGAGAAAACTCTTTAACCATTCCCAGCCCTGAGAATTGGCCATGGCTGCTGGTATCGGGGAAAATCTCAACACATTTTGGAACTCCTCCCCCAAGTTGTTCTCTAGTACAATTCTCACAACAAGTAGGTGGAATTACTTCAGGGCTCTTGGTATCCAATAAAGATTTTCCATTATAACTTACTAGAAAGTCTTAATTCTATTAAAGACACGGAGGCGAACATTATGCTTCTTTCTTTCTTTATATATTTAAATAAAGTGCTTGGCAGCATAATATTTTACTAAGAGGAAAAAATATTAAAATATCTCAACAATAAACAGCAGGAAACAAAAGGCTTTCCACATAGTAAAAAAACTACATTTCCCAGATGTCTGAGGAAGGTCCAGTGTAGTATCCATAACATGTGATAATGTCCACCAATCAGTCAACAGTTCCTTCTATAAACAGCCTTGAATACGATGCACTTCTTCTTTCGAAGCTGCGAACTTGGCAAACAAACATTCATAACTGAGGACAACTTGTAGTAGTAGGCGGAGCCCAGACCTTTCGGATTAGGTAGCTTTATCCGCAGAAGCTGTCGGAATAAGGAAAAAATAATAATAGTTATTAGACTATGCATATTACAACCCTAGATCCCAAAAGAGGGAGGGAGAGAAATTGTTCATGTTATTCCGAATAACGGGCATACATTGAATAACAGTTATCAATCATAATCGAAGATAATACTGTCTAAACTTAACAAAAACCCGATTTCTCTACGGGCGGGATAATGTTCGCTTCCGTGTCTTTAATAGAATTAAGACTTTCTAGTAAGTGATTATGGAAAATCTTTATTCTATGTCAAGACCGGAGGCTCCATTATGCTGGTTTAAAGCTTACTTACCACTATGGACGCCGGCTGTTCTACCGGTTTCAGGTAGAATTGTTTAAAAATCGATTAGCTCGACCAGTCGGCCATTCTCATAATATCCTCTAGTCTGATTCCGAGTTGAAATGCTTTAGAAGCCATTGCTCCTCTTTCGGAATGAGCGCCAAAATGAGAAGTATCTATACCCGCTTGAGCTAAGGGCCACCGCACCCAGCCTGCTAAGGTCGGAGCGGAAACTGCTTTGAGGCTTACGTTAAGCTATTAGTAGTTGGCCGTCAGGGGAGACCCTGAGAGGAGCTGTGACTGCCTCATAGACTTTGAGGCATCGGACTAGGCAGAGTTTAGGCTGATCGTTAAAGGCAGGCTAAGAGATTACTCTGGAGTTACACTTGGTCCTTCTATGAATGTGGAATACTATGCCGTCGGGAGAAAAGGTCCTGCCCGCCAGATCGAGGGCTCTGACGTCGGACACTCTTCTACAAGAGGCAAGGCAAACGAAGGTATTGAGCTTACCAGATATGGCTGTGCGAGATAATTCTTGGTTATCTGGCCAGGATAGAAAAAGGTTCAACGCTTTGCCAACGTCCCAAAGCTGATTGCCAAGTTGGACATGCCTGGAACTTTCCACCTTGCCCTGAAATCCTCCACGCTGCTAGAACCAGGGACCCTTGGAGGAGGAGAGGGTGACGCTGGTGCGCAGGATTTAGCAGGAGATCTGGAAAATGGGGTAGAAGGATTGGAAAATCCGTAGAAAGTTCCAGAAGAAATGGATACCAGATCTGAGAAGTCCAGACTGGGGCTATGAGAACTAGCTCTGATTGCTCCTGACGGGCCTTCTCCTGGGTCCGTGCAATCATGTTGAAGGCGGGAAAAAGGCGTCCGTAGCCGCTGTCACTGGGTCTGGATTCCAGCTGAAAAATATCGGCAATTGGGCGTTCAGGCGCGAGGCAAAAAGGTCTTTGGACATGGGAACCCAAATCTGGTGAAGCCATAGAAAGGCTTCCTTGTGAAGTTTCCAGTCGCTGTAATCGACTGTGTTCCGGGAATACCAGTCCGCCACTGTGTTCATCAGACCTGGTAGGTATTCCGCTGTGACGGAAATACGGTGCTCTAGGCAGTAATGCCAAAAATCCTTGGCTAGCTCTGCCAGGAGGCGAGATTTGGTGCCACCCAGATGGTTGATTTATCTCACCGCTGAAATATTGTCCATTTTGAGCAAGATAAAGCAACTCACTCTGTCCTTGGTAAAGGAGCGTACTGTGAAAGAGCCCGCTAGTAACTCGAGGCAGTTTATGTGCATAGTGAGTTCCTGGGGTGACCAAGTCCCCCCTGTAGCTACTGCGCCGCATCGTGCTCCCCAGCCGGAACGGCTGGCATCCGACTCTATCACCATGTCTGGAGCGGAGCAAAAAATCGCCCGACCGTTCCAGGCTTCCATGTGCACGAGCTACCAGTTGAGCTCTGTTCGTGCCTCTATAGATAAGGTCAGTTGCTGTGAGTAAGAAAGACTGCGCCTTAGGTGCTGACCTTTGAGCCTCTGTAACTCTTGATAGTGTAGTGGCCCTGGAAAAATGGCCTGGATAGACGAGGAAAGGAGGCCTATCACTCTTGCTAAGTTGCGAAGCGATATATCTTCCCTCTGAAGCAGCCTGCGGATCTCCCGCTTGGTAGAATGTATCTTGGACGCCGGAAGGCGTTGTTGAGCTGTCTGAGTATCTATGACGAAGCCTAAGAACTCTAGAGTCTTGGAAGCTTGAAGACAAGATTTCTCCCAGTTTCTGAGAAATCCCATACTGTGCAGGAAATCTATAGCTAGTCTGGTCTGGTCTTCTACCAGTGCTTGAGATTGTGCCATGAAGATAATGTCGTCTAAATATATTATCCGTCTGATACCTTGTTCTCTTAAGTGCGCTACGACTGGCCTCAGAAGTTTGGAAAAGGCCCACGGAGCTGAGGAGAGACCGAACGGAAGGCTCATGAATTCCCAGTCTCGGTTTTGCCAGGAAAATCTGAGATAGCTTACGTGGCCCTGATGTATGGGCACCGCGAGGTACGCATCTTTCAGGTCCAGGCGCATGAGCCAGTCGTTGGGTCTCAGTAGGTCCCTGAGCATGTGAATGCCCTCCATCTTGAAGTGGCGGTAGACAATGAACTCGTTGAGAGCTCTGAGATTTATTACTGGGCGTACGTTCTCCTTTTTGCGCACTAGAAATATGGGGCAGTAAAACCCGCCTGAACTTGGGAAAGGACGGATCGCTTGTTTTAACGCTAAACTGCAAATCTCTCTGTCCAGGTCTATTCTGTCCAGTTTGGACATAGCAATCGGAATCGAACGGGATGCCTGAAAAGGTTCCATAAAAAATTCTAGACGCATGCCGCGCACTGTGTCTTTGACCCAAGCATCCCCTGATGAGCAATCCCATGCATGCGCAAAAAGCGCTAGCCTTCCTCCTATATGCGCTGTGATGGTGCGGGCGCTGTGAGGAGACTGACCTGAGGCTTGTTGCTGTGCGGGATACCGGACGGCTCTCCTCCAACCGCGACCTCTTCCTCGGCCTCTTGATGGAAAGAAAATGACCGCACGATCCTGCCAGGTTTCTTGTTCTCTGGACTGTTGAGGTCTGCGGTCGAAGAAATAACGGCCGGACGAGCGACCCCTGCCTCAACCGGCCCTGGCAAAAATCTTTGATGAGAAGACTTGTTTGATAGAGGCTTGACTCTTGTCCAGTGCGGTGAAAGTGCCTACGAATTTAGCCATCTTCTTGACAAATGAGTCGCCGAAAAGTATGCCTTGGGCGGAGGCTGCGGACTCGGTGTCCGCTAATTCAACCAATTTCGCATCCATCTCATGAAGGATGCCTTTGCAGCGCTCGGCTGATATGGCACAGATGGCGCTGCCTAGGAGGCAGATAGCTCGTTGAGCCCATCTGTACAGAATAATTGGATCAATGGAGTTTCCTGTGTCTATGGCTGCTTTGGCCAAATCCATCATCTTCGCCAATGGACCCAAGACGTCCAGCACTCTGTCCTGGCAAGCTCTCCAGGCTCGATCGATGCCTTTCCTTGGATCTTTGGCATTCTTGCCGAGGAAGGTTATCATTTTGGAGTCCAATTCGGGAGTTAGGGCGATCTTGTCCGGGATCACTGGGCGTGGGCATTCTGCCTTAAGTCTTGCTCGGACCTCCTTGTCTAGAGGCTTGCAAATCCTGTCTTTGATGTATTCTAGAGTCCTCTGCGATGGCTCCCAATCCGAAGATCTGGGATGTACGAGATCTTCAGAGGAGAACATCCCTTCTGAGGCATCTTGATCTTTACGAGATCTTTTCGGGACGGGGGCTGCCCAATCCCTGTAGTAGAGGGTCGCGACCCTATTGATTGAACCTCCTCATCAGCAGAAAGGGGCGACAAACTGTTCTCGTCGTCACCGACTTGCTCCAGGCCCTTTTGGTCTTCCTCCAGACTCGAGGGTCTTATGTCCCTGTTTTCCTCCTCGGGACAAGAGGGTCGATCTGTGGAAGGGGTCCCCTTCCTATCTAAGAAGGTCTTCTTCAGCCTTGAGAAAGCGTCTGAAATTACAGTAGTGGCAGACTCTGGCTGGCTCGGGGGGGTCGTAGAGTCTATACTCTGACGAGCTTGGATACATCCCCCTGAGAGGTGTTTTCTTTTTTCAGATCTTTTCTTAGGCAGGGAGTTGTCATGTAGTTGTTCCTCCACCTCATCCAGCCGTTGCTGTATGGGTAGGAGCATATCAGACATGGCCTTTTTAATGCTAGTCTCCACCGAGGAACTTGGCACCTTCTCCAAACTGTTTGCCATAGCCACTTCATCAAACTCATATGCTTTGCTCTTGTATTCGGGCCATTCCTGGTCCTCTTGATGAAAGTACTGAGCTGCCATGCTTCAGATTGCACCTCTCTACTCCCTGCTATGATTTTTTAATTTTTTTTTTATTTGAAGCCTCAGACTGCTTTCTTTGTACACCTACAGTATAGGTATTCAGAATTTATATGAATGTAGATATATCTATGCAAACCTAAATAGGGTTTCAGTCGCCTGAGATGCTCTCTAGTATCTCCCTTTCTGCTGCAAGATATTCTCTTCACTTTCCTTCTTTTCCTTTTTTTTTTTCTTTTTTATTCTCCAGACGTGTTAATCTGCTTCCTGACGCTCGTGATCTCAATCCTGCTCTAAACGGAACGGAAACTTCCATTTGCGGGCGCCAGGAAGCAGAGAAAGGCACCTAGGAGGGCCGGAGCACCCACTAGTGCCTGCAGGGGTTACCGCAGTACCTCGGGCTCCGATCTGCCGCTCCCCGACACTGGAAACACGATCCGAGTCGGGGATGCGGAACGGAGCACTAGAGGACTGCGCAGCAGAATCCCCGCTGCGAGGCCAGACGGCAGCGAGGCCGCAATAAAGGAAAAGAAATCGCGTGAAAGCGTGACCTCCGACGCCAGCATGAAGCAGCTGACGTCGGATCGAATATTGTGAAGAGCCGGCGCGCAGCGCGTCGACGAACAGCCGTTAACCCTTGAGGAAAAAGTCGTGGCGCAGGCAGCGTGAGACCACACATATTAAGAACGTATTAAAGCATAATAAACCATTAAATAACAATTAACACTCCCAGCACAATTAGAAACAGATTGAATATGATGCACTTATCTCATGCTGTGAGCAGCAAAGAAAGAAGTGCATCGTATTCAAGGCTGTTTATAGAAGGAACTGTTGACTGATTGGTGGACATTATCACATGTTATGGATTCTACACTGGACCTTCCTCAGACATCTGGGAAATGTAGTTTTTTGACTATGTGGAAAGCCTTTTGTTTCCTGCTGTTTATTATTGAGATATTTAAATATTTTTTCCTATTAGTAAAATATTATGCTGCTGAGCACTTTCTTTAAATATATAAATAAAGAAAGAGAAGCATAATGGAAGCCTGTGGTCTTGAAATAGAATTCATAACCAAGGTATTTGAAGGTTGATTTGTGTGAGCCTATCGGAGAGGCCGTGTCGACTAGACTGCAATGAAGTCTAGGTAGTTGTCTTCCATTTATCATTTGTTCATCGAAGTTGAAATCAGTAGAATTGAGAATCCTTAAAGATGGTATTTTAGCCAGTGACTTCAGTATAGTTTTTTTACGATTCAGATGTTTATAGTCCCACAATGATTTTGCCAATGATATATTTAAAATTAGAGAATCCATTACAGTTGGCTCTTGCAATGGAGCCTCAGATTTTTCACACACCTCGTTAACTAAGACCCCAATGAGGACCATGGTGGTTGTCACTTGCTCACCCAGGCCTAGTTGTGGATTGGCAGCAGTAGTTGGAGGCGGAGGGTTTCCAGTCAGTTGAGCTTCCACCCTCACCACTGTAACCGCCAGCACCACCTTGGCCAGCAAGACAACAAAAGAGCATGGGGACTGGTCAAAGTCCCCATGCTCTTTCGTTGTCTTGCCTTCCGACGTGAGTCTGTACCCTTTTTGTTTTTATTTTTGTGTGTGCCGCACTATAGTGGAATTCCATGAATTGTTTCTGGGCTCTGATACAGCTTATTGCGGTTCAGGAGCATTATTTCGCAAAGGTAATGCTGCTCGCTTTGGTCAGCACCATTCTTTGTGAGTTTTATAGGTGAGGGGAGAAGCCTCACTGGCCCCACCTACCGTGGGGGGGGGGTCCTTTGGCTCCTTCGTTATCATCTTTCACAGGCCCCTGCTTTATTTCTGCCACCTCACTGCCATCGACAACAGCATTTGTTCCAGAGGGCCTGGCAAACTGGGATTTACCCCAAGCTGATTTTGCTCGAGATATGAGATCAAGAGTTGTAAGGTTGCACCGTCATTTTGCAGATCCTTGTGTATGCGACCACAGAATTTAAGTAGAATTTTCACGGTAAAGTGCATTGCCCCCACATTGAGGTCTGCTATGGATCTCCCAGCACTTGCTGTACTAGCACAATCTGGCTCTTCTAGGACCCGAACAGGGAGCTCAACTTCCGTAGATGGCTATAAGTCAGAGGTCAATAACATCCTCTGCGAATTGCCAGTCTGAAGAGCTGTGGCTGGAGAGTATGGCCGTGTTGTAGGTGGAACACCTTCATTGAGTGATTCAGAATTATAGTGATCACAAGGGAGATGGGCGGCCTCTTGTAGTGAGTAAAAAAGAGCAAGCAAGGATTGGTTATTATCTATCACAAGCATTGATCGATTCTCAATTCCAAAGGGATCGACGTCTACGAAAGAAGTTGGAAGCGCAATGCCGCTTATATCCTGTGCCCTCTTTGTGACTTGTGGAGTTTCTGGCCCACAATATGACGTAATTGGTCCCCCAGACAAATTTTCCTGGCACTGACCTAACTTCCACTTCAGTTAGGCTAGTGTGCTCGTGTGACGGCAGGTCCGTACTAGTATTAGTCACCTGTGAGCGTGTTTTTGCCATTTGTATGGTTTATCTTTTCACTAGTTGTATGCTTTGGACCGATTAGTGGTCGTACCTGGCATGATTGTTACTCAAGCCTTGTAGATGACTCAATCACAGTGGGAGGCAAGGTGGGTCAAACCTCACCAAAACCCACAGCAAGTTCCAAATGGACCAAAACAGCTGATAGCACAGAGTCACCTGGCAAAGCCAGCTTGAACCTCCTCGTAAAGGTTCTCGCTGTGTGTAGAGTCCCCTTCACCAGTCGACCACAGCAGACCACTTTTACATCCACTTTGACACCCGCTGCTAAATGGAAATTTAGATATGTTCTACCAGATGATTGGCTTAAGGGTGTGAGGTCTTCGGATTAATGAGAGGTTAGCTTGTAGTGCAGAATAAAGTTTCTGATTTCTTGGAAAAATTTAGCAGATTTCCTGAATTTGTGCAAACTATGACTAAAGATTATATACTTGTCCCTAATGACTGATGATGCTGGGATCTTTGGACTAGTGTTGAGGCGTGAGGAATTTATAGCTGGATAATGTTTCGATTCTGCTCCTGTTCTTTTAATCCTTTCAGGATTAAGGACTGATATATTTAGTTGGTCTGTTATTTGCGTGCTTTTGGATTACAGGTCCCAGATGGAAGGAAATGGGGGCGTTTTATTGATGATTTAGTGTCTGTTAGTCAGTTTTGGATGCTAATCAAAACATTCTGATGTAAAGTAAATAACTATAGCTGTGCATGTGTCCTACACCAAAGCTCCGCTTGTCACCGGGTATTGAGTGGAAGAGAAAGTGGATGTTGATATTCATAAAGTCCTACAGTACCACTCAAAGGACTCCAGAAATGTCTTTGTGAGTTCTCCCATCCCTGAAGCATTCAGACGTTTAATCAGGATCTTATGATTGTTTTGAAGGGCACCTTGAGATCTAAACGTATGAGTGCCCCAGCTCCATGGAGAATCCACCAAGTATCTCACCTGATCCAAGATGGCAAACAAGACTGACTCCATCCCACACATAAATACTGCCTGAAGACTCAGGTTTCCACGTGGAGTTGGAAATTATTGCTCCCCACTCTTTCATGTAACTAAGCAGGGAAGCAAAAGTTGCCAAGCTCCGATATGTCAAGCCAGATTTTTTTCTGGGGTGGCATGAGTACATCAGTTTGTAAGGATTTTGGAATTGGGCCTGATTGCAGCGTGATGTTGCTCATAAATCTTATCAGATTGGCTGCCACTGAAAAACGGTTTTTAGTGTATTTTGATGCACGAGGGTCCTACAAGGAACCTGTGCATCTGCTAGGTCAATTTAAGTCTTTATCTGAATTTAACTTCCTCAACTTGATTAGTAGCAATATGGTCATATTCTGATGTCCCAGAATATCCAATGAGGGAGCAATAGTGGAGAGATTGTAGCAATGAAAAAAGTTGTGAGGGACTTGTATTGCATCCTACTATGTAAAATGTTGTCTGCGGATGCTTGAAGATTGCAGAATTCATTTAGGATGTTAAACAATTTCTTTTGGGGGTCATTTTTGCTAGCCAGGTATTATTATTATTATTATTATTATTATTATAGAATTCTGTTTTAGAAGAGTATACAATTATTTATAATGGATTAGTTATTTACTTAAGGTTGTCTGGCCAGAGTGAGCTTGTGACCTATGCCAGATGCTTTTTAGTTTCCTTCTTTTTTCTTTGAGCTTCTAGTTATGCTGAGAACCACACAATTCATTTTCTAACATTGCCATGGTTAGGTTTGTTAGAGCAAGATATATCTAATTTCAAGGAAATGTCATACTTCATTTTTAACTGGACTTCTTAATACTGAATGTGGGGTCATTTTCCATAGTATTACCAAAAGCTAATTCAAGATGGTCTGCCCACTTGTTTACGTCCTGGGTTTTCCAGGATCTTTGGAATTTCACAGCGGTAGAGCCTTAAGACTCAAGGGTTGTCGAACGAGTTGTGGGGTGATCTGACCATGCCACTGCGATTGATGAATTAAAACTAACTGTATTAATAGGTGCACATATTGGATCGCTGAGGTGGCCTTTCTCGTGGAAGGGCCCGCATGTTTTTTTAGCAGAGACTTCTTCTGTCCTCAGCCTAAATGTTGAAATTGCCTAGAGTAACTAAGCAAGTATATTTAAATAATATGTCCACTGCAGCATCTGCTCTGCAGTCTACACATGTTGGGTGTATGGGGGTCTTTACAGAAATAAGATATTTTGAGTATAAGGGTGAAAGTGCAGACCCCAACTTGGTAATGGGGGAACACTTTAGAGCCACGCTTAAGATGACAGCCTATGATGCGCATGCGCCAGAATTTCACAGCTTTTTATTCTAATCTGCATTGTGCGTTCCCTTTTGATCAGGGTACATCCATCTCCCCTGTTAGCGGTGCGTGCTTGAGTGATCATTTCTGGGTTTCCCAGCGAATACTCTGCAAGGTGAGCACATTTTGTGCACCTCGAGACTCACTGACCGACTGAGGCAGGAGGTGGCCTGAGAAAACATGGAAGACTGCAGCTTTGCATACACAGCTGTGACGGACTTCGGGAGAGGCATGGCTGGCTCTTTCCCGAGGCCGCCCTATTGCACAAAGGACTGAGAAGGCTCCTGAGCACCCTCTCATGGATGGCACAATTATGTGAATGCCAATCTTTATCACTCCAGCGTTGTTTGCCGCTCACTGCCTGGGCTCGCTTCACTTCTCTGAGAACATTCAAGCCGAGACCTTGCAAGAAGGTGAGATTTGTTTCCAATTGTTGTTCTGGCATGAACCACTCATTGCAACTTCCTGTGTGTTCATTTGCTGAATACAGGTGCCGCAATTAAGATTGTTTGGAGGGGGTATGGTATGGTAATGTTTAGTTGAAAAGCACCTGCATACAACGCAGTGTTTCAAAGCGCTCAAGGAGGGAGGGAACAAGGGGAAAAACAGTTGTCCAGAGCCCTTGAAATTCTGAAACAATAATAGTCTACACAGGCAGAGTAAGTGCATATGATATAATTAACAGTGGCGAGAACAGCAAATGGGCCTGATGACGATTCTGCAATTTTAACAAGTGCATTAAGGTGCCACCATGCAGGGAGTGAAGACAGGGGGAACAGACAGACGATCTTCAGGCATAGTGCATTCAGATAGGGCAAGTGTGCAGATGATTACAGGGGAGGGGGAGGTGGAGGGGCGGCAAGTCCTGTGGGGGGTGTCCAAGTACACCCAGTCGGTGGAGGCTGGGGTAAGTGCAGAGAGATGCCACCCTCTTGGTTCATTGATGAAGTGCAGTGATGATGAGGCGAGTCAGGGCTCCGAGGCAAGTTCGAGAGGACTGGCGGGGGTGCCAGGGACCTGTGAGACTGAGGTACACCAGGCGGCCAGTCAGCAAGCTGTACGTAAAAGGAGGGAGAGAGGGAAAAAGCAGAGGTTAGCAGGGAAGAGGGAGAGAGAAGGAAGAGGGGAAGAGGAAATCTTGAGGAGTTTCTGGAACTTAAGGAGAACATTACATTGGGTGACAGAGAAAGTAAGCTTATTTTACATATTGAATACCATCTCCTTACCCTTATTAATCTTGAAGATCGTCGCCATATCCTTTAGATGACTATACACTATGGTACAATATCAGATTATAAAATAAACTGGGACACACCAGGCTTACCTTGGACCTCTCCAGGATCCCACCTGTCCAAAGTATTTCCACTTAACATGCTTGGGAATTAAGATAAAGAGCATGATAAACAGTTTAATTAAATTCAACTATGGTACTTTGTGGTAGGACATAGTGTTTCAAGGCGCAACCTGGCAAGGGAGGGGGAACAAAGGGAGGACAGGACAAACTATTTTACCAGGCCTAGTGTCATTCAGATCGTGCAAGTGTGCAACAAGAAGTGCAGGGCAGAGGGTACAGGGAGAAGTGCCCTCAGAGCAGCAGGGCCCTGAGCCAAGTGCAAGGAAGGCTGGAACTACAGGGGGTAATCCCAGCCTTGCATTGCAAGCTTAGACTGGCGACAGTGCAAGGTGGGCCAAGCAGCAAGTGCAAGGGGTATGGTCACGGGGGGCCTGTTGTCCTGTGGGACTCGGAAGACACAGAGCAGCCAGTCAGCAGACTGAGCAGGAGCAAGGGAAGGTTAGCAGGGGAGAGGGAGCGAGAAAGAAGAGGAGAAAAGGAATGTCTTGAGGAGGTTACGGAACTTAAGGAGATCCGGCTCAAGGCAGAGAGAGGTAGGGAGGTCATTCCAGAGGGCGGCACCTGCAAAGGAGAAAGATCTACCCCCCCCCCATTCTTTGCTTGAAGAAGTGACTCACCCGCAGAGTTTTCGAAGTAGACGAGCAGAGGGCTCTAGGCGGAAGGTACTTAGGAAGAGAGAGTTGAAGGTAGTGAGGGTCTCGGCCCCAGACAGCCCTGTGGACGATGCAGAGGGTTTTACACTTGATCCTTGCAGCCACTGGGAGTCAGTGGAGCGATTTCAGGGCAGTAGAGATGCATTCCCTGGGCTTGAGGCCAAGAATAAGTCTTGCGGTTCTGTTCTGGATGAGTTGAAGAGGGCGAAGTGTAGAGTTGGGCAGATTGAGAAAGAGGCTGTTGCAGTAGTCCGGCCTAGAGAGAACCAGTGCTCTGGAGACAGTGAGCTTCTGGGGGAAGGTGAGAAAAGGGAGAATACATCTGAGGAGATACAGCTGGAAATGGGCCATCTTGGCAAGGTACGTGATGTGTGGAAAGAGTGGAGTCAAAGATGACCCCAGGGTTTTTTGCCTCACAAGAGAGTGCGGGCAGAAGGCCCAAATAGGGCGGCCAGAGTGAGAGAGGAAAAGCGGGCGCAGGGGTCCCAAGGAGAAGGATCTCAGTCTTACTGACATTAAGGCAGAGATCAAGGCACACCATGCCTGAATAGCAGATAGACAGCCAGGGATGAACGGGGAGCAGGAGGAGGCAGAGGGTAGCCTGAAAGAGCTGCGTGTCAACCGCGTAACACTGAAAATTAGAGGAAAAGTTAGAGATCAGGAGGCCCAAAGGGGCCAGATGGTCATTGAAGATCCAGGGGGAGAGGATAGAGTCCTGGGGAACACAACGTGTGGAGAGAGAGGTGGTGGAGAGAAAAGACCCAAGCTGAACCTCGGAAGTTCGGTTCAGGAGGAAGGGGGTCAGCCACGCCAGATCCGTGCTGTCCATGGTCTCTCCGAGATGAGCAATCAGGATGCTGTGGTTGACAATGTCAAATGCAGAGGAAAGGTTGAAGGGAATGAGTACAGAGGTAGAGGTAGAGTCAAGATTAGAGGACAGATCTTCACAGGTGTTCAGGAGTGCAGTTACATGCCTCTGGATGCTCTGAAGCCAGACTAATGGTCATAGAGACAACCAACAGATTCAGCTGGGAGCTGGGAGATGGCCAACGTCTCCAGAAGTTTGCCAAGGAAAAGAGTGATTGAGATCGTGTGATAGTTTGCCAGAGTGGAGGGATCAGCAGAAAGCTTTTTTAGTAGTGGGTGAACAAGGGAATGCTTGAGAAGAGAGGGGAAAAATCCAGTGGCAAAGGAGTGATTATAGAAATCGGCCAAGGCTGGAACGAGAGAACCAATGTTGTCCTTAATGGTTCTGGAGGAGCAGGTGGGGGGGTGGATCATCTGTTTGGATGAGACTTTCATAGACCGGACTGGAAACCTCATCAGGTGTTACAGGAGAGGGGGGAGAGAGGGGGAAGAGAAGGAGAGGCTGCCAAGGAGGGCCTGAGAGAGGTAGAGGGAGAGAGATGACAGAGGAGGGTAGTACAGACATGATGTCCTGGGTTTTAGTGTTGAAATGAGAAGCCATAGCCAGAAGTGGGGGCCTAAGCTTTCCTAATATTAAACTGGCTGCCCCTTTTGATTAGATCTAATTTCTCTGGCAGGGAAAATCCATTATGGTCCCAATATGTAGGCTCCAATTTATAGGCACTTCTTAATTGACAAACAGTTTATTAACTTGGTTGGGACTCTAAGGGGAAAGGAAGCATACATCCCTGCTTTTCAACTGTTTTTTTTTTCCTTCACTGAATTTTCAACAAAATATCATTCACCTAAAATAGAATTTTGGCAATATCTCCAACTAGACATTGGGCCTCATTATGACTCTGGCGGTAGCCTGCCGCCGGAGTCATTTATTTTCTGACGCCTGGGAATGGGCCATTACTGGGGCATTTCAGCCCCGGCGGACCTGGTAATTGCCCATTCTCGGGTGCCGAAAAGAATAACTCCCCATTCCCATTTGAGTCCCATTGGATTCAATGGGAAGGTCGGATGCACCGGCACCATTTGTGAATGGTGCCGGTGCATCCGACATGGTCTGCTTGCAGGTCACACCTGGTGGGCGAAAAGGCACCCGTGAGCCGACCTCGTAGTTTGATGATCCGGTAACAACGGTACCTACAAGCTTACCCGTACCGTTGTTACCAGACCGGCAACCTTATAATGAGGCCCATTGCCTCTGACCGTTTTTTACATAAAGAGGTCCTTAACGATCCCCATGTGACACATACCTCTGTTTCTGGTTCTGAGAGTGGGTGGGGGCATTTCCTTTGCTTACGCTATGCTTCAAAAGCACCCAGCTAATCTACATGCGTCACTGAGGCCGGTATTAAAGAATCTTAGTCTACAATTCACATATGGCAGTGACAGTAGTAGATGGGTCAATGGGCGGTAGCCTAGAGATGCCAATGCACACTTAATCTTCTATACATTTTTGCATATGTCATATTGGTATCCTTCCCTTGTGAGGAGACTGGATGAATCTTCCTATGTATGGCGTGTGCCTGTACTACTGCTGTAAAGCTGTGAATGAGGGTCTTGGCGGTGTAAGGAAGGCATGGTATCAAACAGTGAAGACGTACCTAAGTGACCACAGTTCAAGGGTGTTTATTGAACTTCAATGGGTTGTTTTAACGCCCATCTAACCCTAAATCTAAGGTTGAGAGCAAGAGCCGACCATCAAATAATGCAGTTGTAGTGGAATCTCTGTCAAAATAAAAGGGCCTACACTAATAAACCTATTGCCAATCCTTCTAAATGCAAATGGTGTGGGGAAACGATGTATGCAAAAGAAAAGTGTTCAAGAAACAATATGTCAGGATATATGAGCAGTTGGCTTCCCTTCTCCATGTTTTCCGCATGGGTCAAGGTGATGCACTCGAGATTTGCACACACTCTGGCTTCTCTGCCATGAGGATGCAGTTCAAAATATAGGTACCTGGGGCTTCTGCGCCAAAGTCGCTTTTCCAATAAAAGTCTCTTATTGCAGAGTGCCAGGTGCAACAAACAAGTATCAAAGTTTCCTTCTCATCAGGATTTTCATATTCACAAGTTCTCAGGTTTACTCACCACAGTCTCCCTGGGTCGCGCTCGGACCACAGTCTCCCTGGGTCGCGCTCGGACCACAGTCTCCCTGGGTTGGACTTGGACCACTTATAATCTTGCTTTCTTTTGTTATCAAAATTCAAAGACTTTTGACTGTGCAGGACCACTTCGATTCACTCCATGTATTACTTTCACTTTTGTGTCTGCCACTTCTTGGCTGGGAACTACACACAGAGACCTTAGATTGAAAACACCTGCTGTGCCAGACCACTCTTTTACTTTGTCTCTTACCTTCTACATGTTCATATTCTTTGCTTTTGCGCTCTTCATACAATGTTGCCGCTTGCAACCTTGACTTCAACACAGACCGGTCTTGCATCGGGCTCCCCAACTCACCAGCTGTGTTGATTTCTCTGGCACTGCTTTGATCTTGAAACCCAAGGACAGTACCACAGCAGCTGCTGTTCCTCCCTGACTCGCCTAGTCATGTAGGAGGGCCCCTGGTTTCTGACACACAATGCAGGATTCTTCAATCTGGTTACCTGGCCTCGCACCTTTCAATCTGAAGGTTTCTGGAAATTAACGGTTTCTCACCAGAAAGGTCAAGGGTATCTCCTGCCTTGCTTTCCCTTCTCGGTTTGCTGCCTTTCTCCCCTCGTTCAGCTGCTGCCTGGAAAAGACAATTCCTTTGTGTGCTTTGCTTCGCTCAGTGTGCTCTCGTGCTCCACCTTTTATCAGTGTGTGGAAGCTTAATGGAAGTCAGGTGTGGGTTGTTAAAAGTAATTGCCTGACCATCGTATCGGGACATGTTGAGTGTAATGCTCAGCTTTGAGTCTGTTTTCTCCCAGAGTGGGTTGTCTGTTTAAAAGTGTTTGTGTAGGGAAAGGGGCCGTGGGGGGGGGCAAGATCCCAAGTATCCTTCCTAAAGTATCCTTCCTGATGGGATGGGGTAAAGGTATTGCAGGGGAGGGGTAAAGGTAATACAGGAGAGGGGATACCGCATCTCACCATCCCACTCTCTAAAGACCCCTCACCCAGGTGATCTGTCCACACTGGTCCACCCCCAGGAACCGGATCAAAAAGCGATGGCCGTGTCCTGGCCAGCTGGATGACAGATCCTCGGGCACAAGTCTGTGAGACACCACCTGGTTCACAGAGGTCATATTGTCTGCATTGTGGATCCCCACAGAAGATGCTCAATCCATGGCAAAACTGTGAATCTCAGAAGCTACAGCTTGTACTGTCGCACCAACCAAAAACATTGTGACTTTTAGCTATTCAACGCCAGAAGTAGAATAGGATACTGGAAATGGAAAATAAATGATTTATACTCAAAATGGTTCGTCAGGTAGCTGCATTTTGAGTGTTTATTGCTCAAGAGAACTGCCGCAAAGGAGACTGCTGCACCTTTGTGGCAGAGCGTTTTGCCACACCTATGGTGTGAGAAACCTGTATTGAAGTACTAATTTGAATGCCTGTATGTTCTAGTTGGCATTGCACATTCCTACATGACAATTTGGCAGTCTGCATGCAAACCTTTCTGTCTTTCTGGTTCTATTATCTTTGTAAATTAAAACAGATAAAAAGATATTCACAAGAAATAAATGAGGGTAATGTGCCACTTCTGCCTGTTGGGTGGTTGATGTGACTGATGTTATAGTTCTGTGCAAGCCTATCCTTGGAACAGATGGTACTGCTCTCTAAGGTTTTGTCAAAAAGAATATCTCAATGAAATTGGGTGGCTAAAGATGGAAAATATTCTTCATAAGCAGTCGGTGTGTGTATGTAACCAAATACAGCGTCAGTTTGGAGAAGGTGTATTGTCATGAAGTTGATTGTGATTGAGAGGTTGATGGGAGATAAATGTGGGTGGTAGTAGCTGAAAGGAGGGGGGTTAATTTAATAATCTTGAAGCCTTGGAGACTGGATTTATTCTGGTCAATGCAGGGTGGAGTAGCAAAATTTAGCTTCAGGGCTTCTTAAGGGCTGTATACAGATCATTGGTCTGTTGGACGCATTGATGTATTCTGATTCTCTGGTGGTCCTGGATGGGCAGAGACTGGCTTGCCTTTGGCTTGCCTTCCAGATGTGCCAGTAGGTGAAGGATCTGTTAAGAACTTTGTGGGGCATGATGTGGCGGGCCATGCAACCAAAACAAGTGAAGAAAGATTACTATTAGGGTGGTAGGAGCCCAGACACACTCGGAGAAAGTGGTTCGCTCTACAGTGGACAAAAGTAAAAAAGAAAGGTGTCCACAGTGTAGTTCCAGACATAGCGCCTTATAAGGAAAGAAATGAATGTCTGCACTTGTATGGCAATACAGTGTTGGAAATGATTGATTAAAATTAATGGTAAGTGATTGTAATCTAAAATCATTCAAATTATTGTGCAGATAATGGGTTAATTCAGTATAATGGCAAATAATACGTTTTGCCATGTTTAAATAATGCTAGGTTCAAGAGAAAAAAGGGACAAGACTACAATAGTCCCCAAACTTGTGAGTTGGAGAGGTCAGAAACCAACCATGTCTCAGATACCACAACAAGTGGAAAAAATGCTTCAGAGAAGGAACCAGAAGTGTGAAGGGATGGAAGACAAGTTAGGGGGAGATATGGCCTCACTGCATGACACCCCCAATTCTATTGTGAAAAACCTAGATACAAGGGTAAGAGAGAATCCGGAAGATGGGGTTCAGGTAAATATGCAAGGAATTTTAAAAAGTTGGTTCATAAGGAAATGCACACACTTGGTGTTCTTTTGTAGACCTAAGGATAAATTAAATTGCATGTTATAACATTAGATTGCCTAGTAAAATATGCATGACGCATCATGAGATGGTATATCAGAGCACGTCATGATTCGTGACGTCATGAAGTCCTGTGCCAATCTGGGTTTTCAAACATTTGTGCCTTTCACTACATTTGTGGAAGGCCCGAATTACTGGTTGTAAAGTGAGCAGAAAAAAGTTATGCTGGTCTTTGCACTGGCACATTTAAAGGAGTGTTAAGGCTGACCATATTTGCACTAATGGCAGTTTTCTTGTTAATTCCCAGGCAAATATTGCCACTGCACTTGAGGTAACACCAGCCATATTAATAATTGTGTCGAGGCTACATCAGAAGTGCAGGTACAATGGCCAAATGATTGCTATTTTAGCACATGTGAGATGCCTGGAATTGTGCCGGTATTCCCAACAGTGGAAATCCTTGCATTGCCCCAATGCTAAATAGAGCCATAACTAGGATTTTTTTTGCATCACAACAAACCTAAATCCAATCCCTTTCCAGCAATCGTACTAGTTCAGTTTGTAATTTCCATGGTGATTTCACAATGTACATGTGTCATAGACCAGTTCTCACAGGTACTTTGGTGTTGGAGGCCCCATGCAGACCTGCTGTCTTGCAGACTGGCTAGGTTGGTCGGGCAGTTCAGCTCACCTCAACCGACATGCAAGCCAATATCAGGCACTGAATTGGGCACAGAGTATTTTCTGCTGTGTCCATGGCTAGTTTTGTGCTCCGGGCCTTAGACACCCACCTGGAGCATTGGCCTCCCTCCTTTGCAAAACAGGTGACCGTACAAGTTGCTTGTAGAAGGGAGGCAGTGATGGGTTATATGGACTTAATTTGGGGTCTAATTGAAAGCGTATAAAGTGGGAGCTATTTAAATTAGCAGCAACCTGGGGACGTGGGTTGGGGCCATGGCGAACAGTCGGGTCCGGTGAGAGCTCCAGGCCGCGACCATGTGTTTGCCCGTAATGCCCCAGTAAAGTTCAGGTTTTTGACAGCAAAATCGGCGTCCTGTGGAGCCTGGAGACTTCTGCAGCCCATGCCTCAATGCCATCGTCCTGAGGCGAAAGAGAACCGAGTTTGAGGCGGATCCATCCTGCGGGAAGTCTGGAAGCGGGTGGCAGCCCAAGATGGCCGACGGCGGCCCTCTCCTCAACTCCCGAACCGAGCGGGAACTGCGAGTGCTCACTCTGGAGCTGGTCGTAACCTTTCCCTCTCGAAATGGCTAAAAACTGAGTGCTCAGCACCCCCGCCGGGGTACGCATCGGTGGCGGAGCAGTGTCCAACTGCTGCTGCAGTGGGTCCTGCCTCCGGACGAAGCCCTGGGGGCACCCCGGTCTCGGCGCTGGAGCCCCAAAGTGCCGGGTCTGAAGACCAGCGGTGGGAAGAGTGCGCTGGGGTGGGGCTCCTTCTCCCAGGCTTCGCCCCCTTACATCTGAGAGCCCTGCAAAACCCCAACACCAAAGTCCCAGAGGGGCATCTCCGCCCACGGTGCACCCGGCTTCCATACCCACGGGGCCCAGTACTGACAGCAGCAGGCTCTGTCCTGTCCACAGACAAGCCCAACGAGCCCTCCGGCGTGGGGAAGCAGCCGAAAAATCATCCGCAACTGCAGGATAAGCCCAGTCCCCTCACCCGAACCAACCAGCTTCACCAGTTTGCACCCGGGCCGGCGCAGAGCCCAACCACAACAGCAGCGGATCCCGCCTTCAGACAAAGCCCTGGGGGGGCTCAGAGTCCTGCACAGGAGGTCTGGAATGCCGCTCACCCAGCATCTCTGCTCACGGGGTCCAGCACGGGCAGCCCCGCCCCGCTCACACAGAGCCAACGAACCCTCCAGCTCCGGTGCGGGGCTGCATCGGAAATTCATCATCAGTAGCAGCGGGACGGGCCCAGCCCCGAAGGCCCAAAGCGGAGTCCGGTTTCTTTCCCAACCGCACCGGCTTGCACCTGTGCCGGGGTGGTGCCCAACTGCAGCTGCAGAAGCGGCGGCTCTCGCCATCGGACGAAGCCTGGGGAGCACTCCAGCCTTGGCGTAGGAGATCCGCACGCCGAGCCCCAAGATCTACAGCGGGCAGAGCGCGGCGGTGGGGCGCCCCTCCTCCCGAGCTTTGCCTCAACACCAAAGGCCTGAGGGAGCACCACCGCCCGCGGCCCCCCCCACCATCTGCGCCCGTAGGGCCCGGCACCAACAGCAGCGGGCCCCCCCCCGGCTAACAGTCGGAGCCCAACAAACTCTCCGGCTCTGGTGCGGGATCGCATCGGAACCCTACCCACAGCAGGGCACCCCCGAAGGTTTGAAGCACGGAATCTGGGCCGTGCCCTATCCAGGCACAACAGCGAATGCAGCCGCTTCTCCTGCGGGGGCCGGTGGCCCCCTCCCCCTCAGTCATCCTCGGCAGCAGCAGAGTGAACCCGGCCGGGGAGGAGCGCGGCCCAGAGCTCCCTTTCCTCCCCCTCCCGGACCCATCGGCTCTCCGCGGCCGGCAGTCTGCAGAGGCCCACGTGCGATCCGGAGCCCTCTGGTTCCCAGCTGGAGCTGGGGGGGGCCCCTCCCTCTGCTGGCCTGCCGCCGTTGTTGTCCGGAGTCAGGCAGAGGGAGGCCCCATCAGCGATCCTGACTGCGCGGGCCCCGGTGCCCGCTCCCGGAGGAAGGTAGGGTGGCACTTGCCGCATCAAGTAGGAGGTTCCCGGGTCAGCAAACCAATCTCTCTACTCCGGCTCCGGGTTAGGGGGGGGGCGCGCCCTCCTTTGGTGAGACCTGTGCACAGGCTGTGGGGGGGAACATGTTTCTATTCCCACCCGCTGAGCCCCGCAGCCCCGGGGGTTCCCTTGCGCCCTCTTCCTGAGACTACCCCAGGCCCCCCGGAGAAGTGACCTGTCTGAAGAGGGCCCGGAGTTTGCCCGCACTCCACCAGATTCCAAGACTCTGTAAGGCTCAACTTCCAACTATTCGTCTGGCCCCGCAGCAGAGCCACGACACAAACCTGCCCAGCAGGGGGGTTAAAATTGTGGGGGGACCCTGAGTGCCCTAAAACAACCAACTCAGTGGTGGGTCGGACGAGCTCCTGCCTAGGTCACAAGGAGTTATGGCCAGGAATCAAAAATCAGCCAAGCAAACAGACATAGCGACCCTACTATCTACTACCATGGGTGAAAAGTCCAAGAAAGGGGAGCATAATGACACCACGGGTGCATCCACAGACCCCCACAACAAGCCACCAACCCAGGGAGTGACGAAAGCTGATCTCGAGGAGCTCCTATCGGCCATACCGAAGGAGTATCAAAGGGCACAGAAGAACTGAAAGGTAAAATTGCGTCCCTGGACAAAAGAGTCGGCGAAGTCGAAACCAGAACAGAAGAAATCGAGACCACCCTGTTCGAGAAAAACTTTGAGATAGGGGAAGGGGCTGACAGACTCACCTCACTAGAGGCCAGATGCAAAGCCCTCGAGAATAAGCAAGAAGAAGCTGAAAACGGGTCCAGGCGCAACAATATCCGCTTGAGGGGCATTCCGGGCTCGGTTCCCGACGAAGAACTGGCCTCCTACGTCAACGACCTATTTCGCTTCATCCTAACGCTCCCAGATGGAGCCCCCCTGGAACTGGATAGGGTACACCGGGTTAGAGCCAGACAAAACGCAAACTCGGTGCCGGTCATTCTAGCGAGAGTTCACTTTTACAAAGTCAAGGAAGAAATCAGGCATGAAGCCAGAAGCTCGGCCCGAATCGGCTTCCGAGATGCTGAAATATCCCTTTACCAGGACCTGGCTGCGTCCACCCTCGCAAAGAGGAAAGGCCTCAAGCCCCTCGCCGAATGGCTGCGTGAGAGGAAAACAACCTACCGCTGGGGCTTTCCCACAGCTCTAATCTTCAATTGGGAGGGCAGACCTCGGATAATCCCTTCTCCTAAAGAAGCTGAGCAATTCATGAACCCGGAATCCGAGGAGGAGCCCCCTGCAGAAACTGCAGAAACCCCGTGAAGATCCCACCAGAGCTTGGACCAAACTAGCAGGGCGTCGCAGACCCCGAGGCCCACCAGGCAAGCCCAAAAGGGAAAACAACCACTGAGTGGGACGTCGAAAGGCCTCAAGCTGACTCCATTAAATGAACCCTTTAGCCTCTACCTGAACTTTACTGATCAACAGAAGAGGCAATGCTTGCCTCCAAACAGAGGTACTACACCAGTCCGGCCGAATGCCCCGTTGGTTGAAGGCTAGTCCGGAAACCTGGTTATTGTTGGGGGGGGGGGACGAGAGAAGGGAGGGAGGGAGGGAGGAGGAGGGGATGACTCTCATAAAACGGGGCACATGGCGGAAAACAATACTTGACGACGGGGAACAGGAAATCTCCAGGGAAGACTACGAAGCGTCCGATCTAGGACTTAAAGGATGGGGTCGCTAGACAAGACACATCGATCACGACGTGGAACGTGCAGGGGCTCAATGCACCAAGAAAGCGGAAATCGGTGGAGCACAAACTGGACCAACTGGCAACGGACATAGTCTTCCTCCAAGAAACCCACTTGATTGCAGAGGGTGAAAAGCGTATATGTTTTCGACGCTACCCGAAATGCTACTTCGCCTCAGCTACACAGGAAAAGAGGGGTGTCGCTATCCTCTTAACCCAAAATCTCCCACTATCACAGATCACCATCAAAAGAGATCCGGAGGGCAGATTCCTGCTCCTGAAAAGGCCTCTTAGTCGAACTACCGATCACCCTGATGGCAATCTACGGGCCGAACAAAGAGCAGGACCAATTCCTCCGTAGCCTCCTCCCAACCATCCAGGCCTTCACCACAGGCCACCTGCTAATCGGAGGGGATTTCAACCTCCCCCCAGACCTGAGGGTAGATGAGACACTCCCAGCCTCGAGGGAAGACTTTGGCAAATCCTTGGCCCTGGCGGAATTCCTGCGGGAAACCGAAACCATAGACATCTGGAGACTACGCAACCAGGGAGAAAGAGATTACACATTCTTCTCACATGTACATCGAGGCTATTCGCGGAATGACCTCCTTCTCGCTGCTAACACCATAGCCCCCTGCGTGGAGAACATCCAAATCGGACCCATTGCAATCTCGGACCACGCTCCAGTCACGATGACGCTGCTGTTGCACAGAGCTCCCGAACTCACTCAGAGGCAATCCTCACCGACCTAGCGGCCAGTTCCGACCTCGAGGAGGCGATTCAGAACTATTTCAGAGAGAACACCACCCCAGACACTCCAATAGCAACAGTGTGGGACGCCATGAAGCCGGTAATCCGAGGGGTGGTGATGGATTTGTCAGCGAGACTCGAGCACCAAAACCTGCTGAAGCAACGAAAGCTGGAGGAAAGACTCGTAGAATTAGAAACCAAGCTCAGAACGCTATACGAAAACAACGCAGCGAGAACTAAAAAGAGCAAAAAGGGAGCTGGAGATCCACTTAGCAGACCGAGCCGCCAGAGCACTGACCTATACGAAACAGTATTACTACCTCAACAGCAACAAAGCGAACCGGCTCCTAGCACATAAACTGAAAACGCTCCAAACTAGGAACCACATCCATGCCCTGCTGGACAAAAAAGGCTCCCAGCACCACCTTGACCCTGAAAAGCTGGAAATAATGGTGCAGCACCACAAGGAAATTATGACGGGACCCCCGACGTCGACTCCAGCCATTACTCAATTCTTGGCCCCCATCCCAAAACCACAGCCATCCTCCGCACTCCTGGACTTGGAGGGCCTAATCTCAGCAGAGGAAGTTAGCGAAACGATCCGCCACCTGAAAAACACAACACCCGGGCCAGATGGGCTATCCTCAGAATTTTACAAGAAGTTTGCGCACCTGCTAGCACCGCAACTAGCGAATCTATTCAACTCATTCCTCTCCACTGGTTCCACGACAGCGTCAATGAACGAATCAATAACAGTACTGATCCCAAAGCCGGGGAAAGACCGAACGCTATGCGCATCTTACAGACCCATAACGCTTCTAAACAACGACGCAAAAATATTCGCCAAAATTCTGGCAAATCGATTGGCCCCCTCCCTCCTAGAGATCATTCACCCAGATCAAACATGCTTCATCCCGGGACGGGGCACCCAAGACAACATCCGCAGAACTATTAACATCATAGAGTGAGCAAACAGACTGAGCTCAAGACTAGCAGTCCTCTCCTTAGATGGGCATAAGGCGTTCGATATGCTCGACTGGGGCTACGTGGAGGAAATATTACGGCATTTTGGCTTTAGCCCAAACTTCAGGAAATGGGTCCTAGCCATCTATCAAAGTCCTTCTACGAGCCTACGCCTCAACGGGGCCAAATCCGGCAGCATACACATAACCCGGGGCACGAGACGAGGATGCCCACTCTCCCCGCTCATCTTTGCCCTATCATTGGAACCATTCGAGGACAGGGTCTGCTGAAATCTATCAATACACGGCCTCACGCACAAAAGCGAAACCTACAAAATCGCCCTATACGCAGATGATGTGCTCCTCACACTCACCCGTCCGGCAGACTCAATAAGTGCCCTATGGCGAACTCTCGAGGAATTTAGGGCGGCCTCAGGATTCACTATAAACATATCCAAATCAGTGGCGTTGGGCATCAATATTCCAAGTAAGTCGAAATCCAACCTCGAAGAGGAGTTCGGGATCCCTTGGGCAAGAAGCAGTATGAGCTACCTGGGAGTCCAGCCACCCAACAAAACTGAGAAGCTGTATAAAACAAACTCCCCGGCGCTCTTCAGAGACTTAAAAATCGACATCAACCGCTGGGAGAAACAAGAAATCTCCTGGTTCGGCCGAATTACAGCAATAAAGATGAACCTGACTCCACGGATGCTATATTACGCACAAGCACTGCCTGTGACGATCCGGGAGGAAGCCCTGCGAAAACTGCAAAGGGATATCTTAAACCTCGTCTGGGAAGGGAGGAAGTCTCGTATCCCGAAACGCATCATGCTCCGAAGTACAGCTCTCAGTGGCCTGGTGGTCCCCGATGTAGCAAGGTATTGCTTAGCAGTCCAGTTGGCCCCCGCGTTTGCCTGGAAGCTCAGCGGCAACCGCCCCAGGTGGTTGCAACTAGAAGAAGATTGGAGTAAGGCCCGCTAGAAGCTCTGCCCCACTCCAAAGAATCCAAAGGAACCCAAGAGTTAGGCCCCCTACCAGCAACAAGGAACACGATTGCCAGCTGGAAAACTGCAGCCTGCCGGTGGAAATGTAGGGGCACAACGGGCCCCCTCACCTCAATCTGGGAGAACCCAGACTTCTCCCCAGGAGTCTCACCAAACCAGTTCAGAGTGGAGAGCCGGTGGCTTAGAAACTATGGCAGATTTCTTTGAGAATGGGCGGCCTTTAAACTTTGAGGAGTGTAAAGCAAAATTCAAGATCCCGGAAACGGAAAGGTTTCGCTACACACAACTGAGGCACTGGCTGTCGAACCCCCAGGTCAGGAAACAGGGCAGCAGAGAACTCACCCTCTCAGCAAATCCCCCAAAAGGGAAAATCTCTGCACTGTATAAAGTACTGGACAGAACAGACCCCACTAAAAAATATATGTTGAAATGGGGAAAAAGACATTGGAAGACCGATCGATCCAGAGGAATGGCACCATATACGGTCTCGAGCACAAAAAACCTAAAAGTGTGTAACAAACAAAGAAAGTGCGTTTAAAGTCTGCTACAGATGGTACCGAACCCCGGTCATCAAAATAAGGGCAACCCAGCGATTACCGCCCAGTGTTGGAGAGGGTGCGCAGAACAGGGAACTCTGCTCCACCTCTTCTGGTCTTGCCCAAAAACCACCCTATTCTGGAAATATAGTCTGGAGCAGATCAAAGCAATCACCGGGCTTACCATTCCCTGGAACCCAGGAATCGTGCTGCTAGGGGCCACAGGAGACAGCCAATTTCCCCTCACAGGCTGCATGGCGGACCTATGCTCCCACCTCCTCACAGCCGCCAAGATCGCCATTGCCAGACTTTGGAAAAATCCGGAGGGCCCGTCCACGCACATGTGGTGGGCCAAATGTTGGTAAATTGTTGCTGCCGAGAAAGTCACGGCCATCAGACTAGGCAACAAGCCTAAATTCAAACGCATATGGGCCCCCTTCCTGGATTATGTGCAACTATTCCCGGGGGTAGCAAGACAGCCCCCAAGTCTACGCTGGATAGAAACCCAAGACTGAAAATAAAACGAGGCTAAATCTAGGCTTGAGAAGCAACGAGGCTCCTCCACCCCCCTGAGTCACAGGCAGCCAAGCAAACTAACCCCCCTAACTCCGCCGAACCCACTGCAAAGAGTCCGTCCTAAACATAGCTGGAGAGCCACACTGACCCTCTGAAACGACCCTAAGAACGAACTAAACAGTCTTCTGTTCCCATTGTGTAGACAGCTCCATGTCCCCCCATTTCTCCTCCCCCTCCTCAGTTGTTATGAACAGTTTTGTTTTGTTTTTGAAGACTATGTATATATAATTTGCTAAGACTCGGTTACATCCAATGCTGCCTACCGTTATAACCAGTTTACCGAATATGTAACAATCTAAGAAACTGTATGTCTTGTTATGCCAAAATTAATAAAAATAATGTTGGGGGAAAAAAAGAATTGGCAGCATCCTGGCAAATCTGCCTCTGTGTCAACTGGACATCAGGTAAATTGCCTAGGATCTGCGAAGTGGACATGCTCTAATTTGATATCTGGCAAAATTGTGTACTGGTAGTGATGATCTTGCTACATTAAAATATACATATGTAAAAACAGAAGACACTTTCCATCAGACCATTTGCTGCCTTATGGTGGCATTACCATGTTGATGTTAGTGTGTTACAAGTACCGTCTGGGTCAGTGGTTATTTCTGGCATGCTGCTGGCTATCTTAATGAATACAGTATCTAATCCCTCAGACATTATTTTAAAAGACTGAATTGGTTATTCATACCCAGTATATTTGCCTTGCCCTCTGTGGATGCAGTAGATGGTGAAATGGGCAGAGCAGCAGATGAGTTGCAGTCTAGAGAACTACATGCTCATTCTCCCCTTGTGTGGCTGCATCCATCATGAAATCGACATAGGTGCAAATATTTAGCTATAGGGTGTGTGGGAATTGTGCTCATCACAAGGGAGTGACTGGTGTTAATCGGCTTTACTGACTGGTTTTGATCTAACTCTACTAGGTCAATGGCCCAGACCTCCTGCTGGTGCCTGCCAGTGATGCCGGTCGTTGAATCAGTAGAGAACATGGTCTTCTAATACCCAGCTTGCTCCAGGCCCCATTCTTTTTTCCCCTTTAGAGTTCAATTTTCACATTTTCCTGTACTAATTGAGCTGGTGAGACAAAGATTACAACAGTCCCATTTAGGTTAATGTTGCAGTTGATGAAATGCTTCTATCCAGTCAAGGGAATTTAGTTAGAATAAATATGCAACACATTAATATGTGACAACTAAAACAGCAGCTGTTGCTTGAGTTGTTTGGTTTTATGCAGCCAGGATAAATATAAAATTGCAGTTTGAATACTTCAGCCAGCATATTTATACAGCAAGCCTCAATTCCTACTGCCAAGCAGGAAGCATAATAGTAACCGAGTCGATCAGGGAAGCTGGCACACAATTAATTGTGATTCATGGCAGCCTGGAGAACAGAACAGAATTACACATGCTCCTCTTTTGTCATACAGTCCTTCGAGTAGTGGTTCTTCTTTTAAGGCAGGTGTATGACATTTCTTAGAAGAGTTTGATTACTCATTGTGGGCAGTTGTGACAACAGGATGCATAGGAATCTCAATCTCCAAACCTTCCTGTAATCCTTACACTTGTGGTATTTAGTTCCATTTTAATGTCCCTGTGCTGTTCGTGGAACAATTGATTACAATAAAGAATTGTGCTCCATCGACACTTAACAACTTCATTTACTTGTGTGATAAAGAACATCTATTTTGTCCAATTTTATATGGGATCTTTGCCCATTGGAATTAGGACAGGACCTAAATGAAAGCTCTTTTCTTAATCTGTTTCCACTAACAAATTGTTACAAGTGAAACACTTGTGTATAGGCGCGTTATAAACGCCATGTCATATCATATATATCATATCATATAACACAATATTGAAAGCTTACAGAGGTGTATTGCCTGGACTGTTTCTGGTGTAATGTCCTTCAGAGTTAGAAAGAAATAAACACAATACAGATTATACCACAGCGCTTGGTTGATGGGATGGTCTTACTCGATCATTCACTCTCCATATCTTTAATCTGTAATCACATCCTGCTCTATGCAATGGGAGAAGGGACTGGTCTTGAGTCTGTATTGGTGTTTTCAGGTAGAAGATGATTGTCAGGGGTATATGTTGGTCTTTCTGGTTCTTTCTACTACCTCAAATTGAATAGAATAACAAATCATGCAAAATTGTCTTGTGCGCTTCAGTGGGTTGCCACTGGCATTTTGTGCATAATTTAAGATGTTGAAATCAAGTTACCAAACAAAACCTTACCTCTCATGCAACTATTCTTTTTTGAACCCCCATAAGGAAAGGATGCCCACGTCAAACTATCCCCACTGCTTTTGAATGCTTTTTTTTGTGACTTATCAATTCACAGTAAAAGTGCAAAAGGGTGGCAGCTATTTAGCTCCTAGGTGCGGCCTATAAGAGCCTGGTTAGCTTCAAACCAACCCCCCACCCCCCATGCCTTGGTCCTGCAGTGTCTTTGCCAAGATTGTCCCGTGACAGTTCTTGGCTTATGTTTTGTGGGCCCCATTGTTGCATGTAGTCACTTTTTAAGTATTCTAGCTCTCCCCAGTCTATCCGGAATGTATCTGCATCTCCTTGTATGTGGTAAGTGATCCACTCCATCACTAGTATGTCCCACATTTTGTGTAACGATTCCAGCTTTGTAGGGTGAGCTTTTTGTTTCCAATTCTTCGATATCGATAGCCAGGCAGTTAATGTGTCATCATGACTCTTTCGAGGCTTCGAAATTTAATATCATTCAGGGTCCATCAGTCCACAGAAATTCACCCCTAGCGAAGGTTCTCGCAGTTACGACATAGTATTCTTTATCTGAGCTATCACCTCTTCCCAGAATTCCCTTATTTTAGGTCAATCCCACCATATGTGCCTCCAATCCGCTATCCCCTTATAGCCCCTCCTGCAATCCTGGGAGGTTATTTTATACATTAAGTTTACTGGGTGTGTAATGCCAATCTAGGCCTTAATGATATAAACAACAATGCCTCAGCCTTCGCTAATACTTTCAGGGAATTGGGCTTCACCCACTGTATCAACATGCCAACACATGCTAAAGGAAGAACCTTAGACTGGCTAGCTAACCTCAGTTGTGATAGCAAAATCATCTCCGATGAAATGTGTGCCTGGTCTGACCATCACCTTTTCTCATTCTTCCTACAAAACAGATTGCAACTTAATCTGACGAATCCTACGGCTCCCCTGACACATACTAGAAACAAGCGTGATATAACTCTGTAGAACTTATTAGTGTTACTCCGACCTATTACTAATCCCACATCTACTAGTCTAGACCCTTAAGCACTATTAGAATTATACAATAACATGATCAAACAAGCTTTTGATAAAATAGCGCCTCTAAAAATGCGCAAAGGTAAGCCTCAAGCTCACCTAAACTCCTGGTTTACCCCCAATCTCAAAGTATTACGCAACGAGAAAAGAAGTGTGGAAACCTTATGGAAGAACAACCCTGTGGATGTAAATAAGGAAAAAAATTGCTAAAATCTCAAATACAACACTGAGATCCTTAAAACAAAAAGACACTTATAATGACAGGATTAACAAAGCTAACTCAAGTACCAGAGAACTCTTCATTTTAAGAGGGAGTCCCCTACACCTCCAATCGAAACTTGCATAAAGGACAAGACTTTGGGTGCAAATATTCAAACTGCGCTTTTCCAAAAAGTCTCTTACAAGAGAAAATCATAAATAAAAAACTAAATCTTTCTAGGGACTTGCCTTCACCAAAGTCGCACACATTTCCTGCTAAACTATGCAACCGCTTCAAATTCTCCCTGGTTTCCATCCAGGAAGTAGTGGACATAATATTCTCCCTAAAACCATCCAGATGCCAGGGAGACACTTGCCCTGCACCAATATCAAAGAGGCAGCCAGGGAACTAGCGCCATTCATCACTATGTTAATAACCTCCTCATTTGATTCATGTACTGTCTCTATAACTTCAAAGATGCTTGGGACCTACCTCTCTTAGAAAGAAAAAAAACGAACCTCGACCCTAACATACCAACTAATTACAGACCCAGAACTACTGTCACATTCCTTTAGAACATTCTTGACAGGGCAGCCTACTTACAGATACAGAGTTACCTTGAAACTAACAATCACCTGCGACAATCGGGTTTTAGACCTAAACATGGTGCATAATCTGCCTTAATACATCTGAAAAATCAAATGGACGAGCTGAAGGATAAAGGGAAGCCTGCCCTCCTGGACCTCTCGACCAAATTCGATTTAGTTAATCACAAGGTCTTATGCATTCACCTGACGTCAGGGGCACACTACTCTACCGAAGCCACTGCCTGGATTGAGTCATTCTCGGATTATCGAACCATTACAGTTTTCTCACGTAACCCTTCAGCTGAACCTATACCAATTACGTGTGAAGTTCCACAAGGGTTGTGTGTGTCACCCACGATGTACAATATTTTCATCGAGCCTCTTTTCGATGATCTCGACAATCTGGGCGTCACCTACACCAACTATGCAGATGATACTCAGATTCTCATTCCCATCACTGGCGATCATGAAACGGTCTCAAACCTGCTAAACAAAATATACCTTGTTATACAAGCATGAATGGCCACTCAGTCCTGTCTGAACGATGAAAAGACTGAGCTTCTCCAAATCGTCTCGACAGAAAGACTAAATAACCAGAGTGCAAATTAATTAATTCCTGTAAAACATTCCTCTCGAACGCTTGCTGCACCAATCTGGGTAGAGCTTTAATCTTATCTAAATTAGACTACTGCAATGCCTTCTACTTGGGTTCAAGCAAATACAATGTGAACAAACTACAAATATTGCATTAAGGACTGCGTTTAACATTCCGAGAACGCAGCACATCTCAGACGTAGTACGAGCTGGCTCTCAGTTAAGGATAGAATGAATTTCAAAACACTAACCCTTATGCACAAATGCCTCTCTAACTCTGCCTCATGATATCTAGCAGATAAATTCTCCCAAAAAAACATTGAACGCCCCAACTAGAACCTCACATTCACATTGCCTGAAGGTCCCTAGATTTAAACTTCAGAAAGCAGGCGCAAGTAGTTTTCCGGTGCTGGCATCCAATCTTTGGAACTCATTGCCTGTCGACCTAAGATCAGAACCGTCCTACTACAGTTTCAGAAAAAATACAAAAACTTGGCTCCTCTCTCAGGATGTATAAGTAACGGACCAGTCTGCTATCTCTGTATGTAACACCTGTAAATATCTGTAATTTAATGTAAATATTCTTATGTATACGTCTCAATTGTATCGCTGTTTTTCCTTGTATGAAACTTTTTGTAACGCGCCCAGATACCTCTGGGTTTGGTGCACTATGTAAATAAACCAACATTGTAGCATATCTTATACCAGGCTTCCCTTAATTGCATGGGCGGGTTGAAAGATGTCCCTCTTGTAGCGATTAATTCCAGATGTTGCATGTGGTACGTAGGATCACACTGCGTGTTGCGCTTGGGGGCCTATCTTTTCCTGGTAACCTGAGTAGACCAGCCAAAGGGCGCCTTGCAACTGCTCTGTCCATCTTAGCCCATACCTTTTCCCAGCTTTCTGTGAGCCAATCTCAAACCACTCTCAATTGGGCCGCTTCATAATATCTATTTATGTTGGGGAGTCCCAGCCCCCTCCATGCCTTTGATGCATAAGCAGATCAAAATAAACGTTGACACCATCCTATTTATCACCTTGAACGACTGGAAGTGCAATCGGGAGTGCCTGAAATGTATACAGCAATCTAGGGAGCGTCACCATCTTAACTGTCGTTATTCGCCCAAGCTAAGAGATTCTGAGAGGGTTCCATCTCAAGAAGTCTTCCTGCATTTTCTTTAATAACCCTGGGTAGTTGGCCTTACACAGGGTGGACGTCTTGCTAGTCAGTGCTACTCCTAGATATGAAATACTTTCTACAGCTAATTTGAAGGAAGAGATCCTGTGCAATGCCTCAGATTGTTCTCTTGGTATGCCCATCTCCAGATGTTCTGACTTGGTCATATTTATTTTAAGTCTCTATCTTTTCTTGTTCCGCCAATACTTTAACCAAGGCTGGAATTGACTTTTACTAGTGTCATCAGCATATCGTCTGCCTATGCTGCTATCTTATGAATTTCCCCGCCAAATGGGATCCCTTTTATGTTGGATTCTGATCTAATAGGGCTAGCAATGGTGCCAGGAAAATGGCATATAAATGGGGTGATAGGGGGCAGCCCTGCCTCGTACCCCGTTCTATATGAATTGTGTCTGAAGTTTGTGTGTTGATGGAGAGTCTTGGCGACAGATCTTTGTAGGTTGCTTCCACCATTTGAATATAATTAGGCCCAAACCCCATGTGTTTCATTACTTGGAATAGGTAGGGCCATTGCACCCTGTAAAGGCCTTTTCCACATCTAGTGATATTGATACCGCCGGGATCTGTTTGATTTCTGCCTTCTCAATCAGATGGGTGACCTTTCTTATATGATCCCATGTTTGCCTACCAGAAATGAAGTCCGATTGGTCCTGGCCTATAACCATCAGGAAAACATTCTTTATCCTATCTGCCAGGATCCCTGTGTATTTTTTGGCATCCATTTAGTAATGCTATCGGCTGGTATGAGCCACAGTTCGTTAAATCTTTGTTCGGTTTCCAAAAGAGAACGGCCGTCACCTGGCGGAATTAATTATATAGTTTTGTTAAAAACGGTATGAGGTCCTTGCTTAATATTTTATAGAAAATTGCGGGGAATCCGCCTGGGCTTGGCACTTTGTTACTGGGGAGGGTTTTGATAATCCTTTCCACCTCTTCTTCCGTTATGTCCTTTTCAAGGACGTCCCTGTCTACCCGGGATACCTTAGGCAGCTGTACCCTGTCTAGAAATTCTTGATTGGTTCGCTGATCTGGTCTCTTCGTGGAGTAGAGCTGTGTATAAAATGTCGAAGATTCTGTAATGTCTCTGGTCTCTGTAACAGTTGTGCCCTCTGCCAGCTTGATACTATCTGGGTTACATTTACTTGTCTGTTGCTTTAGGAGTCTCGCTGGAAAACTGTCTGCCTTGTTTGTCCTTATATAGTACCTCTGTTTTAGATACAGTAATGCTTTCTCTGCCCTACTCTTTCGTAGATGATTTAAGTGTCTCATGCAGTCTTAACCATGCTGTAGTTTAGCTTATTCTTCTTTTCAGCTAATACCCTCCAGACCTCTATCAATTCTGCCTCCTTCTCTTTTCTAAAGCCTTTTTCTCTTTTCTCCTTTCCACGTTGAGAGAAATTATTTCTCCACTGAGCACTGCCTTAAAGGCGTTCCAAAATACACTTAGGGGGCCCCTTGTGTGTCATTTATTTCAAAGTAGGTTCTGGTCTTGTCCTTCAGTGTATCATGCGCTGCAGTATCCTATAATACTTTTCTAGGCATTTTCCAAGAGCACACCTGTCTCTGCTCTGTCATATTGCTTCACTGCACCCATAGAGAGGCATGGTCCGACAAGGAAATTGGACTTGTCCATATCTCCAATAATGCCCCCAATATCCCAGGAGTTCCTCATATATAGTCTATTCTAGAGAACGTGTGGTGGACGTGTGAGAAGCAAGTGTACCCTGTCTCATCTCCATAGGTCTTTTAATGCTAAATCTATACATTTTCCTCTTAGGGCGCTGGATGGACCACTCCCCCCTGTTGGGCCGTTGATCACTCCTGTCTTTGTCTGGGTCCCATGATAAATTGAAATCCCCTGTCAAGAGGACCTCCCCTACCGCAAACCTTTCCAATTTTCCCAGAGCCTGATATATGAAGGTCTCTTGTCTCATGTTGGGGGCATACAGGGTGCCTACCGTGAATACTTTATCCTACAGGCGAATTTGAAGAAATAAATATCTACCGTTAGGGTCGCCCAGGTAACTAATTACCTTAGCTCCCAGCTCCTTTATAAGGCCTGTCGGGACTACCGCTGTTTTATTTTTTGGTTTTTGCCTGATATATATGTGCAAGCTGATGTATACGTACGTACTCTAGTACTGTCACTCCTTTTGATATGTCTTATGTCCGCAGGCACTCTTCTAAGTTGCGCTTCTAATTTCTTCGCTTTCTAGGGGTGTTCAAGCCGTGTATGTTATGTGAGGGTATAATCAGCGACATACTCCCTACCATGGAACGCGCTCTTCGGGATCCTGTCCTTCTGTCCCTCCTTATGCTTTCTCCGATGTGGCCCCTGTTCACTCCTGCTTGACTTCACTCTAGATATTAGGTAAGAATTTTCTATGCCCTTGCTTCTGTCGCTATGTGTTGCCGTTTGATCCCAATATGATCCTTTCCCCTGTTGTCTTCTTGATTTCTGACCCTGCGTTCCCCCCTTTCTCTCTCCACCACTCCTTCCCCCCCATCCCAACACCGATTCTCCCTCCCCTCCCACCCGTCCTGCTCCTTGTCTAGGCACGGTATCCAATGATCCATCCCAAGTGGCTTGGGAACCGGCCCACCCTGTCCCCAGGAAATCAAGGTTGGTAACCTACTGTGGATGCCAAGTGGTGTCCTCACATATACCATACCCCGCCTGGCCTTTATAACCTACTTGATGCTTATGTATTACTCCTTCCATTAAAATTCCCACTTCTTATTCCCATTTGATTTCCCCAAAGTCTCTTCCAGTGAGATATCATTGTTTCCTAGGCTCCCAGCGTTTGTTCACCTGATCTGTCTTCACCCCCTCTGTTTCATAAAAGGGCCCTTCAATTTATCTCCTCTTCTCCCTTCTGCGGTGGACCATTCATAGGGTCTATTCCTCTGCAGTGGGGCCGCTTGCCTGTTCCCACTGGGATCTGTCTCTTCATCCTCCATACCCAATATTGAGAAGCCTTACGAGCATGTAGTGACCCTCTGCTGTTTTCCATCCCACAGGAAAAGTAGGCCAAAAGGAAATGTCCGTTTGTATGGGATTTATTTGAGAGCCTTCGTCACTGGGCCCATTGCTCTCGTTTTCAGTAGTGTAGTTGTCTCTAGGTTCTGGAAGAGGAGGATTTGTGAACCATTTGTTGAGATAGATGTCTGAGCTTCTCAGATGATTTTTCTTTTTCTTCATAGGAGGCCAGGGATGCTAACGCGTCGCTCGGTCTGTCTCCCGGTCCAGACCTTCTGGGGCCCACCCTGTGGATGCGGTCTATACAAACCTTCTCTGGGGGGTGGCTTTTTTTTTTACTTTATTTTAGTGCAGTGCAGAACATACTTCCACGATCACAGGAGTATTAAAATATTTGCGACACAGAGGGGGTTCAGTGTCCGCATTTATAAACACTATTCAAACAGCTTATCCCAATACATTCACACTCTACGTAGTTTTCACTGTATAGATCTTTGTTTACTTAAGTATGCACGAAAAGGCTCCCAAATGACTTGAGGCCTGCAGCTCGTTGTTACAAGTGAAACATAGGCTCCACACATTCATTAGTATACGCTATTTCTCTAATCCACATTTTAATGTCCAGAGCAGTCTTTGACTTCCAACTGAGCAATATACACTTTTTGGCCACCAAATACCCAAGGTTGAATAGGCGTCGCAATTTGACTGTTAGCTTTCCAATATCTCAGAACAAGTATTGCGGAAATCACAGTAAAAGGGGGAAACCCGTGCATCTCCTGCCAGGATTAGGCTACTTGAGGGAAACTCCAATGCATATGGTGAGCATCGGCCATCTCTGCTTTGCATTTGATGCAGCCACCGTGCGCCGTGGGGGCAAACCTAGAAATGTTTGCGGGGGTGTAATGTAGCCTATTTAGTATCTTAAATTGTATGAGTCTGTGTCTGGCATTGAGGGATACCTCCTTTGTCAAACGACACCACCGTATCCACTGGGTATCGTCCAGTGGAGTACCCAAATCAGCCTCCCATCTCTCTCTGGCTTTCTTGGTTTTGTTCTGTGCTTTTTGGCATTTCTTATACAATCTAGAAACCAACCCTCTGTGGTTCCTCCCCTGTTACCACCATGTCCAGCACCTTGCATTCCTTGTGTTCATTCGGGAACGATGGCCAGCACCCCTTGGCTGCTGCTCTTATTCTATAATATTGGAGTGATTTAATGGTGCTAGTTCCCAATTTCTCTGTAAAATCTGTGTTTGTGTGAGACAAAAGAGCCCGCAGGGAAGAGGTCATGGAGTGTTAGTGTGCCCTCAGGGCCCCCCCCGCTCCCCTGAATGGCCTTATCATATGTTGGGGTGAGTCCTGGGTAGCGCCAAAGCAAGATAGCCCTTACATATTCTGGCCCATGCGTTTACAGTCGTATGGACTGGATCGAACGTGCAAGTGTCCATGTGCCTGTTGGCCAGTACAATTGTGCGAAGGTCTGACGTGGACGCGCTATATTCTTCTAGATTTGTGTGTAGTAGGCGATCTTCTGGGTAGTACCAACACCCAGCAAACTGTGCCTGTGCAACTTCGTATTACAACTCAAAGTCCGGGGCCTGCAGTCCCCCAAGCTCATATGGTCTGGCCATGCCCTCCCATCTCATCCGCGGTGTTCCAGCACCCCATGTAAAACCCACTGCCAGAGGGCTTAGCTTGTCAAAGAATGCATGCCCCGGCCAAACCGGGACATTGGTAAAGTAGTATAGTAGTTTTGGGAACACGATCATTTTTAGAAGGGACAGCCTACCATATAGAGAGATCAGAAGCTCAGCCCACAGGTTCAATTTGTCTCCTAGTGTTTGCATATACTTTTCGTGATATTCAGTTACTAGTGTGCGGTGTTGGCGTGTTACCACTATGCCCAAGTACTTGATTTTATCCTGGACTCATCGGTGGCTTTGTTTAGAGGGAACAGCTCAGATTTGGCCTCATTGATATAGTACCCCGAATAGAAAGCGAATTTGCGAACTTTGTCCAGAATCGGGGTGAGGTTCGACACAGGGTTTCTTATGTATAGTAGTGAATCATCGGCATAAAGTGAAATGATTTGCGTTGGACCCGTCATATGTAAACCACGATGTACGTGCCTGAGCTGCATAATGCATGCCAGGGGCTCTATCGTAAGAGCGAACAATAACGGGTATCAGGGGCACCCCTGTATCGTGACACATTTAAGCAAATAATTCAGCGATAACGTGGACCCAGTACAGACCATAGCTGCCAGGGAGGTAATAGCAATCAGACACACTGTATGAAGAATTCTCTCAGACCCATACGCCTTGACACCGAGAACAGGAACTGCCACTAGACCCAGTCAAAAGCTTTTTCGGCGTCCATTGAGGCTGCAACTACTTGTGCATTCGGATTGAGTTGTGAGATAATACCAAACAGTCTTCGTAGATTGAATGCCGTTGATCGCCCAGGAATAAACCCTGATTGGTCTGAGTGCACTAGGTTTGTCATATGCGGGAGAAGTCGAGCAGGTAGCAGTTTGGCAAAAATCTTTGTGTCTGAATTAAACGGAGAAAATGGCCTTTATGAGCCCATGTCGGCAGCAGGTCTATTCGGTTTCAGTAATACTGTGATCGCTGCTTCCGAAAGAGATGTAGGTAGTTTACCAGTTTGTAGTGACTCCTCCCATATTCGCAGTAGATTGGGGGCAAGTGTGGAGCGTTCTGGGCCAGGTGCCTTGCCAGTTGGAAGTGATTTTATGGCTTAATTTATCTCTTCAGTGGTCAATGATTGATTAATGGCCTGTCGGGCCTCACCAGAGAGGACTGTGAATGGTATCTCATCTAAGTAAGCCTCCAGTTCTGCAGTTGAGCAGTCATCTGAATGTTGAGTGTAGGGTTTCCTAAAACCTATGGAATTTGTCATTTACCGCCTCTGGGGTATTCGGGGTCATACCACTGGAACTCAATATTCCAGTAATATGTTGGTCATCAGTTTCACTCTTGACTGCGTTCGCCAGTCGGCACCCCGGTCTTGTCAGCCTCACCATACCTTCTTGCATGCACAGGGTAGTAGAGCATTTGAGCCTCTCATGAGATTCCCCTTAATACACCCAAGAAGGGCACGATCTTGTGTGATGCCATATTCAACTTCTAGTTCTTTAAGATCAGTTTCCACCATTCCCATTTCCTGTCTAGTTTCCTTTAATCCACCAGAAGCCATGGAGATGACCTCCCCTTCACCCACACCTTGAAGGCCTCCCAAACTGGTCCATGCTGTTGGACTGTTCCGTGATGCCTTTGGAAAAATTCCACTGTCCCAGTATGCAACTTCTCGAAGAAAACTGGGTCTGCCAGGCACGAGAGGACATACACCAAAGTGGGTGTGGGGTGGCCTGGCCACTACATTCCAGTGTCATAATGATGGCGTAATGGTCTGATATTGTGCGGGGGAAGATCCTACATCCCACCACCTGTTACATGACTGAGGTAGGAATCATCCAGTAATCTATTCTCGAATATGCGTTAAGCTGTTGAATAGAATATATACTCCCGTGTGGTTGGGTTACGCCCTCGCCATACATCCACCAAGCCAAGGTATTTCGCTATAATTAATATCATCCGGCCTGCACTGGTCAATTCCCGCTGTGTGGTCCTGGACCTGTCCAATGCACAATCTAATATTAGATTGAAGTCCCCCCCCCCGCCCATATAACTAGTCTGTGAGGGTTCCCTAGTAGAATGTCCAAGATCTATGTTCTGGCCCTATGTGTTTTTTAAGGTTGTGGCAGCTCCCGCCAGTTCGCCCCATAGGATGACATACCTACCCTGAAGGTCTATACTACGCCTGGATTCCTTGAAAGGTAAGGAGCGGTGTGTCAGCAACATCACCCTTCGAGACTGTGACGAGTAGTTGGTGTATCCGCCTGTTGGCCCCATGTCCTAGCAAATGAGTCGTTAAGAGCCCCATGGGCATGCGTCTCCTAAAGCATCACAACTTTAGCCGCCTGCCGGTTCATATATGCAGCAACCTTATGCGCCTTAATAGCGTGGTTTAGCCCACGGATGTTCCATGATAGGAATGTTATGTTAGATCCTGACATGGCTGGGGTGTATTAAAGTAGTACCCAATCGCTGCCGGTGTAGCCCCAAAATGTGTCTCTAATATGCTATCAAGAAGCAGTCTGCACTGTTATTTTAACTCAAACTTAACAACTCTAGGAAACAGGCTCATGAGAGCCAACCATTTGCAATTGTAAACAGCCTCACCCCCCCGCCCCCATCATAAACCCCAACTAGACAATGAAACCCACAAAATAACATAACATATTTTCAGATTTTCCTTGGGGTGCACTGTGTGCAGTCTGTGGAGCTATTGAGATGGCTGCCTTGCCGCCACCACCCTGTGGCACGGATTACCTGTGCCTATGAGCATTGTGCAGTTGAAGCAGAACTCACCTGGGGGGGTCAATCGTTGTCCATATTGTACGGATTGTTGTTGTTTGCAGGGGAGCTACACCCACTCTCGCAGCCCCTTCTCGGTAGTGATATAGAAATCTTGGACTGAATGTACGCTGTTGCGTCACCAGGATCCTCAATAAAGTGGGCCCTTCCTCTTTGCTGTATGCGCAGTTTCACTGGGTATAGCAGTGCTTATTGAACTGGCCGTATACGTAACCATTTTTTGACTGGATCAAATGATTTGCGCTTAGTCAGTACATTGGCGGCGAAATCAGGATATATATGTATATCTGAGGATTTGTATCATAGCACCGCTTTTTCTCTTGCCATGCGTAAAATTCAATCCCTGTCTTGATAGTTCCGCAGTTTGGTCAGCATAGTACGAGGAGGGGAGCCCGGTTTGGGTAAAGGGGCCAAGACCCGGTGTGCTCTTTCTACCAAGAAGTGCTGGGAAAATCTGGAGGAATCTAACAGTGTCTTTATTTTATTTGTTTATTTATACAGCGCCGCAGCCCATGGGCATCAGGGCGCTAACACAGAGACGTAGGACAACAAATAAAGACGGGACAAGCAGATTGCATCGGTCAGGTGACTGGTCAGAAATGGGTCAGGATGGTTACTTGAAAAAGGGCCGTTTTCAGGTTTTTTCTGAATATCAGATAATTGGGCTCAAGTCGAAGAACAAGGGGGAGTCAGTCCCATCTCGTCGAGGCTAGGCTGGGAAAGGCTCAGTCCAAGCCATTGGATTTGTTTACTTGTCCGGTTTGGATCAGCCCTTTGTTTCCTGATCTTAAAGGAATGGTTCGGTCAAAAAATGCTATTACCCCTACGGGTCGGCCATGTGTTTTTAAGCCTAATTCGCTTGATTTTAGGATTTTAGAAAAATTTCCTATGGACCTTACCTGAGTTTTCGTCCATTAAACACATGCGAAAACAGGCACCAGGGAGCTGCCATTTTATGATAATCCCTGGCTGACCTGCTTTTGCAGCACTAAATCATATCCCCCGCCCCTGAGCCTGACATTATCAAAACATTCATATTCCCCGCCTCTCTCCGTGACGTTACTGTGCTGCGTAGGCAAACTCGCCCAGTCGTCCTCTATGCGACTTCACACAGAACCCGGAAACCAACACAGATCAGCTCACAACACAGCGCGCCACAAATCTGAATATGAAACTGTACTTTAAAATCAAACAGCAACACAGTAAATTTGGTAAAGTACATTTATTTGACATTAAATGTTTATAGAATATTCAGCAATTGACATATGAACTCCGAAAGTCATTTATTTTCTTTTATCTCTATCCGCAAATCCACGCGCTGTTCCTTTATGGTACACAGGGTGTTGGTTTTCGTTCAAAGAGGCACTTTTGTCGCACGTTGGACCGCAAGGCTGTTCCATCAAGTAGGCACTAGGCCAGCGTAAAGGTTGATATGTTGCTTCTAGCCGCTAGTACCGCGTAAGGGCATATGGGCCCTTGGCGATCGTCCCATAAGATCATCAGAATGGTGCAGTAGTTTACATTAAGCTGCAGGTGGCAGCTGAACAAACCGTCTGCCGGTGTCTGAAACTGGTGGCAGGGGCAAAACGGGAGTATGTACCTATTTTGAAAACATACAATTTATAATTAGTCTCGCCAGCCGATCTTTATTAATATTATTCATTTTATTTATTACAGCCGAGCTGAAACTATTTGCTTTCAAGTATAGTGCAATGGAGTATGTTCGGCTCTAAAATCAATGCGAAAACGAACTAAATAAATCGAGGTTGGTACACAATGAGAAACGACTTTTTGTCTACATGCGTGTGAAATGTGGACCTGCATGCCCATGTGCCCGCTACAAGGACGATCCCACAAACCTTTTCAAAGCTCTTCATTCATTCATTTATTCATGCATCCATTTATTAATTCTTCATTCCAGTATAAAAGCGTCTAAATAGTTACTTACATTATATTTGCAATTTCCATTGTGTCTCTGCGTACTGCAGTCCGTAAATCCCACTGTGCTCTTGACAACGATTTTTCGTATACTGAACTAACATGGAACTCGGTCTAGTTAAAGAATTTTCTGCCTTATTGTCTCAAACGTTATTGCACCCCCCAAGCCCCTCTTCAAATGAAGTTCTTTCAGCATGGTCCCTGTCTCTCAAGGTCAAAAAACAATAGAACCTTATACTGCCAGTGCGAGTTGTGGGCCTCTTAATGGCGCGAGCTGAAAATCAAAGCCGCTGACCTTCACTAGAAATTAGCATACATTCTTTCTTTGCAACATCCCGTAGTAAAGCCATCTGTGAGAACTTGAAGTTTCGAATCCATCTATGTAGTGCGCCTCAATGTGCAAATGCGAACTGGCTTCTCTCTCATCTGCAACGGCTCGCTTGGCGCGTTCTAAGGCCCCAGTTTTGTCCTCGTTGTCTGCGAGCTTTGAAGCCCCAAAGAACCATAACTATTGAGACTTTTAATTTTTTGGGGAAGGTCAGGTGAAAGTATAAAGTACCCGAGCAGTTGATTTGAAAGTGAGATTTATTGTTTGTTTGTTTTATTATTTGCAATACGCAAGCCTCCCCTCAGTTAACAGTGCCCAGCATTTATTAGAGATTGCGAAAATTTGTTACATCAACAAAAATATATGCATACACAAATAGACAAGGTCAGCAATATGAGGTGAATAGAGAGAGAATTCAAAGATGACACGCAGGTAGTTCGGCACCCAGGATGGTGAAGGTAGGGGTTAGGGTTAGCGTACTTTGTATGCACACTGTACAATAAAATGTATTTACAAAAAGACAATCGTATTACAATTATTTAAACCGGGATTTGTACTTCACAACCAGCTCTCCTTTGGGTGGACATGGCACAGTGGAAATGTTGGGTGGCAATGGATCAGTGCTCTGCACAGAAAGGTTCAAAATTCCATATCTGTGCTTCTCTAATACAGCAACAATAAGGCTTTTGACAAAGTCGAACTCCATTTCCTCATAGACTGGTTTGATCACCCATTGCTTACTTCTTTTTGAAAAGGCCTTAGTGTAGCGAGGCATCCTTACATTACCTTTAGTCCTAGATTGTTCACGGCCGAGATTCTCGTTATGGGCCAAGACGGCAAGTAGAGTCCTATGTCTCATGCCCTGTATGCTGAAATGTAAGCGCTTTGGCCTGTACTTTAGGCACATATTGTGGAACACCTCCAAACCTCCTGTGTGACAGAATTCTGTCAGTCCCCTCAAATCTCTTGATAGAGTTTTATCGAAAACAATCTTCTCAATGGCTTTGTGTGTCGGTGAAGATGGATTCAACCACTTCTTCTTCCGTGCCTCCACTTGGGATAAAGGGCCATGTTCACATTGGTGGAAATGTAGGTTTTCTGACCAGCGGTGCGGTGCACGTTGGTACAGGGGTGCATCAGTGACCGCCATTTTTCAAGTAGTATTTCCACTGACCCTTCACAAGTTTTGGAGCTCCACCAAAGATGTTTGCTGATAGACTGGGACCACTCTGAAATACTTTCCAAACCTTTTTTTTTTTCCCCTGCACCCGAGATTTTCTTATTGATTGATTTAGCAAGATGCCATACGTCAAAATGATGTTTAATATGTGGGAACTGCTCTCTCATTGTCTTGGCAATTGAAACGGGTCTGTCCGTGGCTATGAGGTCGATGTGCATTCCCCTCGATTGTAGATATTCCACTGATTTTATAAATCCTAGTTTCTCCATGGCCACTGAGGATGTACATTGTGTTACCTGCACGACCACCGAAGTCACAATTTTCTTACTATCCATGTCCTGAAAGTGGTAGGTGCAGTACTTGGCAGAAAATCCAGGGCTGTCGCACTGTCCATCGCCAGCTAGCCTGAAAGTTTTGCCTTCGAATGTACTTGCTAGAGACAATTGTTCAATTTTCCAAGCATCACTAATGGCCGGAAACAGATAATCATGTTGGTATTTGTAGTACTGCGTTTTTTAAATGAAATGGAGTCCCACAAACTGAAAGAAAGGCTCTAACTTTCTAAAACTGGAGCCACTAAAAAGTGATGCAGCTGCACACAGTAGATTGCCTGCTGGCAGTTTCCCCAGCATCGGTTGTGCAGACCATGAGAACGTATGATGTAATCTACAGGCGGCATGTATTGTGACGTTACTGCCTTGTTTTTGACGAGTCACATGAATCAATGGCTTCCCACATACTTTCCCTCTGACGGAATGCCCACATTTCAGCATACTTATAATATCCATCAAACAACTGTCGAATACTATGTATTTGCCCTCTTTCATTAGACTGTCATCCTGCGTCAAAGTTGATTCGGCCTGTGACGATGAGGACATATCACCACATTTGAAAGAAATATCGCTGCTATCAAGTTCTGATGCGTCGGTGAATGCTTCTGCTGGTTCATTCTCTGTCATTTCAACATCTGTTACTTCAACATTGATGGGAGAACACAACAATGTCGACAGCTTTTTTGGTGGCAATTTTTTGGCGGGTGTAGATTGTGTGAATTGATCTGCGACTACTTCAGAACTATCTTCAATACTTCCAGTATCATGTTGTTGCGGTCGTACTGTAGCAATGGTCCAATAAAACTTTGCTGGATTCTCCGGACCCATTCATTTCATGTTCTGGCCATTGGACATGAGCATCCCGAGTCTCAACACGCCACGTCTGAATTAATAGTTCCTCCATAGTGTAAATGGTCTGGCAAGCAACATCTCTCATTCGGTTCACTGTCTGTGTATTTATAGTTCGTAGACCCATGGGTAACTAGAGGACAGATTGGAAAAGGGATGTTCAGTTTAAACACAAGATAAAGTATAGTACAATTGACTGGAAAAAAACATAAAATAGTCCCCAGCACAAAAAAAATTCTAAAGTTATGAACTGTTTGTAACTAACCTTATTTTGGTTTCTTTTCTTTACAACTTTTTTGACTCGACCTTCAACATCTGCACGCTGTTGCTCTGATACGTATCCGCATGTCTCCCCTTCCTCTTGCGCTGCAACGACTATATTTTCTGTATCCGCATAGACTGCACGGAATGAGGCCCCATCGACTCCCTGAAACATAGTATTTTCATTACTGTGTATCAAAATATTGTTAGCGTAAAACGCATGTGAGGACGAACACACATGTACATCCCAATAGCCAAACACGATTTAAACATTGTGTGGAACAATCAAACGACAAGTATTCGAGCTCTGATGACCTAGTTCGATGGAGACGTCAGTATACATACCTCTGGCTCTACATGGACTGCCATGAATGATTGTATTGAAGAGGAGGCATCAGCAACTCCCTGAAACACAGTACTTGCGTTAGTATGGTTTTCAACATCGTAAACATAACACACACTTGGGGTCGACGGCACAGGTACATATAAAGAGATAACTACAAAAGTTGCATTATCTAAAAGAATCAAGGAATATTTAAAAATGATCAGATGTAATCGACTTATTTCTCTAATGTCTTTACATCTGCATCATCTAAATGTGATCTTGTGATTGTAGTGGAAGCTCCATCATCTCCCTGAAACACAGTACTTGCGTTAATAGGGAAGAAAGTATAGCAAATGGAATCACGTTATATGATCACGCTCGATGGAGCTGTCCGTATCCATACCTCAGGGGTGGGTTTATTTGTTTTAGCAGTCTTTGATGGTATTGACAGGTCTTTTTAAGGTATGCCACTTGTGCTTCTGCTCCCAGTGAGGCCTGCAGGTAAATGCCTAGAGTCTTCACTTTTTCTGAGACCACTACTGGGGAGTCTTTAATGGTGGACGGTAGCATAAGCAGAATGTAATTTAGCTCTTGCTCGGGGGTGGTATCCGAAGACCAATAGTTCAGTTTTCCCTCCTTTGAGGCACATCCAGTTGGATATCATCCAGGCCTCAATGGAGTTATATACTGAATTGAGCCTATCATTGTCCGTGGTGTGGCAGCCAGTCAGTTCTAAAACCAGTTGCGTATCATCTGCGAAGTTCGTGAAGAATATTCCCAAGTTGATCAGGAGGGTGCAGAGGCATTGTATATAGATGTTAAATAGCAGTGGTGAAAAACTGGCTTCTTAAGGGACTCCCACAGTCTACCTGCTGAGCGGCCGATGAGTGATTGCCCCATTGAATCCTGGAGCTCCTGTTTCCCAGGAAGGAAGCTATCCATTCAATGGCATCTGATGAGCAGTTGCCTTATTTCTCTAAAGCCTCTCGGAGCTTCCGATGATCGAACAAATCAAAAGCTGCCGAGAGGTCCAGCAAGATTAATAGTCCAGATTTGCCCGTGTCTATCGCCTCCAGCATTTTGGTCTGGAGGTCCAGTAGGGCTGATTCTGTATTATGGGCCTCTCTGAAGCCCGACTGTTGGACGTGCAGTAGATTGTTCTGGTCGATGTATTTCTGCAGCTGGCCTGTGGCAACGTTGTCTAGAATCTTAAGGAGAAAGTTGCAGTTTGTAATGGGCCGAATGGTTATTTCTTTTACTGTGGTTTGAGTAAATTGGAATTTGCTTAGAGTTAAATGAACGCGCTTGATTTCGTCAGTTGGTTGAGATGAGGATCGGTTGGTTGTGGAACATGTTTGGATTTTCTCTCGGGCATTTAAGAACTTTATTATGAAACGTTGTTGGTACCATTTCACAGTCTCTTTGAGACGGCTGGAATGGAGTGGATAATGTGGAAGGTTTATCCACTGATTTGAGGATTTGGAAAAGTTTACCTGTTGTTAGCTGGTGAATTGATTTGGTCGTTGCGATAATATTTTTTGCCAGTGTAAGTTTTTCTCTGTAAGTATGGTCTAGCTTTTTCCAATTATCTTTGTTAACAGCCGAGGGGTCTTTTCTCTTAGCTTTTTTTAAGCCATTGGTTTCGGTATTAAACCAGTGCTGATGGTTTTTGTTGGGCCGAACTAGTTTTTGTTTGAGGGGAGCATATTGGTCAAGAATTCTTGTGAATTGGTCATTGTAGGTGGCTATCAATTTTTCGCATGAGTCTTCGTCCCTAGTAGAGTTCAGAATGTGAGCAATGCCTTGCTCAAGATGGTCTGATGTGATCTTTTTAAGTTTTTGACTAAGGGTGGTAATTGGAGTGTTATGCATTTTTTCATGTTTTCTTTGGGGTTGAGGTTTAGCTCGATTTTGTAATGGTCAGACCATATACATGGATGTGTGTCCAGTTTAGTAGTATTGGTGTTATTGAAAATAATCCAATCAAGTTGGTTACCGCTGATACATGTGGGCTTGGAGTTCAAGACCTGATAGTCAATAGTGGTTAGTTCTTTTTCGAGAGAAATTGTATCTTTATCTTGCAGGTTTCCTTTCCACCTATTTAGATCTCCCAGTACAGCGTACCTGTATTGGGTCCCTTGAGGGTGTTCACTAAATGGACCAGCTCGTCTGACAAAGTCTGACATTGAGGACGGCGGTCTGTATAGGACTATGATGTTGATGCTACTGTTTTTCGAGGTTGCCATTTTCAGCATGATTATCTCAATCATTACAGTGTAGGGTTGAGGGAAAGAGGCTTAGATTTTCATTAGCTATGACAGCAACACCGCCTCCTCTGCCGACTTCCCTGTTTTTATAGTAGATGTTATATCCTTTAGGAACTGCAACATCGATTGTGGGTCCTGCCGGCTCTTGTAGCCAGGTTTCCGTGATGCATAATATATCGAGTTTGTCATGGATGATATAATAATGGATGTCTTGTGTGGTGTGTTTTTGTTCATAGATCTTGTGTTTAGGAGTCCTATTTTAATGCCCTTGAGTCTGACCTCCTTGGCTTTGGGTGCAATTTCTGCTGATTTGGCGGTAACTGTGTCAGGTCGTGGGCTGGGGAGGATGGGTGGACTGGCACAATGGATTTTGCTAGATATGGGGGAGTTAGAAGGAAAGCTTGGGTCATGGGTGTACGGCGTGGTACCCAAATGTGATGTATGCCTGAGATCATGTCTGGCTTCAAAGAATTCTCTTACCAGTGTTGTTTGGTGTAACTGCTTTAGTTGGGCCAGGAGTTTGCATGCTTCCAGGTATCCCATACCTGTTTTTCCGAATTATCAGGATCGGGGTCCTGGCAGATATAAAGAACAGTGCTCCACGCCGAACGCAGTTATCTGTTGTGGACCAGCTTGCTTTGGAAGCGCCGGCGCTGAATTGCCTGACGTTTCCCTAGATGCGACTGCCGGGCTGCTGGGAGATGTAGTTCACCAGCAGTCCGGTAGTTGCAATATAGCAGCTGGATGCGTGCCGTGGACCAAAGGAGGGTCCTAGGCTGATGGAGTCACAGCAAGTGTAACGAGCCGGAAAGGTACAGTTAAATAAGTCAAGACCTACATGCAGACTGATTTCTACAGTGCTGGAGTTTATAAATCCTCCAACATGCAAGTAACGCACAGCGAACAAAGCAACATTCAGGCTTGCAAATGCAAGGCAAAAAGCACATTAACGGGCTTTCTATGAATTGTTCCATGGGGCCTTTACAGGCCGCCTCCAGGATTCCGACTATCCGGATGTTATTTCGCCGAGATCTCGATTCTAGGTTGTCTCATTTATTTCTGACTCTGCTGAATTCTTGCAGCAGGTGTGTGATGATGTGATCATGCTTCGTGACTTTTTCAGTCTTGCTCACCCTTGTTACAACTTCCGTGATGCAAGCCCCTTTATTTTCAAGATTAGCTTTCAGGGATCCGATGGTGGAGCCAATATCATCTAGTTTCACATTCACCGCCATGAAGCCGTTCTGCATTGTGACAAGGAGGTGGTCATCTCTGTCTGTATGGGACGCTGACGGGTGTTCATCTCCAGGTGGAGCTTCAGCCGGGTTCGAGTTCCTGGCCGGGGTGCTAGTGTAAGTGTCCATTTGGCCTTTCCTTTTGGTTCTAGCGCCCTTCGTCATTAATAAAGTATCTGCACACTATCCAATTAGGGGAGCTTTGCTGCCTGTACTAACTAGCGCCGTCGTGTAGTTGCCCTTTCGTAGTAGCCTGTTTTCGCACCCACCTATTCCAGTATTGTGCAGATTATCATCAGTTGCAGGTCAACCTAATCAAGTTAGAGGTGCCGCCACGGCCATGTCAGGGTCCATTAGGCTCTGGAGACAGTTCAGGTGTCCACTGGGTAGGTGTTGTCGTTAAGGAGGCTGTAAGGATGCTCACAGTTCTGCTGGTTGTCAAAGAGCCTGGGTGTTAGACAGGGGACCAGGCTGGATCCTCTATGTATGGACAAACTGTTGCGCTATGGCCGTGGTGCCAGGTTAGCACTGCCCGGCACTAGTGTTCTGTGTCTACTGACTAGTTCGTTGCCCGCACCACAGGAGTCCAATCAATTCTGCAGGGCAGGGTCCCCGGCAGGCACCACGCCCATTAAGAATGTTTCTACGCAGGGCCCCAGTCTGTAGTGTTGGCGCACTCTTCACTACTTATGATCATGCGTCTCTGGGTATCAACTGACTCTCCACAGTAGCCCCTGCGGGCATCAGGGTGCCATTTTGTTTCAGGTCCACCCGCTCTGCCTGTTCTGGCAGGTTATGTCCATGTTCTTCAGTTCTCCAGCACCCCGGCAGCACGGGCCCTCCCAGCGCAGCCCTCGGTATTGTATTGAGCTCAGTGCCTTCTGTGTAATGTGCCGGACGCGTGGACAACCGGGCAGCATCTAGTCAGGTGAAGCATATAAAGTGAGTATACACAGATCATGCCCTGATTAATGTTGCCATGTTGCCGCCGTCCGTGTAGCAGCCTCACTTGCCTCGGCAGATGCTCCATGGGGCAACATATCAATAAATCAACACATCATGCTGCGCAGGCCCCCAGCGCCGCTGAAGTCAGTTGCGGTACAATATCTTAATTGTGTCCGGATCCCACAGAGTGTGTTTCAGGGCTGAATCTGTTTGAAGCCGTGGCGTCAGGGCAATTGTGCTGGAATGGCTTAGAGTTGCAGTCAAGAATGGAGTTGGATGTTCACTGCGAGGGCGCCGTCACTCGTAGTTGCCTCCTTATGGTAAGTATCTTGTTGGATCAGCAATGGGGCACGGCCAAAGCCAAATCTATATGCTCAGCAGTCCCTTGGTTTAATGCACTGCTCATCCAGGCGCGGGTGTAAGGGGGGGATGGATGATGCAGCTGTGTCCTGTAGCCTCCGTTCACGAGTCCCGCAGATCAGGGCTGCCAGGGCCCAGCAGCCCACCAACAGGCACGATCTCCTCAGTGCCCCCACGAACGGGGGACGCCACAACCTTGTTGTCTCAAGGACCTCCAACGGATGTCCAGTTCGCTCTTCTCTGGCCAAGGCAGCAGGCAGCAGGCAGGCCGCAATGCGCTGCTCAGGCCATCCCTTCAGTGGGTGAGGGCACAGTTCGCCCCTGCCAATGAGGCTCGTAGAGACCGAAGGCGAGCCGGAGGTTCTTCTGGTGATTTCTCCGGTGATTTCAACTGCAGGAGGAGACTTGACTGATGTGTTGACAATCGCCTCTCCAGTTTAGGGGCGTTGGTCGGTCCCGCTGCAGTGCACCCCGGTGCCTCACTTTGTCCTGTGCTGCCTGGTAGCAGGCTACATTGGATTTTCAGCCGCTTGGCGCTCTTCACACGCGTTCCCATTCTTGACAAAAAAGAATCTGCCGACACGCTGATCCATGACCAATATCTAATAGTTTCCCAAACAAACAGGCATGAACGGATTGATTCAAATTACAGATTTTACAAAGCTGCAGATCCTTGTTCAGGGGGCCATCTTGCTTGGTTGCCCAACAGCACCCCCCATGGGGGCGGCTTCTGTCGTAAGGGTTGCACAACATTGTTGGACCAATAGTTTTAGCGCTGACTCTCCATTTGTTTCTGCCAGGCCTTTGATCCTTATATTTGACCTTCTAGAATGGTTTTCAAGATCCTCTGATTGGATTTCCAAGTTATGTGTTACCAAAGCAATTTGTTCCAGCAGCTTTTACGCTCACCTGGACCCCACATGGGTGTCGATCGGACCCGGACAGCTGCGGTCTCCTTCAACGTGATGCGTAATGCAGAGATGACTGTCTGGACTGGTCCGCCTAGTCTTGTCTACTGGACCCGAAGAAGTATTTTCCTTATGTTTGTAAAAGGTGAGCTCTCCATCCTGCGTGTCTTGCAGGGGCGCGTAGATACCAGTTACTTCACTGGTTTGAAGGCGTTGGGAGAGTTTCGGTAAGCATTGACTCTGAAGTCCCAGGCAAGATTGGTAAGTATCAAGTTCAAAGAGTTCAATGTGCCCGAAGTTCACTCTTGTCCCCTTCCTTCCTTAAGTTGCAACTGAGTTTGTGAGAAGAAGGTCTCGTAGCTGCTGCTGGCGTTCAGGTAAGACTCTGTGTTACCCAACGCTGTCCGGTAACTATTACATACGTTAACGTGTTGTTTTTCTCCCTCTTTACAGATGCGGCATATGAAGATATAGAGAATACCGATTCCCTTGGCTCACCTTGTTGTTCTTGTGCCCCTAGGTGCCGGAGTATGGCGAAGAAATGATGGAGACAGTGCCGGATCGAAAGATGCTGTGAGAACTGGTGAGTATGGCGCCGTGCTGGAGCTGGCGAAGCGACGCGTGCAGGACTGATGTACTTCCAGGTCGGGAGATGAAATGTATCCAGAATCAGGTGAGGAATTTGAAATAAGTTTTTTTTTTTCTAACCTTGTCCTTTTCTTCCTCTTTATTCTAGGAGCTCCGGATTCGAGGCGGGCGTGGCAGAAGACTGGATGCTGGCTGCAGGCACGGTGAGAGTCACGCTGCTGGATGCAGAATAACACGAAGCATGTGCTGCTGTTCGGGTGTGGTTTAAATAGCCTCCAAAGTAGTCCCAGGAAAGAAGTTCCCCAGGACCACACGCGAGTAAAAAATAGTCCCTGTAGTAAAATAGTCCCATCCAGGCCTCACGTTGGCTTGGATTTATTTGCAGCATGGTCTGCAAGAGGTAAGTAATGGCTATGAGCCTGGCGCTTATGGCGCCAGGACTGAACCCAGACAGCCCCTAGCTGGGGCTGCTGGGGTTTTTGTAAATGTCTGGATGCCTGCTCCCGGGGCTGATGGCCTTGATCCGGATGCCCGGGGGTAGGCATCATGACAGCAGCTCTGAGTTCTGACGGACATCGCTGCTTACTTCAGACAGGCCCTGTTAGTAATGTCTACCCTGTTACCTAGGATGTTAATCTCTTCTCTAACTTCTTTCAGGGAACTTTTCAAATCTTCCTTTAGGTTTACCATTTGATCCTGGAAGGAAAGCATCATCCTGTCTTCCATGTCCTTACGGAAATTCCTACAGATCTACCTTGCTAAAAGCCATGTTTCTGTTCTTGCAAGGGTCTTCGGTTTCCTGCTGCTGTGTTCCTGTCTCGTTCGATGGATCCTCTTCTGTGTTCTGATGCCAGTACTTTTCCAGTGACCGCTTCTCATCCCCTTAGTGGCTCCCTGTAGTGCTGAGGGTTGCTTCCCTTTAGGTCTTGGCATCTGAATATATGTTGTTGCAGGAATGGCTGACTTAAATTACCACCACAGGGAGTTGATTCCTGGTTATTAGGATTGTTAATTGTAGTTTACGTGGGAATCACAAATCCCTATTTGGGGCGTGTAGATGGATGCTCCTCTAGTCGTGCACTTCCTACTTCTCTTCTTGCAGTGCAGGGGTTGCGTAATTGATGTCTTTACTGTGCCTGTGATATCTTGTAGAAAGCTTTACTGTCTTTACGTCTGTGGAGTGACCCTACTTTTACTGAGCCCCTGTTAAGAGATTCAGTTTCACCTTCAACCTCCTTCAGTCTCCCATATGTGGTCATGTGTGTTGATGTTTTGAGACCCAGCAGACACTTAGAATCTCTTTTCGGTGCCTTCCCCCAATGGGGGGGGGGGTCCATTGTGCCAAATGATAGCCTGGATGGAGGGGAGCTGCTGTAGTGAGACTGTGTGCCTGCTGATATGATTTTCCTGTTTCTGTCCATGGGGGCTGGCTGCGCCGCCTGTAACTTCCTGTATGTAAGGTGCCCCCAGGACCTCCCTTTCACTTTAGGCACAGACTCCTTTCTCTCTACTCTACCCATTCCTTGTCAATTTTCCTCTTGTGCCGCTCTCGTTTGCCTGCTCCCGCTGTCCTGGAGCTAACTGCCCTGCTCTGTCCCTCTTTTGTGTAGTCTCTGCCTCGCTCCCTCACTCCCCCGTACCTCCACCTCACCTTTTGCTCTGTGCGGGCTGGCCTTCTGGTTGCTTGCTCCGCTGCTGATTCTCCTGGCGGGGTTAACTGCATCCGAGTCAGCTCTATATCGCCAGAGGCCAGGGGCACTCTACTGAGCCCAGATCTGGATCCGCTTCCTTGCGGTATCGGGGCAGCTCCTCCTCCTGTTGGCGGGTCCCTGTGATATCAGACGGCTCCTCCTCTGGCTGGCAGTCCCGGCTCTGCTACGTTGCAGAAGCAGGCACACTCGCTTCCACTTTTCATCCCACCATCGGATAAATCAGCAAAGAGCCGCTTCTGGAGTATTCTAACCCTTCTATTTTCCCTATTGTTATGTGCAAATTTGCCACCTTTAGGGAGGCCGGCACGGAACACGGGAAAGTGCAACTTCACTCTCTGGCAGCCATCTTGGAAATCCAGGTGCTACTTTTGACTCCCCAGTGTAGCATGCACCATGGACACACATCTGACATTAATTATTTGTGCTTGTGAATGTGTACAAAGGAGTAATATGACTATTTTAGAAGACATTTAAAGCCCAGTGGGATATATAGGTAATGGACAACCGGTTGGAGTTTGCATCTCGCATGGTAATTGGATTCAGGGCATGCTATATGTTGCTATGTACTAGCTCCTCAGAGGTAGCACTTATGTACTGGGTGATGCCCAATACCAAGGAGCTGCTTTTAGCCCCTGCCCATTGTGAAGGCATCATAAAGTAGACAGAACTGAATTAAAAGTTTGGGATATGAACTTTTATTAAATAAAAATGAGGTTGGAAAAGGCCTAACTTGCCCTATGCTAAGGTGCGATTTCCCTACCTAAATGAAGCTAATGATAGTCTGTGTCAGGAAGTTCAAAGCAAATGTCTGTCTGCATCCAAAACCTATACTTGCTCTCACATCTATTTGTATATGTGTAGGGATGTCGGCTTCAAAATGTGTTCAGAGCTTCTTCCAGCCCTTGGTTTTCAAAGGGGTTCCCTTCCCCAAGGTTCAAAAATAGTTCACAGTTCTAGCAGTGAGTTCCCTTCCCCAAGCTTTCAACAGTCTGAAACAACACAATTCCTTGGGATACTTTACAGCTCTTCTGGTTTGGTGACCATTCATCCATTTCATAGAGTTCAGTTCTTTCATTTCAAATCACACAAGATTTCCTTTCTATTAAATCACAAGCTTATTTGTGAGCGCTTTCAGTGGCTTTCCCATAGATGGGTGTACTCAGTCTATGCGTAGTTGTCAGACCACACGTTCCACCCATTGAAGGTCACACAGCTGACACATCTTCGTCATATAAACCTTGCCACTGCTTCAGCTTAAGATTGGTGCTGGCTTCATTCTCCTTTCACATCCTCATGATGCTTTTATCATTGTTTGCTTTGCTCTTGTTCACTTGTTGCACTTTCACATATTCTCCTGGCTCTTGCCAATGCTTGTGCTTTCAATGTTTCACAGTTCCTTATAATGGGAAATTCCACAACGCTTCTTTCAACAAATCAGTATTCAACTGTGCTTGCTTTCTTTCAGATCAGTATTCATAAATGTTCACTTTCATTCGGATGGATATTGAAAAATGCTTGCGTTCATTTTCATTCAGTTCGGTAATCATTAAAGTGTTCATTAGCTTTATGTGGTTGCCTGCCGTACCAGTGTCCCCCTCCCAAGGTTGACTCGCTTGTCGGTGCTTAGTGTTACAGCAAGGCTTCCAGTTGCCACGAGCCTTCTCTCTCTCATGCGGCGCCTCGCTCTGTCTCCCCAGCGGCTCTCCGTGGCTGTGCTCACACCACTGATACTTCTCTCGCAGCTCAAGCCTCACATCAGCTTTGCCTGGTCACGCCGGTTCCCTTTCCGCAGTCTGCCACCGGCATCCAGCTTCTTTCAGCCTTGCTTCCCGCTGCATACACTCTGCCACGCCGCCTCCCAGGAGAGGTATGCTCTCGCCCTGCAGTCCGTAGTCCTGCTTCTACAGCTGACTCCATGTTTGCAGTTCTTCCTGCTTTTAAACCTCCCTCCAGGTAGATTGGCCCAGAAAGGACTGGATCGCTCGTTGTTGGTTTGGGAGTTCTGCATTGCCCTTGCTGGCCGCCTCCTCGTCTCAGTACTTAACTGTTGTGTGAGAGAATCAAAGAGAGGATGTATGGCTCTGGTGCATCTTTTCCTTGTCCCAATACCTGACTGGTGTTTACTGGGAGATCTACTGGAAAATAGGGAAGGGACTGGTAATAGTCTACAAAGGCCTGGTGAATGTCGTACTCATTATACAAGGGAAATGGGGGGATACCATGTCTCAACTAAGGGTGCCTTATCCCCACTCCCCAAGTCTCCTCCACCCAGGTGATCCTCCCTCGCATATCCACGCCAAGAGTCCGGATCTGATAGTGACAGCCTTTCCCTGGCCACCTGGGGGGAGGATATAGGGGAAAAGCAGTGAGGACGCCCTCAGATTCCTCACACCATTAAATCCTATTTTTGATGGTTACAGAGGTTGGAGTGAGTGTTGAAACACAGATAAGCATATACAAGCTGGATGCACCTCCAGTATAAAACGCTGCTCTCACATGGAAGTCTACATGCATGCCAGGTAGTTGATATATATATATGATGTTCCTAGAGTAGCAAAGGGTTTTTCCTTCATTGAAATGCGAATATGCTGCATGGCGCACATTTGGATTATTTTGTCTCAATGCATATTGTCTGATTTCGCTTTTCTGATTTACATAATTTGATTGTTCCCTAGAACTATGCATTCTAGATCTTCTGAACAACCTACTGGGCTAGAATATATGCAGATATTCCCAGACACATGGGATCCACTGGGTAGATCAGAAAGATGAGACTAATTCCAATTTTGTGCCATTTATTGGCCCCACAATTACCACAAAGTGATTTCCTGGGCTGGGCCCAGTGGGAGAGAATATACTAACATCCAGATGGAGAGGGAGCGCTGTATCAGGCTAAACATTGGGTGGTGAGGAAGAAAAATCTAAGGAACATTATCTGATAGAGGATTTTGGCTGCTAATGCATTCCTCTATGAAGAGCCATGTCTTGTGCTTATTTTGGAATGTAGGAAACAAGGAATATGGATGCAGGTCATGTGGAAGGAAGTTCTGAAGAGAGGGGTTAAAGACTCAGAAGGCTCGGCCACAACTTTGGGAAAATTGAAATTTAGGAATGAGAAGAAGCCTAAAATTGGATGTGCGTGGACTTCTAGAAGGAAAGTAAGGAATTATTCTCTTTAATTTCTGCTTGCTACATTTTCAGCAGCCATTACGTTTGGATAAGTTAGCGAGAAATAAGAAAAGGTCGGAGTCCAAAAACAGTTCAATGCGTTTCTACCCCTGATATCCATAATTCCCAAATGTTTCATTTTTGAACTTTCAACTTTTTTAAATTCAAAACAGTAGCAAAATGTGGTGGCAATCTACCACAGCCCCATATTAAGCCCAACCTCACTCTCCTTAAACATTATCCTTTTCCCAAACTTACCATCTCTACTTTATTTTTCACTTATATATTGTAGGTGAATTTCTTGACAATGATTTTTCTGCACTGAATAATGTGTGTGGTTGAAATGGTACTATGATGTCACTGTGCCACAATAACAAGGCGTACAACAGAGTTTTGCAGAATATCGAAACAGTTTGAGTGGAGTAGTGTGGTTAACAATATCAATTTCATTTGGCTAATCAAGGCAGGACTACAGGAGGGTAAATGAGGCAGAGTCTAGGGCAGAGTGGGAGAAAAATGCTGCAGAAGATTAATATAGTATCAACAGGAGGATGAAGTGAAGATCCCCTTCTCCTCTTTGGCGTTTCTGCTTCTTTTGAAAGGGGAATTGATTATTGGTCTAACGCTTGACACAGTTGTGGTGGTGTTGGAAGTGCGTTGTTGATTTGTACAGCACAAACCTAGCTCAGGCGGAGCAACAGAGCACTGAACAAGTCATCGTGCAAGACATTGGTAACAAGAATTTAACAAATCATCGGGTAAACATTAGTAAATGTCTTAGGCGGATAGCTCGGGAGCAACGCGCTTGCCTTGGAAGTAAGACAATGTGTGGCAACTCGGTTTCAAGCCCCGGGTACGTGCTTAGAAAGCTCTGGGTTTTAAGCGCTTTATAAATATCAATTACAATTGCAACAATTGGGACAGTTCAGTATATGGATGGGAGTGTGAGCAAGATAGCTGGATTCTAAGTTACACCAATATGTTTTTGGAAGAACAAGGTCTTCAGTTCTTTCATAAAGTTGAGGAGACTTCGAGCAGAGGGTTGGAGTTCCAGAGGACCGAACCTTAGCAAGAAAATGACTGTTTCCTAGTTTTCTCTTTACGAGCCAGTCCAGTCTGGTGTCCTTACTGCGAGATGACCGCGTGCTGCCTGGTGTCAATATTTTGGCTGTCTGGTAGGCCAGCGTGCTGACCGTGCTTGGCTTGTATGAGAGGCACACAGTTTTTTTTTAAAAAAATGTCTTTATTGGCATTTGTAAGTTTTGAACATTAACAATCCCCTTCCCAAACCCCCCTCCCCCCATCAAGCCCCCCCATTCCCCCCGCCAGCACCCCCTCCTCTCCCCAGTATCACTGCAATGCATAACTCTCAAGGTTTTGTGCTCAGGGTAATACAAGCCGTAGTGTATAGAACGTCCAGCTGTCATATTCTTTGGGGGCACCATTGTTCACAGTAGTTTTTGTGTAGGAAATACAGAACAAAGTCACAATTGTTCTTAAATTTGGCATGGTCCCCTTGGATAGTATAGGGTACCCATTCCGGCGAAGTGTAATGCCAGATTTTTGCTATCCATTCTTGTTCATTGGGAACCATGGCTTGCTTCCATCTTAGTGCTATTAAGTAGAGAGCCACCACCATCAAGACCATATATGCTTTCCTCTGTGGTTTGGTCAGGAGTGTGTCCAGAACATCGCTCAGTCCCAGCAGGGCTTCTCCACACCCTCTCCGTACTTGGGGACTGAAGATGACTTTCATTTAGTTGTTCACCACTTCCCAGAACGTCTTTAGTATTGGGCAGGACCCCAGCCATGGAGCCATGTGCCTACCTCATTGCACCCCGCCAACACATCTGGGATGATGTGGGGAATATTTTATGCAGTTTCTCCGGGATTAAGTGCCGCTGCAGCAGTATCCTGGTCCACATTTCCCTGATCTGCATCCCTCTCATTAGTTTGGATATACACTGCCACACCTCCCACCATTGTTCTTCTGAGATCGGGAGGGTTAACACGTCTGCCTATTGTTTCATATAGGGTCATTGGGCTTGGGCCACTGGTGGGGTAAACAGTTTATATTGCTTGCTTATCGTTTGTTTGTCGCCCAATCTCGTTAGTATATGTATTTTTCCAGGGGAGTGAATTCCCTGGTGATGGATTGCTTCATGCCTTGTGACAAAAGCCAGGGCCTCAGCTGAGCGTAGCGATACCTATCCTCTTCCTTTAGCCCCATGGTTTGTTTGCAGAGCTGGAATGGCACCTCCTGCCCCTCCATGTCCCTTGCACGTATGCAGCCTGCCTCTTACCATCTGGCAAAAGCACCCCTCTCCATCCCCCGGGTAAATTGTGGGTTTTGCAATAAGGGGCTGAATTGTGACAGATACGATGCAACACCTGCTTTTTTAACCATAGTGTCCCACGTGTCCCCGACCAAGGACGTTTTCTGGCTTCTGTACATGTTAGGGGGTCTGTCTGACCTGAGGTACCACAGGACCTCATCTAGGGGTCTACCCACCACTGCCCTGTGCATCCTTCGCCATATATTGTCAGGTTTCCCCTTGAACCATTCTCGAATTACCCTCAGTTGGGCTGCTCGGTAGTACATCTGAAAATTTGGGACTCCCAATCCCACTGCCCCCGTGGGGGGAGTCATGCGATTCCATGCCTCCCTCCGCCTCTTCCCTTGCCAAAATACAGAACGCTGTTCAGAATTATCATTTTTATGACATTAATCCGGCCCATCCATGATATATTGAGCGGTTTCCCCTCACCCATCCATGTCTTTATAGTTTTCAATAGGTGGGGGTAGTTCACTTGGTACATGTTTCCTAAGGTGCTAGTTATCGTCACCCCCAGGTATCGGAGGCCTCCCTCCGCTTGCATGAATTGACCTGTATCTAGTGGGTCTGGGGGTGTGTCTCCCTGTAAGATCATTAGGTACGATTTTTGGTTGTTAGTCTTCAGGACCGCCACTCTTCCAAATTCCCCTAGTAGTGCTATTAATTTCAGGAGGTAAGAGTGCATATCTGTGAGCACAACCAAGAGGTTGTCCGCGAAGGCTATCGCTTTGTGCTCTTCCCCTCCGAAAGAAGCCCCACTATACCTGTCTAATCCTGGCTAGGAGGGGTTCAAGGTATATTGCGTACAAGATCGGTGACATCGGACAACCTTGTTTGGTACCCCTGGTTACCTTTATCGCCTGGGAGACATGCCCGTTGATGGCTAGCCTAATGAATGGGGATCGGTAGTTGGCTTTGACCAGGTGGAGAAAGCCTGGGCCAAACCCCATTGGCTCCATGGTGTGGAACAAGAATGACCATTCGACTTGGTCGAAGGCCTTCTCAGTGTTTAGGGCTAACACCCCCACCCTAAGGCCCGCCTTGTCTGTTTGTTCTATTAAGTGGCAGATTCGCCTAATATTGTCAAATGTTTGTCTTCCCTTGATGAAGCCCGCCTGGTCCGGGTGGATCAGACCAGGGATTATTTTGTCCATTCTGGAAGTTAGGGTTTTAGTGAATATTTTGGCATAAAGGTTTATTAGGGCAAAAGGCGGTACGTGCTACAATGGGTTATATCCTTGTTGGGTTTAGAGAAGAGCATTACCTTCGCCTCTTCCATAGACTGGGATATTTGACTGTAGGTTGAGAAGGAGTTGTATAGGGATGTCATTATTGGGACTAGAGTGTCTTGGAATGCCTTATAGAACATAGCGGGGAAGCCGTCCGTGCGTCGAGCCTTATTTAGGGCAGAGATCTAACCGCAGCCCGGACCTCTTTTGGCTTTGGTCTAGCCTTTGTAGTGGGCATGATCTTAGAAATGCCTCTTGGAGGTCCCTGGCTGGAAATTCAGAGGAATTCAGGTTTGTATAGAAATCTGTGAAGGCCTGTAGTATCTCCTCTGTCGGAGTGGATACATTTCCCCCCCACTGTCCAAATGCGGCGTTATCGTGCCTGCTGTCTCATTTTCCTTTACCTGCTAGCCAGAAGTCGGTCAGCTTTATTTGCCTGTATGTAGTACCGCTGTCTCAGGAACCGGAGCGATGTTTCTGCCTGATTAAGCAGGAGGGTATTCATTTGTCCTTTGAGATGCCTGTATTCCTTCCTAATTGTAGTTCCTTTATCGTTTTCCATTCTAGCCATCACCCCTTTTAGTCGCAGTTCGACATCGGTCTGCAGGGTTCTCTCCCGTTTGGCTCATGTTGCCGGCTTTGCTATGAGCTCCCCCCATATGGCTGCCTTAAAGACGTCCAAAATACCTGTTCCTGCAGTGCCGGTGTCTTAATATTTTCAAAGAATTCGCAAATGGAGTCTCCGATATTGCTGCATATTACTATGTCTCTCAGCAGATGGCGAGGGAATCACCACCTCAACATCCCTCACCCCCCCTCCCAATGTAATTCAAGATGCACAGGAGCATGATCGGATAGGGTTATGGGCCCCAGGTCTATGTTCCGTACTTGGCCATGCAGTGTTACTGAGACCCATATATAGTCAATTCTTGAAAATATTCAGTGTACATGGGAGTAGAATGTGTCCTTGGCGCCCCCTTTCATTTCGTGCCAGGGGTCTACCATAGCTAGTCTGTTTATGCTGGCCTGCAGGTTTCAAGATGAGTCTTTAGATGTGGGCGTCCCCCCCCCCCCCGTGGTTCTGTCCGTGGTTGGGTGCCACGCCATGTTAAAATACACTGTTATTGTAAGTTGTCCCTCTGTACTGGTCCAGGTTTCCCAATACCCCCCCATAAGAAGCCATCCTGACCCGTGTTAGGGGCATATACTGTGGCGATTGTGAGTGGTTCCCCCCCCCCCCATTGAAGCTGAACAACAAGAAATCTACCTTCTTTGTTGGCTTTTGTGCCTACTATTTGCACGTCGGTCAGGTGTCTGAACCCCACGCACCTTTCCCTTGTCATTCACCTGTAGCACATCGGGGGGGGGGGTAACCTCTTAACTTCAGTTTGTGTTCGTCTATCGATCGGATGTGGGTCTCCTATTATGTCACTATTTCGGGTTTTGCATCTTGTAGGAGAATCTCTAGTTTCCGTCTTTTAGCTGTTATGTTCAGACCGCTAACGTTCAGTGAAAATAGAAGGATCCCCTTTTTGCAACCCATACCCTGTTTTTGGTTGTATATTGCAATCTTGCAGAGCTCTTCCCCCCCCCCCTTCCCCGTGTCCCCCTCAGACTAGACTCGGCTCGTCTTTCCCTGCCCATGAACTCGGCCATGGGAGCCAGGTCAAGTTTCGTACCCAGAGATTTACAGTGTGGGTCGAGCAGTTCCCTTGCCCTCGCCAGTTTCCAAGACTAGCAACCATCCCTTTCAACTCCCCGTGCAGTCGCCCCTAGGTTGGCACTCCCCCAGGATTCATGGCTCTCACCTCGTTGGGTCACGACCCTTCGCTTCGTAGTCCCATGGCCAATTGTTGGGTGTGAGGTCCTTTCAGCCTGTAGACTTTGGTCGCTGGGCCCCAGGGGGGTTTACGTCTTGTCTTAGACTCCCCTATTCTCCTCCATTCCTAAGGCTTCGCTTGGAGTCTTTCCCGTTCAGGCCTCCTAGTTTGCCCCCTGCCAGCGTCCCCTTCCTCGATGTTCAATATCTTGAGCCCTTCCTCGAGCGTAGTGATGCGATGTTGGCATCCCTCCCTGTTGAAGACCATTCCGAAGGGAAATGTCCACCTAGATCGTATCTAGGCTTGGGAAAGGGCCCTGGCTACCGGGCCTATTTGTCTCCTCTTTTCCAGAGTGGACTTGGCCAGGTCTTGAAAGAGCTCAATTTCAGTGCCGTTCACTTTTATCAGAGTTACTTTCCTCGCAGCTTTGACGATAGTTTCTTTTTAGTCATTTCGTGGCAGAGCCATCACTACTTCCCTCGGCCTGGCGCCAGGTTCTGCTCACATCGGGCCTATGCGGTGGATTCTGTCAATGTGGATTGCCCCCCCCTCCAACTCCCAGACTCCCCAACTTTCTCGAACGATCCTCTAAGTCCTCTGTTTGGAGCTCCAGGTTGTGTTCTGATGGCTATCTGTTCCGCTAGTGCGTCTAACTTGCGGTTGTCTCCAGTTAGCTCTTGAATGGCGTTTTTCATTAGTGTACATTCTCCCAGTTCCACTATGTCGCCTTTGATTTCCCGTAGGAATTGTGCAAGCTCTGTGCGTATTAGACTTAAATGTGTTTGTAGGGTGTCCGTCATTTGGTCGCTGAATGCTTTAAAGCATTGTTGGAGTACCTCGCTCGTGACCTCTTGCCCATGTGTTGTCACTGGGGGTTTCTCCTGTTCCTGCTGGTCCGTCAATGCCACTGGGGCTTCCCCTTCCTTCTGCCACAGCTTTTGGAGGGCTCCATCTTGCTTTTTTGAGGTTCTGCCACCCAAGGCCCCCCTCTTTGTGGTCTTTGGGCTTGTTCTGCGACATTGCCGGTTGGCTGCCGGTGCCTGCTTACTCCTTATTGTGGAGATCTTCTCCCGCGGGACCTCTGAGGTGCCTCCTGTCCCAGAGGGGGAGATCGCTTGTGCCATGTGGGGAGGCACCCCTCTCTGCCTCCAGGATACTGTGGTGCTCGGGTTGTCCTGTGGGGCCTGGTTTGTTGGCCCCCTGGGAAGTATGCGGGCTGGGGGCGCGGTACAGTGATCCCGGCTTGATCAGGGCCTCAGTGACCCATGGACAGAGAACTTCTTTGGTTTCTTTTGCTTGTTGGCTTTCTGCCCTCACAGTTCTTTGGTTGCCCTCCTCCGTGTGTTTAGTATGTTAAGCCCCACCGGTTCCATTGTGTTTGTCGGTGCTCGAGGGACCCTGGCTCTGGGTTGGGTGTCTGGTTTCCCCTGTCCTTTGGGGTTGCCTTCTTCTTTTGCCTGATGTTGACCGCTCCTAGCCCCTGTGGGGAGTGGTTGGGTAGAACGGCAACACTTACCGGCGCACCTCTGGGGTGAGTGTTGCTGAGGTTCGGCGACCCGGTGTTGGCGCCCCGGGTACCTTCCGGGGTTGCTGGTTGGGGCTGCTGCAGTAGACCTTGTTGTGGCGGCACTCCCGTTAGCCTCTGTCGGCCTCGGTCGTTGTGTCTGGCTGTGAACTTGTCCCTTCCCCGGGCCTGGGTTTGTGGTGTGAATCTTGAAGTAGAGGGTTCCCTCCTCTTTTTACGCTGTGGTGCGTAGGGGTTAGTGGTGGATGGATGCCCCCGTGGGCGCCTTCTTTGCGAGTCCTGGTCCCGTTGGCTTTGCGCTGGTCCCCTTCTGATTTTGTCCCACGCCGCTTCTCGATGGTACTCCAGGTAGCCCAGGTGATATTACTCCCCACTCTTGAGGGTGTACTGCGCGTGATGCTCTTCACTGTAGGGGGGTGGTCTTCGTGGTGGTGGTGTGCCGGCATCGGTTTTGCTCACTCCCCTCCTCACTTAGAATGCCGGTATACGGGGGCTGACTGCGCAGGCCAGGTTTAGCCGTGCACCAGCCCGAGTGCTCTGTGGGTCCCGGGAGTTGCGTGGTTTCGGCCGTTTCACCTCCGCTTGGGGTCGGGCTGTGGGGCAGCCAACAGAGGCTTGTGCAATGTATTCAGCACCGTAGGGTTGTCCGCGTGTGATCAGGCTCCGCCTGGTTCCACCTGCTGCACTTGTGGGAATTCCAATCTCCTCCGTGCACTCCCCGGGCCCGAAGTCGGGCCGCCTCGTCCCTCACTGTGGTGCTGCTGATCGTAGTCTTGATCCTGATCGTGCTCTACGGTCCCTGTGCACCGCCCCTCCAGGCTTCAAATTGCTCTGTTTGGTGTCTTCGGGGGGAGCAAACCCTTTTCCGCTCGATCTCTCAGCTTTGCCACTTTGCACAGTGGGATTTCTCACTGCTTATTGCACCTTTTTTCGAGCGTAGCCAGGGAGGAGCACACTCACGGTGGAGTGGTCACGGCACCCATCTTGGAAATAGAAGCACACCGTTTTGAAACCGATCCCAACCATGATGCAGATCCAATGGAATTCACTCAAGGTGAGCGTGATGTGATTAAGTTTCCTAGAGCCAGTGTTGAGGCGAGCTGATGGCTGATTTAGGGTTATGGGGCAGCAGAGCAGCCGGGTAACCTGCGAGAAGGGCATTTTCCCTGTTAATATGCAAGATCTCCAAGTCCTACACCAATAGTTGGACGTCCTGGACCCAAAGAAATGCTTTGATCTTGTGGAGTAAAAAGGTGTGATGCCAAGCTGTTTGAGCCATTTTTTGTGATATTGCAATGAAGCCTAGGGATTTGGCTGAGTGGGTGAGGTGCGGGGCGAACCTGTCCAAGCATGTTTTGTTCAGCTACTTGAGTGGGGTCCTGCATGGAGTGGTTCATGAATAAGAATTCAGTAGGTAATAATTAATCTAGGGCAATGTGTGCCACCACCGTGGAGATGGGGCAGAAAAGCTTCAGCCCAATTAGGTACTCTTTATTTTAATTTTATTTTTTTCCCCTTCTCGCACATCTTTCCTGGTCTTCCCCTTTTGTTTTTCTCTGTTACTTGCTTGTAGTGATGGAACTGATTTAATAAAATCCCCTTCAGACTTCCTGTTCTCTTTTCTTTCAGTTTTAATTTCTGTGGATATAGAGTTTGCCATTTTTGTTTCCGTTCCTGATCAATGGCAGGCTATGCTCCATCCACTTCATTGGTCTACTCTCTCCTTCTCTGATGCCCTACTCTCTCTCTGCCCCTTGTTGAGAGACCGTATCCACCCTTTTTTAATATCATTAGTTTCCTGTTGCCGTAATTACTGGAGCCCTCTTTGGGTTTTCCACCTAATACTTTGTAATATCTGCCTCAATGAGCGGCTCCCGCATTCATATGCCATCTGTCTCGAGTCCCTATAGACCTAAGTATGGATTCCTGAAAAGTCACATTATCGCATCTGTGGCTGGAAAGGACTATCTACAGTTTCCAAAATTGGATTTTAGTAAACAAATAACTTTGCATTCATCGGTTTGTCCTACTGGACTTCAATGCAACCATGTGGCCATAGAGTGACTCAATCAATAGAGCGTCTTCTGGTAAAAAGTTTTGTTTGTCAGTGCTATCTGGACTACTCGAGGGCTTTAAAATGCAATATGCATTGAGGTCCTCTGACTTCTGGCAAACACGAACACAATTGAATTCGCTGCGGAGGCCTCACTCAGCTGATTTGCCGCAGCTCGCGAGTCTGTGGCTCTTGAGGAGTTCTCTAAAGTGCATAGAGGCTGGGAGAGACCTAGGATACGCTGCAATAAAACATTTTGCAAGTGGTGCTGCATGATAAACCGTGCCGAGATACGCTCTGCTGAGCTATCGGAACGGGGATTTGGGACATGTAGCATTCATATGTACCTGCATTGTGATTACCTCCATGATAGCAGATGCACAGGTGTTAGACCAAGTTGACTGCGAGAGCTTGACAATCTCTGCACACAGTGAGTACAACCTCCTAGACGGCACCGCAGTACCAGGTCTGATAAATCCTGTGTCCCAACGCAAAGGAACATCGACATCAATGGTGCTTTCATTTTCCCAATCCAAGACCATGATAATCCTAACCAAAGTTTGGAAGAAGATTGATTCTCTTGCCGGCCCTCATAAAAACTTGATGCAATGGCATCCCTGCAGTAGATGCACAAAAAACATAATATCAAAGCTTTAGCTACAACCATAAAGAGTGAAAATAGATCAACTCGCTGTTAGTGCCATGGGGGCTGAGCAGTCTATAGCAACAGTGGATAAATGTATGTCCCTTATAGAGACAGACCTGTGGAAATATGATGAGTTGCACCCGAAATTTACAAAAGTGAGCATTGCCCTTTCTCCAGTATTGTGCATTCAGAGGCTGAAAGATAGATGAAGGGTAAAGTGATCAGTCCTGCTTGAGAATCTCAAGAGACAATACACTGGCAGTGAAACATGCTGCTGAGGTGCGTCTTTGGTGAGGTTTATGGAACCTGAGACCCAGGAGTACCTCATGCATAGTGGCTTGAAAGGAAAATCTTTCCTGATGGAGACCGGATACGGTTTCACTGGGACTTATCAAAATACTTGTTTGTGTATTTAGATTAAGTATTTGGATTTTACATATCAGACATGTTTTCTGAATTTCCAGTTATTGCTATCGTACTCCATTTTATACCCAGGTACTCCTATCGTTATTATCACAATGTGTGGCACAATGTCACTCTCTTCTGCCTTTGACACGGTCAGTCATGCCATCCTGCTCAACCATCTCCGTGATAACCTGGGTATCACCGATCAGGCCCTGTGATGGCTGACCTCTTTCCTCTCCGATCAACCCTCCCAGGTCCAACTGGGTCCTTCCTCTCTTCTATCTCTAGCTCTACTTGTGGTGTTCCCCAGGGGTCTAACCCCTCTCCCTGGCTGTTCAACCAATAGCTGGCACTTCTTGCCCACCGCATTGCCGCTCTCTGCCCCAACCTTAAGTGCTATCCGGATGACACTCCGCTCATTTTCAGGCTCCCTTCCGCCACCTCGTCTCTTTCTCTCATCTCTGACTCTCTGTCCGCTATCCAGGAGTGGTGTGCCGCCAATGAGATCTGCCTTAATGCCATAAGACTGTGATTCTCCTCATCGGCACTCCTGCTCCCTCCTTTCCTGTCGCTCTTTGGCTGGCCTCTCTTGGCCCTCTTCCTTCTCCCACCTTTGAGGCTAAAAACCTCTGGTCGTTCTTCGACTCCACTCCCTCCTTCTCTACGTACATCTCTGACGTCTCTAAGAAGTCACACTACCAGCTGCACCTCCTCATAGGTATTCTTCCTTTCCTCTCCTTCATCCAGAAGCTCACTGTCTCCAGAGCTCTGGTTTCTCTAGACTGGACTATTGCAACAGCCTCTTTCTAAATCTGCCTTCTTCTACTCTCCGCAACTCATCCAGAACAGGACTGCAAGGCTTGTCCTTGGCCTCAAGCCCAGGCATCATATCTCTCAGGACTGAAATCTCTGTACTGACTGCCATTGGCTACGAGGATGAAGTTCAAAACCCTCTGCATTGTCCACAAGGCCTTCTGGGGCCTCAATACCTCCAACTCTCTTACTAAAGATCTTCCTTCCTGAGCTCTTCGCTCATCCGCCTCCAACTCCCTCAGGGTCAGTCGCTTCTCCAAGTTAGTGGTAGATCTTTCTTCGGCTGGGGCCTCCCTCTGGAACAGCCTCCCTGAAGCTTGAGGAGAACCATCTCTGGTTCCGGAAGCACCTCAAGACCTTAGTCTTTGCTTCTGCTTTCTCTCCTCCTCTCCCCTGTTGAACTCCTGACTGAAACTGCACTGGAATGGTCACCTGGCTACCCTCTGATCTCGGGCCCAGGTCCCCTCCTGCCAGCTGTACACCTGCACTGCCTCCCGGGCAACCCCTGCACTAGGGGGGCTGTTTCTGTATCCCTGCAGTCCCCGCCAGCTCGTGACACTTGATGTCTGCTTTTACCCCTGCACTTGCCACTAGCTGGACGCACTTTTACCTACCGTTTTTATTGATTCTATTTATTGTTTACTGTTGGTCCATTGTATTGCACTGCCCCCTCCCGCTACCCCCCATTCCCTTTCCGCCCTCCCCTGCACTTGCGCGATCTCAATTTCACCTGGCCTAGTAAGATCTTTGTGTCTGTCTTCCCTCTGTTCCCCCTCCCTTGCCTCGATCTCAATTTCACCTGGCCTAGTAAGATCTTTGTGTCTGTCTTCCCTCTGTTCCCCCTCCCTTGCCTCGTCGCTCTTTGAAACTCTTGTGTATAGGCGCGTTATAAATGCCATATCATATCAATGTATTAAGGTTCTCACAAAATGTTGCTGGTATTACCTTCATATATAAAGTATTGCCTGGGGAAACATCTGTGGTTCGCTAGCTCTGATCGCAAGTGTCCGGTCCGATAGCACAGCGAGTAGAGCACTCGCTTTGACATCTGTGTAGTGTGTGCTATCGCAGGTTCCAATGCCGGCAGGGCCACACTCAGCGTTTCATCCGTCCGAGGTCAATGAATGAGCACCATAAGCAGCACTCGGATGCCTGAGGGTTCATAGTGCTATATAAATGCTAAATAATAATTAATAATAATAATATTATTAGCTTCTTTCAAAAGATCCCCTGACACATTTCCTACAAACTGCCCCTTTTAAATAAAACTTTAAATCCGAAAGCATTGTTGGGCTTTTCATGTGACTAGATGTTTCACCTATTGAATGTTAACCCAGATATGTCAACCCAATGTGAAAAGGTAGTAAAAACAAATAGGTAAAACAACATATTTCTTATTAGCATGAATTCAAGTGATAAAAATAAGTAAAATAAACACATATGCAGTCAAAAATGGTAGTACCACAAAGTATAACACCACAGAAGCAACAATTTTAAAAAACAAAATCACCATTTAGTATGATAAAAAAAGAATCATGTCATAGGAGACGCTCATAAACCCCGGGCCACCTACCTCCAATCCCTCTCTCCCTCCTACCATTCTGCTCAATTACTTCTTGTAGTAATGCCATTTGGGTTTGTCACCCGTAACCCCAAAACGCTGCTCGAAGGCATTGCTGTAATGTGCCTTACTTTAATGCAGCAGCTTTTTTATTTACTTTAGTTCCAGATGCACATTTATTTGTTATGGGAAATGACATTGTTAGTCTGATATCCTGCTCTCCCACCTTACTGACTGGTTGAATAAGCCTGCTCGGCAGGCAGGATGGGACAAGCGTCTCCGAAAAAAGCATCTTGCCAGGCTCTGTGTCGGCAATTGTGAACCCCCAATTCCTGTTTCTCTAACTTCTCCTTATTGGTTTGACATGGGAAAACCTTTCTCCATGTGCCTTTCTTTTTTTGGGTTGCATTGTGATCTTTTTTGCCATCACCCCTCCTTGATGGTCGGCTCTTTGGATTTTACTGTCTGATTTTCTTCTAACATCACCCCTCTCCCTGCTCATGCCATTGGCGACAGAGTTCAGACAGTGCATGTGGTAAACACTTCCTGGTGGCTAACATGCAGTGAGCCTGCTCACTTGTACCGACTGGGATGGGTTGTAGACAGCAAAGGTTCTTCGAATGGATTGTGTCCTCCCATGTATTCCTCATCTTAAATATATCCTTACCTTCAGCTTTGCTACTTTGGAAATTTTTTCTCTCTCCACCAGTGGGCGCTCCACTCGAGGCGACGGCGTCGATGTCCCTCGGCGGCATCCGTCGAGTGTCGACATCATCCGTAGTATAAATGCCTCGAGCGTGCCCGTTGGCCTCCGTTCTGTTTTTCTGTTAGCTTCGCTTCGGATCGAAATAAAACGGCGCTTCAGTCTTAAGCGATTATGTCGCCTTCCTCGAACCCATCTACTCCGAAAACGGGGTTTAAGAAGTGTCTAAAGTGTGGCAGAAAAATGTCGCTGATCGACCCTCACCGTAACTGCCTCTGGTGTCTTGGATCCGAACCTCGGATCGATGACTGCGGTTCGTGCCAATCCATGACCCACAAGGCTTTGAAAGAAAGATTAGGTAAACTGGCGGTGGGGGAGGAATCCTCGAAGTTTTCTTCGAGATGGAAGAAAGACTCGGCTGAGTCTTCATTAAAACACCATAAAAAATCACGATCGAGGAGTAGATCAAGGAAGTCCTCTTATTCTTCGTCCAAAAAGGCGAAAAAGAGACGACCCCGATCTCCCTCTTCTTCTTCTTCCTCGACTTCGGAGGAAGTTATTACTTGTCCAACAAAACACGACTCCCCTAAAAAGTGGGAAGCACTTAGAGAGTCCATGATGATAATTTTTGAGAACGTGGCCAGACCCCCTCAAAAATGTCTGAAGGTCATGCCTCTAATCACAAAGGTGACAGAGGAAGGTCTAAAACTAAGATGTCTGACAAGAAATTGTCAAGGGTGTCTTCTAGGGACTCTTCCCTTACACATAAAAAAACAGACTCTACGAAAAAGACTTTAGACGTCGATAAGTCATTAAAGACTTCGACGAAAACATCTTCGAAGCCTCTGTCGAAGGCTGTCGAGTATAAAGGGTCGACGACCCAACAGAAAAAAGTCACGTCGAATATTTTATCGACGACCTCGAAGATTTCTTCGACGGCGTCCAGTGTTTCGAAGACTACTTCTACAACATCGACTGCCTCGAAGATTCCTTAGATGCCATTTGTAGTGCCTTCGAATCGAAGAATACCTCGGCAACATCGAAGGTAACGGCCACGACTTTGACACCATCGATGCTTCTGTCGACGTCGACACCAGGGTTGAAATATATTCCTGAAAAAATATTTCACCCTGAAAACAGACAGATTTTTTCCATACTATGTCATCTGTATATGGAGAAATGTCATCAGAAAATGAAGAACAAGATGAACCTGAGGTTACATCAGCAGGGGTAAAATATGGGACAAGAGATGTTCCAGAGGAATTAATATAACCTCAATCAAAAATGCAGGATTTGTATGAATGTTTACAGTCTGCAAGTGGAATAGACACATCTCCTGAATATGAATTTGAGAGACCAGATCCAGCAGAACATGCTGATCTGGGTTACAGAAAACTCATGAATAGAGTAATATGGGGTGGGGTAATAATGCACCTGTATACCAGGATGATGACATGACAGATATTTTGTCAGGAGGTCCTCAACCAGACCCCATACCTCCTTTTCATATTGCCCTGCAAAGGAGAGTAAATGCTGCTTGGGAAAGACCGGAATCTAGTCCAGCAGTAAATAAAAAAATATGTCGCAAAATACAGACCTTGTAACTCTGACCCAGAGTATTTGAGTAAACATTCTTCTCCTGAGAGTCTGGTAGTTCAGGCAGCCACATCAACAAAAAATGCAGCATACCCCACTATACCCCCTGATAGGGATGACAAGAAAATAGATACTTGGTCAAAAAAGATCTTTACATCAGGGAGCATGGCTCTGAAGTCTACCAATGTATCTTGTACATTGGCTAGATTTGATTATACTCTGTGGGACTGCATGTCAGCAGCAGCTCAACACATCCCGGAAGGAGAGGAACGTGATGGTTTCCTATCCATAATTAAGTATGGTAAGGAGGCTTCGGGAGAATGCCTTCAAGCAGGTTTGGACACTGCTGACAGTATCAGCAGGTCCATGGCATCTAGCGCAGTGCTACGCAGATTTGCGTGGCTAAGGAAGTCAGGTTTTGCACCAGATGTTCAATCTAGACTCCTTAACATGCCATTTGATGGCTCGAGGTTGTTTGGCAGCAAGGCGGATGAAAGTTTGGAGAAGCTGCAGACCTCCAAGGCAGCGGCAAAGTCACTTAGTGCCGCTATATGACAACCTCAGCAACGCCCCTACACAGGCTCATCTTCCTGGAGGGGGTCGTCCCTTTCGTTTTTACTCCTCATTTGGGAGAGGAAGGGGACAGGCCAATCAAAGGGGGCAAAGAAAATTTCCTCTGGGGCGAGGAAGAGGCGCTAGATCTGCCCCAGCAGCAGCATCTGTCCCTTCAGCCGCTGCTGGAGCTGCCGCAAAACCACTCAGAGGTTTTGACTCACAAGACCCCAGTGGGAGGCAGGATCTCACAGCATCTGAAAGAATGGCGGGGCATTACTTCAGATGTTTGGGCACTGGAAAAAGTATCCCAAGGTTACTGCCTTCCTTTTCAAAAGAAACCTCAGAATCACCCACCGGAATACAACTCTACCAAAAATCCAGACCCGCTCCTGTTGCAGGAAGTTTTAACCCTGCTACAGAAAGGCGCAATAGAACATGTACCTGTAGCGGAGAGGAACAAGGGTTGGTATTCCTCATATTTCCTCATTCCAAAGAAGGACGGAGGACTGAGACCCATCTTGGACTTGAGAAACTTGAACAAGTTCCTCAGGAAGGACAAGTTCAAGGTGGTCACTCTTTCTCAGATCCTTCAGGCTCTCCAACTTCAAGACTGGTTGGTTTCATTGGACCTTCAGGATGCTTACTTTCATGTGCCAATCCATCTCAAGCACAAAGTACCTGAGGTTCGTGATTGGCAACTCTCTCTACCAGTTTCGAGTTCTGCCTTTCGGGTTGACCTCCGCCCCAAGAGTTTTCACCAAGTTGATGGCGGTAGTGGCAGTGAGTCTCAGAAGAGGGGGGGGTTCATGTCTACCCCTATTTGGACGATTGGATGATCAGGGCACGTTCTCCAGAACAAGTCCAGGATCATCTATCCAAGACTTGCCACTTCCTTCACAAACTAGGGTTTTCTCTGAATTTAAAAAAGTCAAACATGATACCATCACAGAAGCTCCAGTTTATAGGAGCAGTCTTGGATACTCGTTCGGGCAAAGCCTTGCCTCCCGAAGAGAGAGCTCACCACATTCTGCAGATGGTGACAAAATTCCAGAATGCCCAGTATCTACCGGCCTTAGATTTTCTCAGGTTGCTCGGCCTCATGGCATTCTGCATTTTTCTGGTGCCAGAGGCCAGATTGAGGGTGAGATCCCTTCAATGGGCCCTCAGGACTCAATGGTCCCAATTTCCAGGGGAAATGACAGATCTCTTACAAATTCCAACCAGAGTAGCTCAGGACCTACAATGGTGGGTTTGCAAAGAACACATCCTCAAGGGACAATCCTGTAGTGACGGACGCCTCACGGGGTTGGGAGCCCACACCAACGATCTGACAATCGGCGGTCGTTGGTCTCCATCGGAGTCCAGACTACACATCAACCTTTTGGAGCTGAGAGCGATCAGACTAGTGCTGAAGGTCTTTCTGCCCTCTGTACAGGGAAAGAATGTCCTGATCATGACTGACAACAAAGTGGCCATGTACTACCTCAACAAGAGAGGAGGAGTAGGGTCACTGCCACTGTGCAGAGAGGCAATGCAGCTCTGGTTCTGGGCAATACAAGAAGGGATCTCTCTATCTGCCATTCACCTAGCAGGAGAGCAAAACACAGCGGCGGACGCTCTGAGCAGGCAGAGCACAGTCTCCCACGAGTGGGGGATAGCTGAGGAAGTCCTTATGGAGATCTTCGCCCTTTGGGGAACCCCTCAAGTGGATCTGTTAGCGACCATTCTCAACAGGAAGTGCTAACTGTACTGCTCAAGGGAATTTCCCCCGAGAGGAGCTCTAGGAGACGCATTTGTAGTAGAGTGGGAATTTCCTCTTCTATATGCGTTCCCTCCAGTCCCTGTGATCCCTCAGGTAATCAGGAGGTTGAGAAAGTTCAGGAAAACCATGATCCTAATTGCCCCGGATTGGGCCAGGAGAACGTGGTACCCGGACCTTCTCGACATGTCCATATGCCCTATAATACGTCTTCCAAAAAGGGAGGATCTTCTCTTGCAAGAGGGAGGTCACGTTCTCCATCCAGAGGTCAACATACTCAACCTTCACGCATGCTTCTGAGAGGTTGAGATACAAGGATTGGGACCTTCCGGATGATGTTATGGAGGTGTTGCTTTCGGCCAGAAGGCCAGCAACAAAATCTTTGTACCAGTGTCGTTGCAATAAATTCAGTAACTGGTGCAGGGATAAGAATGTGGATCCCTTTGAATGTGACATTCCAATGGTATTGTCTTTTCGAGGGGATTGGGTCCTCCGACGTATTCCATATCTATGACATGTAATCACCACAGCTGTGCTGCTTCGGAAACTTTTTCGGCGTCTGCGTCCTGCGTCGATGACGTCGATGCGCCGCCGTCGAGGACCTCCTCCGACGTCATCCGATGTGATAAGTAGGACGCACGACGCCAGTAGCCTCAGTTCCGTTTTTTCCGCGAACGTGTTGCTTCGTGTTTCTCGGTTCTAGCCTCGACTCATTGGAGTTCTTTCTGGTTCTTCGAACCTGTTCGTTTGTGAATATTCCTTCGACGATGTCTTCCGCTTCGTCTTCAACCCCGCGTCCGGGCTTCAAGAAGTGCGGGGAGTGTGGGTCCAAGATGTCGGTGACTGACTCGCACGATGCCTGCCTCTGGTGCCTCGGGGAGGCCCACGACACGGATGACTGTGTCGACTGCCTGTCGCTCACGTCCAAGGCCTTACGCGAACGTAAGAAGAAATTGTCGGTAGGTCGGGTGTCCAAGCCCCGGAAGTCGAAGTCGGCGGGGCTTTCGACGGATGATTCGAGGGGTGACTCTCCGCGTCATCGTCGGAAGTCTCGTCGGTCTTCTTCTAGGAGTCGGTCTCGCCACTCCTCAGCCTCTTCGAGGCATTCTCGGAAGCGCCGACACCGGTCGCCTTCCAGGTCCTCTTCAGAGGACTCTGCCCGGCACGTCGGTTACCCCACCAGCCGTGCGACGCCGGAGGAATGGGCTTCCTTCGGGAAGAAGATGTTGGCGATTCTTGAGTCGCAGGGTACTCAACCGTCAGCGCCCCCGAGTGGGGTCGGCCGTGAGAGGTCGAGAGCCACCGCTCGCAAGAGTGGTCGGCGCGAGTCACGGGAGAGGTCCCGTTCGGACAAGGGGGCTCGTTCTCGCCGTACCCGTTCCAGGTCCCGGTCCTCGACGCGATCGAGACCGTGTGCACCTGTGATGTCTTCGAGGAAGACATCGACGTCTGAGGCGTCGAGGGCGTCGACAGGCTTTCTCGAGGCTCCGGCTCCGAGGAAGTCGTCGAAGCCGTCGACGGTCAGGTCGTCGAGGGACACGCTCGGGGCTCCGGCTTCGAGGGCTATGTCGACGCCGCCGATACTGGAGGCGCTGCATCTGACGTCGACGCCGATTTCCTCGACGTCGACGCCGATCCTCTCGGCGCCGTTGCCGGTTTTCTCGACGTCGGCGCCGATTCGCTCGACGCCATCGACGCCTTTCGTGTCGGAGGTGCCCCGTGTCTCGGGTGTTCCCCCTAGGAAGGCTCTGGTTAAGAGCAGGCACTCTCGGGTGCCTTTCCACCACTTGGATTATATTTCAGAGGCGGATGAGGATTCGGATGGCCTGGTTCCTAGTCAGGTGCCGGATGACATTGTCTCGGGCCATAGTCAATTTGACGATTTGAGGCAGTCGCTGCATGATGCCAGTGGACTGGACACCTCTCCGGAGGTGGAATTTGGTCGGCCTGAGCCTGGCTCCCATGCCGATTCCTCATACCGGCGCCTTATGGCTAGGGTGTCTGAGTATCTGGGATGGTCTGCTCCCCCAGGGGAGTTTGTGCAGGATGATCTGACGGACATCCTTGATGTTGGTCCCCCAACTGACCCGGTACTGCCGTTCCATATGGCTTTACAGCGTAGGGTGGCGGCGGCTTGGACTGCTCCGGAGAGTCTCCCGGCAGTGGGCAGATCCTTGTCGCGAAAATACCGTCCAGCCAGTGGCGACCCCTGCTACTTGACCAGGCACCCCACTCCGGAAAGTTTGGTGGTGCAGGCGGCCACGGCCCCGGCAAAGCAGGCGTCGTACCCTACCATCCCTCCTGATAGGGACGACAAACGTTTTGATGGCTGGGCGAAGAAGGTGTTTTCTTCTGGTGTTATGGCGCTTCAGGCGGCCAACTCCGTTTGTGCCTTGTCGCGTTTCACGCACACTCTGTGGAACTGTGTTGCGTTAGCGGCTGAACATATTCCCGAAGGGGACGAACGGGATGGTTTCCTTGCTATGGTCCAGGATGGTAAGGATGCCATGTGTGAGTCCGTTCAGTCGGGTTTGGACTTAGCTGAATGCGTCAGTAGGTCCATGGCGGCGAGCACCGTGATACGCAGGTTTGCGTGGTTGCGGAAGTCGGGGTTTGCTCCTGATGTGCAGTCCCGGCTCCTCAACATGCCCTTTGATGGTGAACATCTTTTTGGCAGCAAGGCTGACGAGAGCCTTGAGAGGTTGCAGACCTCAAAAGCTGCAGCGAAGTCGTTGGGCGCTGCAGTTCGCCAACCTCCGCTTTTTCGTCCTAGGGGACAGCAGTGGAGGGGTGGCTCCTTTCGCTATTACTCGTCCTTTGGTAAAGCGAGAGGAGCTGGCAGTCAAAGGGGCCAACGCAGGGGTACCAGAGGTGGACGACAAGGTACCCGTGGTGCCAAGGCCGCTCGGGCAGTTGCCTCTTTGCCCTCAGGTAACGCCGCAGCCGCTCCTACTCAGTCATGAGGCCATGTACCATGGTTCGCCGGTTGGGGGAAGGCTGGCGCAGCATCTTGTAGAGTGGCGTGCCATTACTTCAGATGTGTGGGTTCTGGAGATCATAACCCACGGCTACTGTCTTCCCTTTCGGCACAGGCCTCGCGACAATCCACCGGGGAACCTCTCTTTGAAGTGTCCGGATCCGCTCCTTGCGCAGGAAATTCAAGCCCTGCTGGAGAAAGGCGCCATAGAACTGGTGCCTGTAGCGGAGAGGAACAATGGATGGTATTCCCCTTATTTTTTGATTTCGAAGAAAGACGGGGGATTGAGACCCATCATGGACTTGCGCGGTTTGAACAAACTCCTCAGGAACGACAAGTTCAAGATGGTTACTCTCTCTCAAGTCCTCCAGGCCCTTCAGCTTCAGGACTGGTTGGTGTCACTCGACCTCAAGGATGCTTACTTCCATGTGCCGATCCATCCCAAGCACAAGAAGTACCTGAGGTTCGCGGTTGGCGACTCGCACTTTCAGTTTCGGGTCCTGCCGTTCGGTTTGACCTCCGCCCCGAGGGTTTTCACCAAGCTCATGGTGGTGGTGGCAGCGCATCTCAGGCAAGGGGGGATTCACGTCTACCCCTACCTGGACGATTGGTTGATCAGGGGGAGCTCTCCCGAGCAAGTCCTGGATCATCTGTCCGTCGCCTGCCACTCCCTTCACAGGCTGGGCTTCTCCCTCAATTTAAAGAAGTCCCATTTGACGCCAACACAGAGGCTCCAGTACATCGGAGCAGTGCTCGACACTTCCCTGGGGCAGTGTTTTCCTCCCCAGGTGAGGGCTCTTCACATTCAGCAGATGGTGCACAAGTTTCAGCATGCCCAGACGCTCCCGGCGTTCGAGTTCTTGAGGTTGCTCGGCCTCATGGCATCCTGCATTCTTCTGGTGCCAGAGGCTCGCCTGCGGATGAGATCTTTGCAGTGGGCACTCAAGACGCAATGGTCGCAGTCCTCCGGCAGGATGTCGGACCCGGTTCAGGTGCCGCCCTCGGTCGCCCGGGACCTTCTGTGGTGGGCCGTCGGAGGCAACTTGATGAAGGGGGCTCCATTTTGGCTACCCTGGCCGGAGGTGACGATCGTGACGGATGCATCCCTCACGGGATGGGGAGCTCATGCCAACGGGCTGACAGTCAGCGGTCGTTGGTCTCCGTCGGAGTCCAGACTCCATATCAATCTGTTGGAGCTGAGGGCCGTCAGGCTAGCCCTGAAGGCTTTTCTGCCGACTGTGCGAGGAAAGGCTGTCCTGATCATGACGGACAACACTGTGGCCATGCACTACCTCAACAAAAAGGGGGGGGCAGGGTCACTTCCTCTGTGCAGGGAGGCGATGCAGCTCGAGTTCTGGGCCATCCGGCAGGAAGTTTCGATCTCGGCAGTTCATCTGGCCGGAGACGAAAACGTGACGGCGGACGCTCTGAGCAGGCAGAGCGCGATCTCTCACGAGTGGGAGTTGGCTCAGGAGATTCTCCTGGAGATCTTCGCCCTTTGGGGGACCCCTCAAGTGGATCTCTTCGCCTCCAGTGTCAACCGGAAGTGCGAGAGGTTTTGCTCGCGGGAATTTCCTCCGAAAGGAGCCTTAGGCGACGCGTTTGTGGTGGAGTGGTCATTCCCGCTGCTGTACGCGTTTCCTCCAGTCCCCGTCATCCCGCAAGTCTTGCGGAGGTTACGGAAGTTCGGTTCCCGGATGATCCTCATTGCTCCGGCGTGGGCTCGGAGGACGTGGTACCCGGACCTTCTCGACTTGTCCATCTGCCCTCCACGTCGTCTTCCCTACCGAGACGATCTGCTCTCACGGGAGGGGGGTCAGGTTCTCCATCCAGAGGTCGGATCCCTCAACCTTCACGCTTGGCTTCTGAAAGGTTGAGGTATAAGGATTGGGACCTCCCTGAAGACGTGATGGAGGTGTTGCTTTCGGCCCGAAGGCCCGCAACTAAGTCTCTGTACCGTTGCCGTTGGCGTAAGTTCTGCGACTGGTGCAGAGTTCAGAATGTGGATCCTTTTGCATGTGACATCCCCATGGTTCTGTCCTTTTTGCTTTCTTTGGCCCACAGGGGCTTGCAAGTGGGTACCATTAAAGGTTACCTGGCGGCGCTGTCCATCTTTAAGCGCTCATCTGAAGAATGTTCTTACTTTAAAATCCCTTTAATTTCACAGTTTCTGAAAGGGCTCACTAATGTGTTCCCTCCGTCGCCTTTCCTGGTGCCCGGTTGGGATTTAAACCTTGTTCTTAGGTTTCTTATGGGTGCTCCGTTTGAGCCTTTACATTCTTGCCCTTTGAGGCTGTTGACTTTGAAAACTGCGTTTTTAGTTGCGGTTACTTCCGCTCGCAGAGTGAGTGAGTTACAGGCACTTTCTGTTAAGCCACCCTTCACTGTATTTCACAAGGACAGGGTTGTCCTTCGAGTTCGTCCTTCTTTTCTTCCAAAGGTAGTGACGGAATTTCATTTGGCCCAGAAGATTGTTCTTCCGGCATTCTATCCTCCTCCGCATCCTGGTAAGGAAGAGGAGAGGCTCCATAGGCTTGATCCTAGGAGAGCTTTGAGCTTTTATGTTTCTCGCATGTCCCGGGTCAGAGTGGACGATCAACTCTTTATTGGTTACGCTGGTAAGCGCTTGGGGCAAGCTGTGACGAAACAGACTTTGTCACGCTGGATTATTTTGGCCATCTCGGAGTGTTACCGCTTGGCGGGTAAGGACCCACCGGCTGGCTTGCGGGCCCATTCTACCAGGGGCGTGGCTGCATCTACTGCCCTGCAGAGGGGTGTTCCTATTCGCAACATCTGTGATGCTGCCACCTGGGCTTCAGTACATACATTTGTACGGCATTATTCCCTCGATTCCATCAGAGGGCAGGATCTGGCCTTTGGCAAGGCGGTCCTTTGCTCTGCTATTTGATTGGCTATTCTAAATTTTGTTTCTAAATTCTTTCCCTCCTCCTTGATTTGGTACTGCTTTGGGAGTCTGTCATAGATATGGAATACGTCGGAGGACCCAATCCCCTCGAAGAACAAGTTACTTTCTTACCTGGTAACGTTCTTTCGATGGGATGGTCCGACGACGTATTCCATATCGCTCCCACCCTGCCTTCCCCGCTGCAGAATTTCTGTTGCGATTGCAGTTTACGTTCCGCAAGGCTTTGTGTCGGACTGGCAGTTGACTAATGTCTCACGTTCTGGGGGAAAAAACTACAACTGAGGCTACTGGCGTCGTGCGTCCTACTTATCACATCGGATGACGTCGGACGTCGGAGGAGGTCCTCGACGGCGGCGCATCGACGTCATCGACGCAGGACGCAGACGCCGAAAAAGTTTCCGAAGCAGCACAGCTGTGGTGATTACATGTCATAGATATGGAATACGTCGTCGGACCATCCCATCGAAAGAACGTTACCAGGTAAGAAAGTAACTTGTTCTTCTATTACATTTAGCTAATCTGGGGCTCCAGGTTAAGACAATAAAAGGATATGTAGCAGCGCTATCTATCTTCAAGCGCTCATCAGAAGAAAGATCTTATTTTAAGATACCCTTAATAATACAATTTCTAAAAGGTTTAAACAATGTTTTTCCACCAGTACCTTTTCAAGTTCCTGTGTGGGATTTAAATTTGGTACTTACATTTCTGACATGTGCACCCTTTGAGCCTTTACATTCTTGTCCGTTAAGGCTTCTTACATTAAAAACTATACTTTTAATTGCATTGACATCAGCCCGCAGAGTAAGTGAGTTGCAGGCACTTTCGAGTGGTCCTCCTCACACCATCTTTCATAAAGATAAAGTTGTCCTTCGAGTTAAACCATCTTTTCTGCCAAAAATAGTTTGACATTCATCTGTCGCAGAAAATATTTCTACCTGCGTTCTACCCTCCTCCTCACACATGTAAGGAAGAGGAACGACTGCATAGGCTAGATCCCACAAGGGCTCTAAGCTTTTACATCTCAAGATTGTCAAAGATATGTCAGTGTGATCAAGTTTTTGTGGGATACACTGGCCGTAAATTGGGACTAGCCGTAACAAAACAAACATTATCAAGATGGATAATTTTAGCCATAACAGAGTGTTATAAGCTAGCCGGAAAAAAATCCCCCTGAGGGCTTAAGAGCCCATTCAACTAGGGGCATAGCAACTTCAACAGCACTTAAGAGGGGTGTCCCTGTGCAAGATATTTGTGCAGCAGCCACATGGTCATCCATGCATACTTTCATCAAACATTATGCTTTGGACTCCACTACATCTCAAGGAGGTTTATTTGCCAAATCTGTACTACTTTTGGTACATGACTAAAAGGCATCTGTACTCCCGCCTCCAATACAAAACTGCTTTGGGAGTCTATCTATCTAAGATGAGGAATACGTGGGAGGACACAATCCATTCGAAGAACAAGTTACTTACCAACTGTAACGTTCTTTCGATTGGATGTTCCTCCCACATATTCCTCATCGACCCTCCCATCCTACCCCACAGTACAGTATACGTGGTTTACACCCTAAATTCTTTCAAGGCTTGGATCAATAAGAGGCACACCTTTGTTTATACTACATGGGCTCTGATACGAAAAAAACAGAACTGAGGCCAACGGGTGCGCTCGAGGCATTTATACTACGGATGACGTTGACACTCGGCGGATGCCGCTGAAGGACATCGTCGCCTCGAGTGGAGCGCCCTCTGGTGGAGAGAGAAAAAATTTCCGAAGCAGCAAAGCTGAAGGTAAGGATATATCTAAGATGAGGAATACGTGGGAGGAACATCCAATCGAAAGAACGTTACAGTTGGTAAGTAACTTGTTCTTCTATTTTAAAGTCTGGCCCATGTCTGGCCAAAACCGTGGCAATCGCATCTGAAGGGAAAAGGGCAGTGTCATTTGCAGTTGACTTATTTCCTTTTTCATTGATTAAACTTCTCGCAAGGGGGAGCTGAATGGTATCCGAAGATTAACTATCCATGACACAAACCTTACTAGCAAGCCTTACGACTAAGGGAAGCAAGTTTCCATTTGGGAAAAAAACTGATGGGAACCTAATCACATTTGGCAACCTTTGTCCCTTTATTTGATGCCTAGAAAACTTCCACCACTGTATTTGAACAGGTTGGCTAATGCATTATCCCGTGTGATAACCTAATGAAGCTTGATGTGCGCTTCATTCCACACAGTTTCAGATGTGAGTGGCAAAGTATTATCGCTCAAGCACACATTAGGAGAAGCCATGGGGCACTATTCAAGTCTTTGTTAAATACAGCTTACTGCATGGCATCACATTTCTGTTCAATATACTTCTGTGTCCTGAATTTATTTTGATATTGACTGGCTCTAGTCATACAGCAAGTATTACCTGCAATGTTGATATTTTCTGGCTTTGAGGTGGCTCCTGTAGGACCTGGGTAGGGTTTTGATTGGTGTTTTCAGCTTATGCTAGGATCTTTGTGTAGGGTTTTATACAGCATGCACCTATCCGAATAGTAATGGGTGCACTAAAGGGGAGGGTTAAACAACGAACTTTAATAGAATGGGTAGAAGGGAGGAGATGGTGTATAAGAGGAGTGTGATACACCAAATTGGGTACTCCCTATTTTTTGTTATCAGGGGTCGATCTTGAACAAAGTTGGGAGAATGTTGAAGCAAAACAAGGAGCTTCAAGGTACACGCCCCCTCTCTTTTTTTCCTCAAGTGGACAACAGGACAGGGATACGTTTATCTACTTGTTAATTTTGTAGATGGACAATATCTCTCAACAATTTTCTAAGCCGTGATACTATTCACACTTTTATTAAGACTTAGAAGACTATGCTTAAACACATACATTTATCATAAATTGTAACAGATAAAACAGAACCCTTCTACTGGGTAAAACATACAAATGGGTTCTCACTTACACATATATGTAACACAATTTTCGAAAACAACATTTCTAAAAGAAATAATCTTAATCTGGGGAACAGATTATTGCAATGACCTAACGCCACGGAAAAATAACTCTGAAGCCTCAAACACAGGAAAGCGCCGAAGATCTATTGCAACGACAGAAAACTCTAATTCGACTGTCCTACAAGGAAAACACATCTTTCTGAAGAAAGGAGAAGTGTACACTAAAAGCCCTGTGGGAAGCTGGAACTATCATTTGCGCGACCCCAGAATTTCTGCGAATCTGAATCTCACAAAAGGTAGCCAGTGGCACCTGACTAGTAAGACTTCAAAATAGAAGTCCTTTACTCTAGAATGCTCAAGTCCTCAATTTGGCGTGTTTGGGCACCAGAATGAAAATTAAGACTGTTCATTGGGGGAAGAATTTAATTCCTATAGAAAATCTTTTTGTCCTGACGATGGCCTAACAATCATCAGTTCGACAGCACTCCAGACAGTGCAGTACGTCCTACAAAGGCCGAAACATATGTCGACTCTAAAGGGAATACTAACACTTTGTTTCCCGAATATTGTTTGGAATATCCAAACATTGGTTTCCACAGTGTATCATCTGTGACTGATTAAAGAATACAGTATTAAATGTAGTGAGAATAAGTGGTAATGAAGATCTCACAATGCTCTCCCTCACAAAGCAAAACAAATGAGAGGCTAATACTTGGATGTCACTTTCTGTTCCCCAGATTGTTTATTTCTTTTAGAAATGTTGTTTTCCAAAAATGTGTTACATATATGGTGTATGTGAGAACCCATTTGTATGTTTTACCCAGTAGAAGGGTTCTATTTTATGTGTTACAATTTATGATAAATGTGATCACTTGTTTTATGTGGTTTTTAAGCATAGCCTTCTAAGTCTTAATAAAAGTGTGAATAGTATCACGGCTTAGAAAATTGTTGTGAGATTTTGTCCATCTACAATATTAACAGGTAGATAAACGTATCCCTGTATTGTTGTCCACTGGAGGACAAAAGAGAGGGGTAGTCCACCTTGAAGCTCCTTTTTTTTCTAAGTGGAGTGTGGAAGGCAGGCGTAACAAGACTAACAAAAATGAGATGAACCATTACCATTTGGTTACTTAAAAAGTCTATTTGACTTTAGGTATATCTGATGATTTCATTATCTGTACTGCAAGGAAGACCGCTGGCTCAGATTTTGACAGTTTGCCCTCAGAGACTGTTAATCTGCCTGCGGAGACCAGTCATGAAGGAGGGAAAGGACTTGGAAGTTCATTTTCTTTTCTTACATTTTTTAAATGGCAGGTACATTATTCTTTTTTATTTGCATTATTTTATGCAAGCGTTATTTACTTATGTTTTTATTTTTAATGTTTACCATTGCCATCATTCTTAATGTGTGGGATTACCCAAATACTGCAAGCATTTGAAGGACATTGTTTTTGCTGTTTTCCACCTCCTAAAACCCCATAAGCATTGGCATACACGCCATTGTTCCTTTACATCCAATCAACACTGTTACAAGGGAATGTGATAACCGGCAGTGAGTAATGGTTATTGGAATACAAACCATGCTTCCAACACTAGAGTTTCGGTTTGCCAATAAAAGCAACTTGTGCTTCGTTTGCTTGACCCCGCAGCCGGTTGTCACCAGTCTTGGTCCATACTGGATGGTCTCTGATGAGTCAAAACTAATAAGGTATGCTCTATGAGCATTTAAGAAAAATTATCCAGCAAAATGTGCAGGTGTTATGGCAGCCTGCCAAGCTTGTAGTACAATTTAAAGAGGGTGGCTACAAGGCCTTTCTGTTTGGATTTCTTTGTTTATACTGTCTTTGGCATATAGTTTTGTTCTCCGCTGACAGACACTCGCATTTCTTCCTGCGTTTATGAAACAAATGCCACCAAGTTCAGCATGACCCAAGATCAGAGTGCACATGATGATTACACCAATAGCGTAAATTCTTCAGAGGGGAAGGGGTATATATATTTCTGGGGCTTGTGGAATCTGCTTAGATCACATGCTGTGCATAGGCCGACATCTAGTGGAAGCTGCAGAGTATTAGTTTGTTTTCGAAAGTCGAAAATGGCCATCGACCTAGGGCATGCCAGTAATACTATCCCTAGTGTGACGTCCACTGTACCCATGATCCCTCACGCGTGTAGGACCCTCAGATTGTTTTTTTCCGCCATACTTATCGGAAGCTTTGTTGCAGAGTTCCCTGGCTTTCAGCCATTTTGATAAAAATCAATATTAATTCCCTGTTCTTTCACTCCTACGTCGAGATCCGAAGATCGACGCCGGTCTGAAGAACATACAACCGTCGAGACTGCACGACAGACTTAGGGCCTCGGAAGGCCTCAGCCCGGGCCTCGGAAGGCCTCTGGCCTCGGCCCTACAAGTAGGGAGAGTGGGGGGTGGAAACATACTCACACTCGCTATTATTCCCTACATACAATAGCCTGCTGCCATAAGGTGAGACATGGAGAGTACTCCATTCAAATTTTGCCCCAAGTGCAACCGCAAGTACCCTTGGGTTGACAAACACGCCACTTGTAATCTCTGTTTGCCGAGGGACCTCCCCGAGGCTAACTGCAGAGCGTGTAGCCTGTTTAAGGCGAAAACACTAAAGGACCGCTCTACTAAACATTGGGCCCACCACGCCAGGCAACTCGAGGCCATGGAAGCGGTGGGTGCCTTCAGTGATGGCAGCAACGCCGCACTTTCGGACGGCGAGGGCACAGGGGCGTCGAAAGACACCCAAGCGCTAATCCCCGACCTCGGAGGATTGTCCGGTGGGGCAATTATGGGGACCACACCTGGCGACACGAGTGCTAACCAAACTACTACACATAAGCACACTAAGGCCAACCGAGACTCAACACGCGTGTCCAGTTCTTGGAAAAAAGAGGCACGTAGAGAGCGGTCCGCAGAATCGGTGTCCTCTGGGCGTCCCAGGTCGAGATCGCCTCACGACACAAGACAACCCTCCACAGTTGCCAAAAGTGCCTCGCTCCCCAAAGTCACAGAGGTGTATTCGTCAGATGAAGAATCGGAACTCCACCCCCAAGTTGTACGCTTAGAGTTGGCTTAGGCAGCCCGTTCTACGTCTGCCTCCGAAAGTCGACGTGCACAAACGAAAGATTCAGAGAGTACCCTACACACCCCCGAACCTCGGGGCCAGGCGTCGAAACGTTCAGATAAGGTTAAAACATCAGGAAAACTTTCTTCTACTCAAGGGGAAGGGGATAACAGCAGAAAAGTCATCACACAACTTCTGCACCCCAGGTACACAAGGGCAGACACAAGTCTTCAGACAAAGATAAATCCAAAACCCCTGTCCCTGTTTCTAAACCCAAACTTATCCCTCCCACTCCTCAGGATATGGGAACAGAAGAGGAACCTCAACAGGAGGTTGTCATCCCCAGCTCCAGAGAATGGAGCAGTGAGGACATAGACAGGGTAATGAGGAGAATGTCTTCCCTGGCTGATTTCTACTCGAAGAACCCAGAACATTTCTTCAGTTATCAGAGTACCCCTGACAACACTACTCCTTCAGGATCCAGGGACCCTCAGCCTCCTAATAAGAGACCTCGGTTTCAGACTCCAACCCAGGGCCTGATTTCAGACCCTTAATACATCCAACCTTACCAACAATTTGGTGAGGACCCAGATCTAGAAATAACGGATGACCAAACAGGGGTTGATTATTATGGAGATGGCGAGGGCCAAGATGGGGAGGAGGAAGATGAAGCAGAAGTGTACAATATAGACTCTCCTGGTCGCAAAGAACCACAGGTTACTGACTCTCCAGTAGATAACCAACCCCTTCTAAATGAAGTCTTAGCTAGAACTGCAGAGTACTTCCACATAGACACTCAAGGGGCGCAAGAAGAGAGGGACTTTGTAGAGGAGATCATGGGAGACAAGAAACCCATTGCCCAAGCCATTCCAATTCTGAAGTCCATTCAACGCAGAATTGATCCTTCACTCCTCACCCCTAATCTCACTAGGGCTGTAAACCCCAGAATTGAAAAGATGTTCAGGGCCGCCCAGTCTGACCCACTTTACATAAGCGGTCAACTCAAGCCCGATTCACTGGTAGTCACTAACACCAGGAAAAGAGCGGGGATATCTTTATCAGCATCTGAGGCTCCCCCAGACAAGGAGAGCAAGAGAATTTATGGGTTGGGAAGGAAAGTGGCCTCCACTTCTGCTTACCAAGCAAGAATCGCCAATACCACCACTCTGCTGGCAAGCCATGATTGCCACCAGTGGGAGCAGGTAGCTTCTCTCATTGACTCAGCTCCGGAACCACTAAAGGGCCAGTTAGCCCAGATCGCGTCGGAGGGTAGAGCCGTGTCTGGATGCATTCTAAAGATGACCTTTGATGCCGCGGATAATGCAGGCCGGCTCATAGCAGAGAGCACCGTGATTAAGAGGCACGCTTGGATCAGACAGTCCGGGTTTAAACCCGAAACCCAGGCAACCCTTATCGGCATGCCGGTGGAACCGAATGTCTTGTTTGGCTAAGCAGTAGAGCACGCACTCAAGACTGCCAAAGAAGAGTACAATACCCTTAAATCCCTGGGACAGTTGACTAATAAGCCCACGAACCAAAGAGGGAATAGTAATTTTCATCGCTCACACGGCCAAGATTCCCAGAGGGGCTCCAATTACGCACATGGACAGGGTACATCGTGGGGTGGCAACCAACAGACTACCCAGAGTTACGGCAGAGATAATAAAAGGGGCCAAAGTAGAGGCAGCCCAGCCAGAGGCAGTACGCCTCCCGGAAAGCAGTGACGTTCCGCTCCGGGTCCCTTCCCATGCATCCCCAGTAGGGGGGTGCATTTCCAAATTCACCCGGGCATGGGAAGGGATCACATCGGACAGATGGGTGCTGTCCACAGTGTCCGCAGGATACTGCATCGAACTGCTAGAGCGCCCCCGTAACAACCCTACAAGACCAAAGATACATTCCCTGGACCACCAAAAGATCCTCCTCGAGGAAATCGTCGATCTTCTCGCAAAGGACGCGATAGAACTCGTCCCGGGCAACCAGGTAAACAAGGGTATTTATTCAACTTACTTCCTTGTGCCAAAAAAAGATTTGACAATGCGCCCGGTATTAGACTTACGCCGTGCAAACAAGTATGTCAAGCCCCAAAAATTTTGCATGACTACTCTCCAAGAGGTAATCCCATTCCTAAAAAGAGGGGATTACTTGGCAACATTGGACATGAAAGATGCCTATTTTCATATTTCCATTTTCCCAGCGCAAACAAGATTCTTGCGCTTCAAGGTGGACAGTCAGCACTACCAGTTCAAGGTGCTGCCCTTCGGTATAGCCTCGGCTCCAAGGGTATTCACCAAGGTACTGGCGGTGGCAATCCCAGTGTACCCTTATCTGGACGACTGGCTCAACACAGGGGAAACCCCAGTAATTTGCAGATCCAACATCCAAAGAACTATCAACCTCCTCTTCTAATTGGGTTTCTCTATCAACGAGAATACATCAAGCCTGGTGCCAAGCATCTCCAAACAGTCCCTAGGAGCTGTCCTAAACACTCAAGAGGGGTTGGCCTTTCCACCAGAGGAAAGAATCTGGAATCTACTATTGCAAATCCCTCAATATCAGTCCGGTCGCCAGATAACAGTGCGCAAAGCGATGCGTTTGCTAGGCATGATGGCGTCATGCATTTACCTGGTCCCCCACGCGCACCTGCGCATGCGACCCATGCAAGAATGGTTGGCGAAACAGTCGTCTCAGGCAAGTGGTCAGTGGGACGATCTAGTGGTCGTTTCGCCAACACTTGTACAAAGTCTCCACTGGTGGACAAGAGAGAACCTGTCAAAGGGGGAAACCCTTTCTCGATCCGGGGATACAGGCTGTAGTCACTACAGATGCATCCCTATCTGGGTGGGGAGCACACCTTCTTCACCACACAGCTCAGGGTCTCTGGTTTCACACAGTGGCCAAGAATCACATCAGTCTGCTAGAGCTTCTGGCAGCCTTCAGAGTGCTTCGAGCGTTCAAACCCCACCTGTTAAACCTGTCAGTGCAGATCTTAACAGACAGCACAACAGCAATGTTTTACATAAAAAACAGGGAGGGACTCGTTCGCCAAATCTGTCCAGGCTTGCCCAGAACATTTGGACATGGGCACTCAGACGGAACATTTACCTGTCATCTCATCATGTTCCAGGGGACCTCAATTCACTAGCAGACTCTTTGAGCAGAGACCCCTTCCCAGAAGAACACAAATGGTGTCTGCACAGAGAAGTCGTAGAAAACCTCTTCTCACAGTGGGGTTTCCCTACTATAGACCTATTCACCACAAGCGAAAACAGACAGTGCCCAGGATTCGCATCCAGGTTCCCCCAGCCAGACTTCAAGGGGAACGCCCTGTGGATGAACTGGTCAGGGATGTTTGCCTACGCTTTTCCACCAACTCCTCTCATGACGAAGGTGGTCAACAAGATGCACAGGGAATCGATGACGCTCATCCTAGTTGCTCCCATGTGGGCGAGACAACCGTGGTTTCAACACCTGCGCAGGCTAGCAGTGTGCAAACCCATCAGACTCCCGTGCTGGCACAACCTACTATCCCAGCACCAAGGTCAAACAGTGCATCCTCAACCCAGCTCAATGAACTTGGCAGCATAGCTCCTGAAGTCATAGAGTTTGGACATCTCAACCGGCCACAGAGTTGCATGGATATCCTAAGAGAATCTAGGAAACCAAACACGAGACACTGTTACTTTGATAAATGGAAAAGATTTGTTATCTGGTGCCAGAATAGACCAATCAACCCGGTTGATTGCACTCCTTCCAATATTGTCACCTACATGCTCCACCTGCTGCACGGGGGGGTTGGTATTCAATTCACTCAAGTTACACCTGGCGGCGCTGTCAGCCTACACCACCTCCCATAACAAGGTGTTGTAGTGGAAAGTACCAGTGGTTAAAGCCTTCATGTAAGGGGTAAAGAGACTCCACCCTCCAATTTCAAACGCACCACCAGGATGGGACCTTAATGTGGTAGTTGCTAAACTCATGCGCCCACCCTTTGAGCCCATGCATAAGGCTAGTCCCAAACACCTGACCTATAAAACTGCCTTCTTAGTAGCCATTACATCCATAAGAAGGGTCAGTGAAATTCAGGCTCTGTCAGTGCAGGATCCTTTCTTTACTGTTCAAAAGGATAAACTGGTTCTACGAACACACCCTAGGTTCTCACCTAAGTTCATTTCAAAATTCCACGTTAACCAGTCCATTGAGCTACCGGCCTTCTTCCAAGAACGCAAAAGCTCTGCTGAGGTGAAACTACACACACTAGATGTGCGAAGAGCGGTCCTCTACTATGTAGACCAGACCAGACCGCTAAGAAAGACAGACCAACTGTTCGTCTCCGTAGCTACAGGCAGAGAGGGAGATCTTGTCTCTAAAGGTGCCATCTCAAAATGGATAGTGAACTGTATCCAGCTGTGCTACTCCCTTTCTGAAAAAACTCTGCCTTTTACGCCAAGAGCCTACTCTACTAGAGGCACTGGAGCCACTCTGGCTTTTATTGCAAATGTACCCCTTGACACCATTTGCAAAGCAGCTACATGGAGCTCTATTCACACTTTTACTCAGCACTACTGCATTGACACTCATTCCAAGACAGATACTCAAGTGGGACAAGCGGTTTTAAGACATCTGTTCGCTCATGACCCTTCTCACGTCCCACCTCCTTTTTCTAACACTGCTCGCTAATCTATGCACAGCATGTGATCTAATCAGATTCCACAAGCCTCAGAAGGGATACATTATTCACTATAATAGTATTTCTGATGCTTGTATCTGCTTAGATTCACATGCGCCCGCCCTTCCTCCCCTCTGAGAGAAGGCGCACAAATGCTTGTAGTCTGATCTATCTGCTTGGATAATCTGTACTCGCGCTACTCCTCATGTCAGAAAAAATACAATCTGAGGGTCCTACGCGCGTGAGGGATCATGGGTACAGTGGACGTCACGCTATGGATAGTATTACTGACATGCCCTATGTTGACGCCCATTTTCTACTTTCGAAAAACAAACTGTAATACTCTGCAGCTTCCACTAGATGTCGGCCTATGCACAGCATGTGAATCTAAGCAGATACAAGCATCAGAAATACGATTACGGTGAGTATATATTCCATTTCCTAGCACTGATGTTTAAATCGGTCTCAAATTGTTGAGAAATGGGCTACAAGAAAGGAGAAAGTAGCTCAAGAAACTCACGAACGATAAAGTATGTATCTTGAACCGATATCAGACTAGCTTTACTTTTTTAGATGAACAGGAGAGCCTCTCCAGTATTTCCTATTTTGGTCACCTTTTTCTCTTTTGGCTACCCTAAAGAACACGAGCCTCTTCTAAAAGAACAAAAATATAACCATACTTTTCTAAGTTACTTCAATTTGTCCGGTTTACAAAAAGAGGCCTAAATATACAGGACCAGCCGTTAGTTATGTTCGGAACTGCTGCTTTTCTCCAGTTTCTTCCTGTCCAAATCTGAAAACATTGGATGCTTGGCGTCAAACTCAATCTGCTTTTAAAATAGCTTATCCAAGTAGGCATTCTCTGTGATAGGAATCTACCAAAGTGGCAAAGGCTTATCCTATAATGTTTACCCCGGAAAGCGCCCTAATGCTCTTTATATTTTTCAAGCATTTGTTCCATCTGCAGGTCCCAGGTTTCCTACTAGCATGGCATCTTGGATGTTTTGCAAATATGCATCACCATCTAATGCTGGTATGGGCAACAATCTATAGGCTTGCAGCTCCTTATCTTATCCAGCATCTCCCCTGTAGCTTCAGGTTTGAACATCATAAAAGCTGCACAGTGCTAAAAATACCCTCTCCTATCCCTTTGAGCGCTACTCAGGTTTCGTTGGTTCCTCCCCTACTGTTGTCTTTGTGCTTCAGCTTTACGCCCACTGTTGTCACTCTAAAACAGAGCCTTCACAGTTTTTCTACTATATGGTCCAGTTTTGATCTAACCTGGTACCACATAACACTGCTCGTCACTGCTTACCACATTGAGGAGCTCTTAAAAGCTTTACAAAGGCAAATACATCAGCTGTGATGACGCTTTTCTCCTTCTGCCTCGCATCACTCCAGTTCTCCCATCGGCCTTTGACTAGCAATTACAGTGCACACAGGAGTGCCAGTTATTCCTCTCCTATGGGCCTAGCGCCTAAACAGCGTTCTTCCTTCTGCATACTATTCAAAGGCGCACAGCTTAAGAATCTGCCAGGAATACAGTGTTTATATCGAATCCGTTATAGTGAATGCACATACCTCGAGTATTTTATAACGAAAACCTTGATAGTGAATGCTTTTTGGGGTGGGGTAAAGGTTACATTTTTTTTGGGACATTTTTTGGGGTGGGTTTTTAGGGGTGGTAATCAGGGGTTTGGGGGTGTATCCACCCCTGCCCCAAATGCATTCACTATAAAGGTTTTCGTTATAAAATATTCAAGATATGTGCATTCACAAACAGATTTCGATATAAAGACATGCAACCAGTCTGCCATGGTCGAGGGTAGTGCTCCAGATGAGATTTAGAAGTGGGAGTATTTTACTCTGTATTGTTTAAAGTTGGGAGTAAAATATTTTTTTACGGTGTACAAATGTAAATCGAAGTCCCAATGGGAGTATTTTATAAGGGAGTAAGTGGAAAACTGTAATGTTTTTGTGTGAATAATTCCTTTGCACACCTAGTTATTCCTGCACATCAAGATACCTGTTCACTACTTACAATTAGGCATTAATAGTAGTTTCTTGCTGTGGTACTATGTGTAGTGCTGGTCCAAACATATCCATTGAGTTGCGTGGCAGAAAGCAGGGGCACAAGGTCCTATGTGTCTGTTTATTTTTTTTCCGGTTATTTGTACTCACTATTTTTCTTTTTTGGGAGGATTTGCCTATTTTTTTAGTAAAAGTGGCTGATACCCCTCTGTTGGGCTGGTAGTTGTCACGGTGCCTGTATTTTGTGCACCACTCCTCATTTTTCTCAGTTGGCATTTCAGGCCTTCCCAAGGTGTTGTGCGACATAGTGTACCATCACTTCTGCTTTCATAGCATCGGAAATTGGGAATGCCCACCTGGCCACATCATTTAAAAAAAATATTGCAAGCAATCATATCTGTAGCTTATCTGTGGCATGCTGCCTGCCATATAGGCTGCTCTCTTAATGCCACCAATGCCTTTATTTTAAACTTAGTTTTTTAAAATTTATTTTCGTACACTTGTATTACCACATTTGTTGGATTAACATTCCCCAACCCCTCACACCATCCCCTTCCACTGTCGAGTTCCAGTCTCTGAGAAAGTTCCATTAGGATTGTAGGATGTCAATTATTCTAATGTTGTGGGGGCACCATTGTATGCATATAGTCACTTTGTAGATGTCTCAGTATTTGCCCCATTCTTCCATAAACGCCTCTTGGGCCCCTTAAAGTATGTATGTTACCCATTCCAAGGATACAAAATTCCATACTTTTTGCAACCATTCGTATATTGTGGGTGCTGATCTGACCTTCCAGTGTTGGGCTATTGTGAGCCATGCTGCCATTACCATGATCATAAAGCCCCTTTTCTGTACTTTAGGGAGAACTCACGTGCCGGGTTCCCATACCCCTGCCATCCAGACCCTTTCCTGGAGCTGCTCTGTTCCCTTTAGCATCTTTCCTACCTGTTCCCTCACCCCATCCCAGAAATGTTGAATTGCCGGACAGCTCCACCAAATGTGCCTCCAGTCCCCCTTGCCTGTACACCCGCTCCAGCACCTGTCTGGTGTCCCTGGGAACATTTCATGTAGCCTCTCTGGCTTGTAGTGCCATTGAACTACCACCTTTTGCCACATCTGCGCACTTGTATTGAGCACGTTAGTTTTGGGATAATTCCCCAAATCTATTCCCACTGTTTCTTTGTTATCATTTCCCCCAATGTCTTTTCCCACTTCACCATATAGTTCCACCTCACCTCCTCCCCTTGGGCATTCAGAAACCTATACAGGTTCGAGACTAATTTCCCCGTTCCTGTATTTGTCGTCATGTTTAGCTCGAAAAGGGTGTCAGTTGTCTAGTAGCTGCCTGGCATATGTGGAGGGTTCGTGAGCCAGTGCTTGAGCTGGGTGTACTTAAAGATGTCCTTGACTGTTAAATCCAGAGCTTGATTACATTCCTGGAGTGTCTTTTACGCTCACCTGGTATCCACGCGGATGCCACCCAGCCCTGGTTGGATGATTTGCACTCTCGAACCCTCTCCCGGTCCCTTGGTAAGGCCTCTGGTTAAAGATGGGGCTGCAATATAGGAGAGCTGGATTCAATACCAGATTGTCGCTATGTTTTCCCACCTCCCTTGGCCTCAACTCTTTCATCCCCCTTGGGCCTTCTCCTCACCTTAATATTGTAAAAGGTGGATTCTCCGTCCTGCTCCTCATGGCAGGGGCGTGTAGATGTGGGGGGTGAGCAGCGACCAAGTTACTTCACTGGTGCAAGCCCCCCCTGCTTTACAGTCTTTATATGCAGTTCTTATGTTCCTCTTAGTTCGAATAATAATGTCTTGCTTCTTTCCTTTTAGGTATGGAAAGGTATTTTGGTGTTGTCATGCAGTGTGAAGATGAGCATGGGCCGGTAGGCGAAAGCGCGGTGTGCGCGATGCTGTTCGGTGAGTAATGCGCGATGCGCGGCGCTGTTTCGTCTTTTATATTGCTAACCTGTGTCTTCTCTCTCCTTGCAGGTTGCGATGTTCCTCGCCGAGTGCCGTAATGTTCCAGCAATGATACTGACCAGGAGATGACTAACCAGGTAAGAATTGTGTGGCTTTCTTCATTCGGGAGGAAACGTGAGTAAACACTTACTAATGCTGTCTTTCTTTCTCCTCTTTCTAGGTTATGGTATTCCAGGATGCATGCGGTGCCGGATGATGGAGTTCGTACTTTCAGGTGAGTGGAACTGAAGTCGGCGATGGATTGAAGACAGGATACTGTTCCAAGTAAGTTTCGTAGTGTTCTTTCTCTCTCTGCAGGTCCTTGGTTTCAGGTAAACTGGCATCAAAGAACTGGACACGGTGAGAGTTACGCTGCCCACAGCAGAATAACGCAAAGCATGTACTGCTGTTTGGGTGCGGTTTAAATAGTCTCAGGTAAAGTAGTCCAGGTAAAATAGACCTAGACCGCATAGCTCAGTTCCTTGTGACTGAACTATGTGTGTGCCTCCATGTTGGCTGAACCCCCCCAAGTTAAATAGTCCCAAGTAAATAGTCCCATTCTAATGTTGGTCTTCATGATGGTAATGAGCCTGGTGCCAAAGGCGCCAGGACTGACTCCAAGAGAGTCTTGGATGAGGTTTTTAGGCCTTTGACCTGACCCTATCTGGTGGGCTGACTTGCCAGTGAGGGCCAGGGGCAAGGGTCATGACAGTGTCATAATATTCTGCCCCTGGTACATATGCCTAATCACTCGGCATCCTGCCTGTACCCATTTTTTATGAGGCAGTATCCAGCCCCGGTCGGAAGTCTGGGTTTTCAAACATCGGGAGGAATGGGGAAGGGTAGGTTGTCAATGCCCCTCTCTTGATCGCTACGTCCTACGCTTCAACCCCCATTCCTATTCGGATGCCTGTGTTGTCTCTTAAACCACAGCAAACCCGGAAGCGAGGACCCCGCCACTGCCCTGTCTTGTCGTGCCCATATCTATTATGGGGTGTCCGCTACCCATTCCTTTACCTGTAGCTGGGCCTCTTAATAGTACCTATGGAAATGGGGAAGTGCCAATCCTCCCTGATTTCTGGGTGCCATCCTCGTTGGCATCGCTATTCTTGGGGTTTTTTGCTTCCATATATATTTCCGTAGAGTTTTTTTCAGGGATTTAAAAAAACGTATCTGGTATCCTAATGGACAGGGCTTGGAAATAAGACATTTTGGTAATGCCACCATGATGATGTTAGTGGATTCCATTTCCTGATATGTATTAATTTTTTGTAGCAGGTTTGGGAAATTTGCTTTATACATTTGGTTACTTAATGATAATGTGATCCCCAAATAGGTTATCGCTGTCTTTGCCATTTTTAACTGTGTAGCTTGGGTCAACCTTTCTTTTGTGTCCTGTTGTGCCGTTAAGTTTAAAATTTCTGATTTTTGTTTATTAATTTTTAGTCCAGTTATTACCCCAAACCTTTCCAGTTCATGCATAAGCTCCGGCATGGAGCAGTACGGGGCTGTTAATGCTACCAGCATATCATCCGCAAATGCCATGTTTTTGTGTTCCCCACCCACATTTACTATCTCCTTCACCTCAACCGCATCCCGGATCTCAGCCAGCAGTGGATCCAGATATATTGCATACAATAGCAGTGACAATGGGCATCCTTGTTTTTTACCCCTCCCCAGAATCACTGGCTCTGATAATATTCCATTGAGGGAAACCTGAGGTGAGTGGTAGCTGGCCTTAATCATTTGGAGTAATTTCTGTCCAAACCCCATTTGTTCCAGTTTGCGGAATAACTGCGTCCACTCCACCCTATCGAACGCTTTCTCCGCCTCCAAAAGATTTGCTGGTCTTTGTGTAATTTCTGTTTTTTTAGATGACATACCCTAAGCAAATTAACATATGTCTGCCTTGTCAGAATAAACCCTGATTGATCTGGTTGTGTAATTAGTGTAGGGAGTAAATGTGTCATTCTATCTGGCAGTATCTTAGTATATAACTTTGCATCTAAATGTATTAAGGCTATTGGGCGATATGATCCTGGGAGTTCTAACTCTTTACCCTGCTTAGAGAAAATGACCAGTTACTCCTCATTCATGCAATCGGGTAATGTTACCTTGTGTTTTAAACGAATTACACAGTTTTGTTAATTTAGGGGCCAAAATGTCCTTAAACGTTTTATAGAAGCAAGTCTGGCTATCCGTTCATTACCGGTGCTTGGTTTCTCAGCAGCTTTGTAATTGTGTTCCTCATTTCTTCCTCCGTTATGTCTCTGTCAAACTTCTCCTTGTCCTCCTATGATATCCAGGGGAGGTTGAGGTTCTCTAAGTATTCGTCCTGTTTGTCCACTTTTGGATTATCCGATGTGTATAGCGTTTGGTAGTAGTCCCTCAATATTTCGTCCATTTCCTCGTCCTGGGTAGTCTCCTGCCCCCGTTTCTCCTGGAGCTTTATAACTCTTCTACTCTTCTCTTTTGCCTTTAGTTGCCTGGCCAGATGTTTGTCTGCCTTATTAGCTCTTGTATAATACCAATGCTTTAGGTATAAGAGTGATTCTTTTCTGCCAGTTTGCTAGGTAGGGTTCCCAACTGGCCCTTAACCTGCCTGAGTGCTAATCTTAGTTTCTTATAAGGGTTCTTTAATATTTCTTCTTGAATCTCTTATAGATTTCCTTCCAGCTCCTTCTCGCACCTGCGGATCTGTTTATCCCTTCCTGCTTTAAAGGCGTCCCGAACTATTCCCGGAGATATATTCCCCTTGTCATTATATGAAAAGTATTGTTCTATTTTTTCCCCTTATGGAGTCCAGCAGAACTTGGGTCTTGTAGGAGTTCAGTGGAGAACTTAAATTTCCATAATCCCCCTTTATTGTGTCCTTGGTTGAATTTCACCACAATCTGGGCGTGGTCGGAGAGGGAAATAGAGCCTATGTGAACCTTTTTTACCTTGCTTACCAGTCCTGTGCATGCCCATATATAGTCTATCATTGATTGCGAGGTATGGACATGGGAGTAATGTGTATATCCCCATACCTTTCGCCTTACTGCCCTCCCCAACATCGTGGAGTGCTAACATCTCCATTTTATTTTTCAACACCTTTGATGGGGCCTGTACCCCCAAGCGTGTGATGTGACTCATATGCAGGAGCGGTGGGGGGGGGCCCAAGCTATATTAGAATCCCCAGCTAGAATAATTTCACCCGTGGTGAATCCTATGCTTGAGAGAATCCCCCTTAAGTACCCATCTTGTCCCATATTAGGGGCATATATTGAGACCAGTGTTTATTTCCAGTTTTCATAGGTTATATTTAGGAAGAGGTAGCGTCTCTCCTTGTCAGCCAATTCTCCTTGTACCTGTATGCCGCGTCCATCCTGTATTGCAATCAGGACTCCCGCTCTTTTCTCTCCAGCGTTAGCTTGCTATATTTGTGAAAATCCTCTCATATTTGTCTCTTATCTGTTATCTTAATGTGCATCTCCTGATAAATCAGTATGTCCGCTTTCATCCCCCTAGTCAGCTATTCCATCTTTTTCCTCTTAATGGGGGTATTCAGTCCCCACACATTGTAAGTTAATATTTTTAATGATTCCATCCTATCCCCCATTTATTCTATTTGGTCTTAGTCTTTGAGCCCTGGAGCAACAGCCCTCCCCCCAACACCCCGTGCCTACCTGTAACCCACACATCATGACCCCCCCCCCTTCCCAACTCACTGAGGAGGGTCCAGGTTCCTATGAATGCTCTGACGAAGTGTCCGCCGTGCCTGGCCTTCTAACCTCCCAGAGATAACTGCAGAGGGGATACTAAACCCCATTAGGAGATCCGTCTCCCCTCCTGCCCCCCTAGCCCGCTCTTATATTGTAATATCAATGATTTTTGTCCCCTGCTTGGGGTCCGGCTTATGACCCCCTTCCCATTCTTCCTTGACCACCTTGTTTGTATGGGTCATCTGTCTATAGCTTCTTCCACCCCTTTCCTTCTGATTGCCTGTTCTGCCGTTTTCCATTCCCACTGTTTCCTGCAGATTCTGTCTCTACTCCTTTGCCCCTCACTTAAGTCCTGGCTGTCTCCTTGCAGGTTCAGAATTAGTTCTCGTTCACATTTGGTGATTCTGTATTGCCGTCCTCCACACGTAAAAAGTAATGCGAAAGGAAATGTCCATTTATACCTTGTCTATTTTGACGCCAAGAATTGTACCACTGGGCCCATCATCTGCCTTCTCTTTTGCAATGTTGCTTGTAGGTCTTGGTAGAGTTGCACTTCCTCCCCATTAATTCGTACCTGGCCGGCGAGCCTCGCCTGCTGCAAAATGTGTTCTTTCTGTCCATAAGAGGTGACCACTACCAGAACTTCTCTGGGGCGTGCCCCCGGTTCTCCTGCTCTGCGCGGGCCAACACAGTGTATCTGATCAGTCTGAACCAGATCCTCTGTGTCTGCTGCCAGAAATTCTGTAAAGAGTTATTGGACCGTGATTTTCAAGTCCTTATCCTCCAGTTTTATTCTTAATTCTTATATTGGACCTCCGTGAGCGATTTTCTAAATCTTCGGATTGTATTTCTAAGTTGTGCGTTACACACGCAAGATGTTCCAGGGCCTCTTAATTTTTCTTTGAGTCGTCCTCCATATCCTGTACTGCCCTTTCTAATATGTCTGTGCTTTCTTCCAGGTTGGCCACATCCAGTTTTATTTCCTGCACCAACTGTTTCATTTCAACTTTTAAAGTCTCAAATTGCGTTTGGAAAGAGGCCATAAACTGTTCTTGGAATTCCCTAAACCAATGCTGCATGTCTACTTTGCACATTGCCATTGTACCTCCTGTTGTATCAAGCTTTTCTTTCCTCCGCTCTGCATGGTCACTGTTGCCTCCGTACTCCACAGCTGTTTAATGCTCGTGGTCTGTTTTGCTTGGGGAGCTTGTTGGGTCGCCACCACCACTGCTTTGGACCTCGTTTTGGACATATGGCTAGTGTGGTCCGCAGTTCCGCGGGCTTATTCTGTGGGTTTGTACTGAGCAGTTTCAAAGTCCCTTCTCGTAGCCCACTCTATATTTTACGCGTTCTCCTAGTCTTACAGGGATCATTCGGTTTACTGTCCCTGGGTTCCCTCACCGCTCTCCTTGAGCCTCCGCTCTCGAGTTCTCGCCCACACGACCACTGCCTCCTTTGTCTGCTTACCACTTGTATTTCACTGTATGTTTTGTGCCCTGCACTCGCATGTTTTCCGTCTGTTTCTTATACAGGCCACCAGTCTCCCCGGGTGTGCTGTTGCATACGTAATTTAAAGGGAGGAGTGGGGCCTTGGGTTGTTCTCTCCATCTTCTCCGGGTGTTGTAAGTCCCCTTAAACTACCAGTGAATGTACACTGGAGCCTGCGTGCATATGGTGGGGATGGGGGGACGCGCTTCATATGGTGTGCTTTTGATCTTCCCTGTTGCTGGGTTTTCCGAACCTGCTGCCTCTTCCTTGTTTTGCTTGGTGTCCCCTGCCGTGTCTCTGGTTGAGGGCGCCCCTTCTTCGTTTGCCCTAGCCAGGAGTACCTTTCTTTGCTCCTTTGCCTCTGTCGCCAGGGCACACCTCCTGTTAGCCCTTGCTTGTTGTGTGCGCCACTCGCCACTCTCTGCCGGCCGTGCCGTTATTCCCCTGGGAAGATTCTCTGTAGCCGTTTGAATCTCCTTGTTGAGGGGGTTATGCCGTTTATATATCAGAAACCATTGCTGATGGTTATAGATTTATGTTGCTTGTTTGTAAGCTTTGCTGCGGCCCAGTGGGGAGAGGCTCTTATACACGTCCTCATCACACGGCGGCAATCTTGGATCTAGCCGCTGCCTTTTGTGCATGTGAAACACACCTAAAAGCGCCTTCCTTCATACCAATGTCTGCCCTTTTTCATGAGATTAACCCCACGACTGCTCCACCTACATACTTACCTTTACCTCCCACCAAAAAACACAACCCCCTGCAAGTTCTCTCCCTTTTTACCTTGCTTTCAATGGCACACTCTATTAATACCCCATAATACCCATCACTAATTTCTGCCCTACACAACAAATTTGTCCCTTTTCTTGTCTCTGGATGTTAGATCTTTGGCCACTGCCAATCCATATGACCAATAATCACCACCTATTCTTCCGGCACTGTGGATAGGTGTAGTGAGGGCTAAACAGTTCAGTGCTGGCAGCTGCTGCACTTGTGTGCAGCTCCCTGCGTTCTAAGTAGGTGGTAACATTCTGGTCGTGCAGCATTTCCTGCATGCGATTTAGGTGAATTGGCTTTCAGCAGGTGCTCTTTTGACATGGTACAGCCCTTGGGCGCATTCAAAAGTAATACAGAATTGTCCATATGTAATAAATAACCTTTAGTACAAGGTCATTCTATTGATAGCTTACCTTCCATACAGTTTTTTCACCCTAAAATTTCTATTTCTTGGTAATGTTGAAGCGCACTAAAAAGTCGTTTGAAAACTGGCATTTGATTCGGGAACACACATGTCCTTCTGCCATTACTACATGAAAATGTAATTTGTTTGCTGCCTTTGGTAATGTGGAGACAGCAATTCAGAATATTAAGAGTAGAGTTGCCTAAATTCTCACAAATCATGTTTTATTGTTCATCGTACTGGCCAACTATTTTACTTTTGTGTTTTTTTTTTAAAAAACATTTATTTATTGACTCATTGCCACATATGTTTCAGTACATGATATTCGATCATGTATTCCTCGGGTTGAGTGCTTAACAGTCAATACAAGTTAGTGACAATGAGTTAATTTTGCATAATATAAAAAAAGGCAATAGTAATAACTCCCCCCAACAGAACCCCTCCCTTAAACCAACGAGCATGGTGTGAAGACAGATCACGAGGATCGAAAATAACGATTACAACGCACGATCCTCATTCAACACCCCCATTTCCATTTATAACACAGTGAAATTTTTAAGCAAGGCCTTCTTCTAGAAATCTTGTTCCCTATTTTTAACAAAATCATGAAAAGGAATCCAAACCCTCGAACATTTGATATGTCCCGGCTCTCGATGCACACACCTTTTCCATGGCCAGTACGCCCCAGATTTGAAGCCACTACCAGGCCAGGACAAGACCCTGCTACCCTTTTCCAGCTGTAGGCCAAGGTCATTCGGGTCACCATCAGTAGGTGCGTGATGAGCCTGGCAGTGGCCCCGCTCGTGGCATAAACCCCCTCTTTTTCTGCTCCCAGCAAGACCACTAATGGGGAGTCAGGTAACTGTGTCCCATTATCTCTTTCCAAAAGAATTTGGCCTTAGGGCATGACCACCACATGTGACACAGGTCTCCCATTTCCCCACTCTGCCTCCAACATAGGGGGGGAGGGCATTTTGCATTTAATCCCATGTACATTTTGAGGGGTCAGGTACCACCTATAACACAGTTTATATGCTTATTCCTTAATGGTTGTAAATTTAGATGCTGAGCCCTTCTCCAGATTTGACCCCATATGTCCTCCATAATAGGAACACCAAAACCCCTTTCCTATCTAGCCATATAGGGGAGCTTGTCTCCAGGTTGTGCCCTATACAATGATCTGTATTGCCTTGTGATTCCTTTATCTGCCAGTGCCTGGCGCTAAGTTAATTTGAGTCCCAGTGGTGCCCTTATGCCCGCTTCTCGTACCTCCCTCTGAGAGATCCAATGCCTGATCTGTATATACTGATACCGTTCTCCTTCACCTCTGTGAAATTTCTGCTTGCATGCTTCGAAAAGCAGTGGGTTCCCATTGTGAAAGGAATCCCCCAGCTGCAGGGTCGGCCTCCAAAGCCTTCTCAGAAAGCAGTGTTGCACCCCAGGGTAAAGTCAGCATTGTAACTCATTGGACTATAAGGCCCTAAGCCCGGGATTCCTTTTTTCCATTTTAATGCCTGGTCCCAGCAGCAAAGTGAAAGTTTAGTTGCCTCTAATAGCTGGTCGCCCGCTCCCCGAACTCCATTTCTCATGGAATGTAATGCACCCAGTGGGATGGATGCAACTCCCTGTTCAATATTTCACCAGCCCTTTTGTATTTTGCGCGTTCACCGCTATTTGGGCTGCTTATATGTTCTGTTTCACATCTGGGACGCCCAATCCCCCCCTCGTCATTTGTGAATAGAGTAGGACTGTCCTATAGATCCTTGGTTTCTTCTTATGCCATATAAAGGAGATTATTTCTGCCTGTAGGATTTTAATCATCCAAACTGGTATCTCAACAGGGAGTGAGCTTACCACATACAGTAGCTGAGGTAATGTCATTTTAACCGCCGCTATCCGGGCGAACCAAGAAAGTTCCTGCGTGTCCCACCTATGGAGATCCTCCAGCAAGTGTTGCTAGACAGGGGGTATATTTGTTCCATAAAGACCCTTCTGTTCTCTGGTTAAGATTATACCCAAATACTTTATACCTGTGTCTTCCGAGATCAGTGTGTGGCTCTTGCTTAATTCCAATAATTTGTTTGGGTCATCAGTAATTCCTGTAGTCTTCCCATCACTCAGTAACGTGTGTTTCGTGTCCCTCATGAATAATAACACATCGGCAAATAACACTATATTTTGTGTGTCCCATCTTCACTCTCCACCCCCAAGATCTCCTGATTCTGTCTGATAATGGACGCCAATAGTTCCATGGCCATAGCAAATATTAATGGTGATAATGGGCATCCCTGATGTGCACCTCGTAGGATCTCAACCTGTGCCGTAAGTTGCCCCTTAACCAGGAATCTCGTTGAGGGTTACTGAAAGTTAGCAAGTACCATCCGTGTGAATGCTGGGCCACATCCGAATATGCCCTAGAAACCCCCAATCTAGACTATCAAAGGCTTGCCATGCGCCCAGGGCCGCTATAGAGAATTTCTGCCCTGTTCTAGTTCCCAAGTATGTAATATCAATCGCCAGTCCTATATTATCTTATGTGTGTCTCTCAATTATGAACCCTGCTTGATCCTTGTGAATTATCCCTGGTAGGACCCTCGCTAATCTCCCTGCTAGAACGTTGGCGTAGATTTGACCATCACTATTAAGCTAGGAGATAGGGCGATAGTTGGCACAATCGGTCGGGTCCTTTCCTGGTTTAGGGATCAATACGGTGATGGATTTACCCATATGTTCTGTGATCACTCTCGCTTCTCTAATTCTGTTAAACAGACGCGTCCTTGGAGTTAAGTGGGATCTAAATGTTTTATAATATCCATTTCTGAAACCATTGGGTCCGGGCATTTTATTAGTTGGCAGGGATGTTATGGCATGGTTTACTTCCTCCTTTGTGATGGGCCTCTCCAAGATGTCCCTTTTTTCACAGGCACCCGAGGCAATCCTATCCTCTCATTATAGGTTGCTTGGATGTTGGGATCTATCTCTTCTTGTTTCAGCCACCACGCGTTGGCTGTTGGGATCTCTCTTCTTGTTTCAGCCACCCCAAATGAAAGGACTCAATAAACCTTAATTTGTCAGCTTCTGCGTTTTGTAGAATGCCCCGATCTTGTAGTTGTGCGATACAAGTTCTGTTTCCGCAATTTGACTGCTAACAAGTGGTTAGCCTTGCCCCCCTTGAACATAGTATGTTTGGTTAGTGTTAAACAAGGTTTGAGCGCAGCGATACGCTACATGTGCCTCCAATGGTGCCCTGACCTTCCGTAATGCCCATATTTTTTTGTGCGACTGCTTAATTTTGTCTTGCAGTTTAGCTTCTTTTCCCTCCCCTTCTAGTTTCTTCCAATGTACTTCCTTCCCTCTTATATATGCCGCAGCCTGAGGGATACATTTCCCCTTCCACCCCCAGAACTTCTGCTTTGCCCACGTCCCAAACCATACGCCAGTCCACTTCCCCACTGTCATTCTCTTTAAAGTAGTCAGTGGTTACTTTCTCCATATGGGCCCTAAGGGCAACGTCCCTAAGGATCAGTTTGTTCAGTCTCCATTGCTTCCGGTTCTTAGCTTTTCCATTAAGCATCTCAATTTGTAATATCATCGGAGTGTGATTCGTAAAATACTTAATCTCAATTTCTTCTACCATCACATGGGGGATTAACATTGATGAGACTAGGACAATATCTATTCTCGAGTATCCCTTGAGCACTGCTGAGTAATGTGTGTAATCCCTTTCTGTATTATGGAAACATTTCCAGGCTTCTATCACTTCCAAATCTCAAGAGTTTCCCCAAAGCTTGGTGGTTTCTCAACCTTTGGGTGTGGGGGGAAACGTTTTATCTAGTGTAGGGTCCATAACACAATTGAAGTCCCCTCCGATAACCACCTGACCCTAACACCTCACACCATCACCCTATTTTCTGGAGCGAAGTAGCCAGTAAGTGGTCCTGCAGTTCATTCGGAGCATGACCTGCAATGAATGTGTGTGTCTGGTCCCCCAACATGCCTTTTAAGCACCAAATACCTCCCCTCAGGATCCCTGTAGAGAAACTGCTTCCAAAATGCTAGTGCGGCTTCTATCAGGAGCACCACGCCCTTTGTTTTCATCCCGCTAGACGCAAAATATTGTTTAGGGAAGGCTCGGTGTGCCATCCTCACTTCATCCCTGGACACCACTGAAGCCTGACCTTCTGACAAACGCTGCTGTATAGAGCAGCCTTTCATCAATTAATTTAAGCCCTGGACATTCAGGGTCACTATATTCACTTCAGCCGTTAAGGGTTGCAACGCTTTTGGTTGGAATTGCTCCTCTGTTTCACTCCCAAGCCCCAATAAGATCTGAGCCAATAAGATCTGAGCTGAAACAGTAAGTAATTCAATCCAATCGCCCCCCACCCACAACACCCCTAACTTAATATTCTTTTGCAATCTCCACCAGGTTTTACAACTCATACTGGTAGGTGAAACAAATCGGGGGTCTTTATCTGCCCTCACGCTCTCCCCAGCCTCTGCCCCCTCCTCCAGCAACCAGTGAAACCCCAAATCATTCTTTCCCGAACCCATCTTTGGTGCATCCTCTTTAAATCTCTGTCCAGGCAAGCCCTTTGACCCACATTAAGCCCCCCTGAAGTGTCGTCATTAAGCCTTGACCTTCTCCCTCTCCCTCTAGGACAAAGATGCCCGGTCACCATCCTTTGTTCTTAACCGTGCGCCCTGTGCGCTTTTCAGTGTCTTGCTACGGGGAGGCTTTATTTGATCGTGAGGTGTTGTCTTTGCCCATCAAGTCCGCCATTTCCTCCATTACATGGAATGTTTTACCCTGGTATTCAAAGCGAAGTCCACAAGGGAAATGTCATTCCTACGAGATCTGTTTTCACTGTCCTCCTGCCTAGCCACCTCCCATTCCATTTGCTGTTCAAAAGAGTCAGTTTGTTTGCACAGTTCCTCCTGCTCGTAGCCCTGCTCAGTGTTATCTTGTCCACCCTTTTCTATTTTTCCAGTAATTTTGTTCAGATCTGTGATGGACTTGATGTTGATTACATAATCCTTTATTTCTTTCTTAATTTCATCTAGCATTTCCTGGCGATCTCCCCATGAGACGGTCGGGTCTTCTCTTTCTAGGCTTGCCCTGTAACTCTTAGGTGAGTGGATTTGTGCCGCCGTCTGTTGCAATCTCTTCACAGGCTCTTGATTCTGTATCATGGTCTTGATATCTCCCTAAGGGGGGCCTTTTAATTTGTTCAAGTGTTTAGCCATTTTCAACTTCTCAGAATTCCTTCCAGCTGGTCACTTTAGGGGGTTTTCATTGCATGCGCAGGTCCCGGTTATCTGCCAGTCCTTCTCACCCCGGTGTTATGGTGCATGAGGTGGGCTCTCTCCATTGGGACTCCTCAATTGTTGCCAGTGCACCGTCGTGCTGCGTATTTCTGCAGCAGTGCGCAGGCTCTTGCAGTATACCCAGGCTGCCTCCGTTCTCCCCCGCTCGGCCCAAGGCCTTCCCCAACCCCCTGCCGTGCCGGCTTCCCCAGCCCCTTGCCTGTCAAGGCTGACCAGTAGGGCTTTTGTGTCTTCTAGAACGTGCCTCAAGCTGCGTACATCTCTTTCGTGCACCAAAGGGCAGGTCCGACCCGCAGGGGGATCCAACACTTGTGTTTCCTCGCTAGCGACTGCTCACCTCTTCACGCATCCCCAGTCGCAGCCGTAGGGACCCAACGTCTCCATCTGTCCCCAGTTCAGCACCTTGGGTGGCAATCTATTTCTTTCTGTGTTCGCTCTCCTGCTATTTCAGGGTTTTTGCCTGTTTTAGCAGCTGGCTGTTAACCATGGTGATGGGGGAGGCTTGTTGTCCAGGCAGCGTAACTGCCAGAAACTGCCGTATGTGCGCCCACCATTTTGATTGCGCACCACATGAACTTTTGAAGCACTTCTACATCGGGAGTCCTGGTTCCGATATGACCCTTATATCATGGGTCTGGTGGTCGGATGGTCAAATCCAAGGGGGTTTCAGGGCCCCAGAGCAGGCGCGTGTCACAGAGCACACCGAGGAAGCATCCGACTTGGTCCTCGGCTAGCCACACCCATCCTATTCTACATTTTCTATGGCTTTTGTATTAATCTTAGTCCATATCCGTAAATGCATTTCTGATGTTTGTTAATCTGCTTAGAATCACATGCTGTGCATAGTCCGACATCCAGTGGTCACTGCGGAGTATTGCATTTTGTTTTTCATAGTCGAAAAGGGGACGTCGACAAGGTGTGTCTGTAACACTATCCTTATAGTGACGTGCAGTGTACCCACAATCCCTCACGTGTCGAGGTCCCTCAGATAGATTTTTTCTGCCCAGATACTGGTCGCCTTAACGCGGAGGTCCTTCGAGAGAAATTGCAAAACATTTACTCGACCCTTTGGTCGTTATTTATTATACATTACATTAAATCCCTCCTTCGACGGCAAAGCCGTTTCATCGCCGATTAAGAACTTTGACGGCGGTGACTTAGATGGAGGAGATCCTTCGGCGCTGCCGAACGCGTGGACTGGCCTCGCTGGCCTAAGACAGTAGGGAGAGTGGGGTTTGTGGGACAATTCTTTCTACTTCTAAGAAAGCCTTTCTCTTTCACCCCCCTTTCCTTCGGGGTCGTTATCACTTTTAATTGTATCCTCACCTATGGAGAGGACTCCGTTTAGATTTTGCCCACGCTGTAAGGGCAAATTCACATGGAAAGATAAACACAAGCGGTGTAACCGTTGCTTACCCCTCGACCACAACGAGGACAGCTGTGCGGCCTGTAAACTTCTTCGCCCAAAAACTTTAAAGGACCGCAGGGTCAAGAGGTGGGGAGCCTACGCTATGTCTAGAGCTGATTCCTCACCCGCCACTGAGTGTGACGAGGACAGTGATAACCCGATCTCCGTTTCGGAGGTTGTAGACCTCTCTAAGGATCGTACCCGCTCCTCAGCGTCTGTCCCCGGCCCCGACAAGTTCGGCTCATGCCCTACTTATGAGGATGAACACCCCGGCGACACTGACGAACACAGAAAACATAAACATAAGCACACAACCCACGGCACTTCTTCGTCAAAGACGAAGAAAGCCCTAGCGCCAAATAAGACGCCGGTCCCATCTGCGTCCTCCGCTGACCGTAAGAGTCGCAAGCCCTCCCCGCCACCCCAGATGCGACTAGCGATTGGGCTACCTGCAGACAAGGGTGCTACCACCAAAACGCCAGGCGACGCGCCTCGTAAGAGTGCAACCGTCGCCGAAAGAGACTCGGCACAGCCCAGCATGACGCCAGACGAACCCTCGACGGAGAAATTAATCGTCGAGAGCTTGGCTCGTATAGTTTCCACTGACAGCTAGAGACGGACGGCGAGTGATACGCCGGAGCCCACTCACAAGGCCAGGGAGATGCCGAGAATGCCGGAAGAGAGACAGGGACCGCTCCCGCCGTCGAAGGAAGGCCCTAGCCTAAGAAGTTTTTTCAGAAGGCGAAGGGACTTTACCCTCGACGTTATGGGACAGATGTAGACGGCTATAGGCAAGGAGCCTCCTTTTTCGCCTCCAGACCGTTCTGGGTTACCCCATTGGACATTTGAGAGATTCTAATCATGTATGGACAAGCTGGATAGATGTATGTCCACTCCTGAACATAAAACACCCAAGAGGCCAAGGGAGGTACTTCTTGAGGACCCCAGGGCTAAATATACTAGACTATTTGACCACCTTGAAGAGGAGACTAATACTTATGACCTCACTGAAGAAGGCTCTCACTTCCAAGAGGATGAGGAGTTCTTAAATAGTGAAGACCAACAGAACCTCGAAGAAGAAGGTTTTGAGGAAAGCCCTGACATAGGTGGGGGGGGGGGGCGCTACGAAGAAGACCCAGATGAAGGTGGCTCACAGCCTTGGCAGTCCCCAACAGCGTCTACAGACCCTGAGATCCTAAACCTTTCCTCTTCTCAAAGCACACCGGTCAGGAACCCGTCACCTATAGATGACCAACCCACTTTCAACGCGCTACGGAAAGCAGCAGCGCACTTTTAAATTGAGACTGGGTAAATTACTCCCGATATTGATTTTGTAGAAAAAATCATTAAGGAAAAACCTCCCACTAGCCAGACCATTCCCCTCCTCGCCTCAGTTAAGAGACAAATCATCCCATCGCTGTCCACACCTGTTGGTTAGAGGGGTCAACCCTAGAATTGAAAAACTGTTTACTCCCTCTCCGTCGGACCCATTGTACATTAAGGCTCACTCAATACCAGATTCCTTGGTGGTAACTACCACAAGGAAAAGGGCAGGGGTTCCGCTATCAACTAGCGAAGCACCCCCGGACAAGGAAGGAAGGAAAGAAACACTATGCCCTGGGTGAGAGAATTACAGCCTCGGCAGCTTTTTCCACCAGAATTGCCAATAATACCTTACTGGCAAGTTATTCTGATGCCCAATGGGGAAAGGTACGCCAAGACCTCGAGGAAGTCCCTGAGCCCTTAAGAACTCGCTTGTTAACCACTGTAACAGAAGGAACTCTGGTTAACCAGAGCATCATTAAAAACACACTTGATGCTGCAGAAACGGCTGGCCGTTCTTTAGTCCAGGGGATACTTCTGAAGCGCCATGTCTGGCTCCGCAACTCGGGGATTTAAGCCAGAAACCCAGGCGTCACTCATTAATGAACCAGTAGAGGATTCTAACCTCTTTGGGAAAGTGGTGGACGACGCCCTGTAGACCGCGAAGAAGGATTTCGACACCCTGAAGACTTTAGACCTGATCTCAAGGCCTCCCAATAAGCGAGGATTCGGCAACAAACGCTTTTTTCGATGCCAAAGTCAACAACAGCAGTACACTGCAGGCAACTGGCCCTCTACTCTGGGAACCAGTGGCCAATACACTCAGAGGACACAACGCCCTGGCAAGGGTAGAGGTTGGGGCCCCACTTCTAGAGGTTCCCTGGCTACCAACACCAAATGACGCGAAGGTTCGGGTCCCCTCCCATGCATCGCCAGTCGGGGGCCGGTTAACATCTTCCCTACCAGCATGGGAGGGAATAACATCAGACCGCTGGGTATTGTCAACTATAGCCCGTGGTTACTGCATAGAATTCAGCCGGTCCCTCACGTATACATCCCCAAGGGGGCGACGCCTTTCACCGGAGCACCTCGCCATCCTTCTTCAAGAAGTGGAACTGCTGCTACTAAAAGGAGCAATAGAGGTTGTGCCTCTATCACGGGTAACAGAAGGTATTTATTCACTGTACTTCCTTGTACCCAAAAAGGACTTAACCATGCGCCCTGTATTAGATCTGCGCCCAGCGAACAAATTTGTCAAACCTCAAAAATTTTGCATGGTGACCTTACAGGAAGTAATCCCCCTGCTTTCGCAGGGAGATTGCATGACAACACTGGACATGAAAGATGCATACTTTCATATTTTTAATGTTGCCAGCACACAGAAAATACCTCAGGTTCATGATAGAGGGCAAACACTACCAGTTCAGAGTGCTACCCTTCGGCATAGCGTCAGCGCCAAGGGTATTCACGAAAGTACTGGCAGTGCCAGCGGCCCACCTGCGCAGGTTGTCCATCCCAGTATACCCTTACCCCGACGATTGGCTCATAGGGGATTCTTACGAGACATGCTTCTCAAATACCCAAAAGACTGTAGACCTTTTGTTCCAACTGTGCTTCTCCATCAACGAGAAGTAGTCCAGCCTAGACCCCAACCAGATCAAACAATTCCTAGGGGCTCTAATTCGAACAAAGGACGGCCTCGTCTTCCCCTCCAACGAGAGGGTCCAAAATATGCTGTTTCAGATCCCTCAATATGTGGCCGGTCAAGAGGTGACGGTACGCAAAGCAATGCGTTTGCTAGGAATGATGGCGCCATGTATATATTTGGTACCTCACGCGCGCCTGCGCCCAATGCAAGAGTGGCTCAACAGCCAGTGGTGTCAATCCAGCGGACAATGGGACGATCTAGTGGTGGTCTCGCAGGCCTTGGTTCTCTCGCTACGGTGGTGGTCGAAGGAAAACCTTGTAATAGGCAAACCATTTGCCACCCCCGCAGTGGAAGCCACTCTAACCACAGACGCATCCCTCACAGGATGGGGGGCTCACTTATCCCATCAGACTGCACATGGAGTTTGGACTCCGCGTGTAGCGTCCAAACACATAAACTTGCTGGAACTGCTAGCGGTCTTCAAAGCACTGAAGGCTTTCGAGGCACACCTGCAAGGGAAGACAGTGATGGTCCTCACAGACAGCACCACAGCCATGTACTACCTGAAAAAGCAAGGGGGCACGCACTCTCCAGGACTGTCCATGCTGTCCCAGAACATCTGGAAGTGGGCTCTCAAACACATGTTCCTGTTGTCACAACATGTATCAGGGGAACTCAATCTGCTAGCAGACGAACTCAGCAGAGACTTCCCTCTGCCCGCAGAGTACGAATGGCAGTTACGAGAAGACATCGTCTTTGACGTTTTCACACAATGGGGATTCCCAGAAATAGTTCTGTTCTTAACTCTGGAGAACTCCCAATGCCAAGATTACGCCTCCAGATACCCCCAGAACCGATCCAAGGGGAATGGTCTCTGGATAACATGGTCAGGGAAATTTGTTTACGCTTTTCCCCCCGACTCCCCTTCTCAACGAAATAGTGCACAAGATGCACCAGGAACCAGTCACCATGATACTAGTGGCCCCTATGTGGGCCCGGCAGCCATGGTTCGCTCACCTGATGGAGATGTCTATATCTCTACCGGTGAAACTACCCTGCCCGTACAACATGCTGTCACAATGCCAACAGACCATGAACTTAGCAGCCTGGCTCCTGAGGTCATAGAATTTGGGCATTTAAAGCTCCCTCAAAGATGCATGGACATTCTTAGGGAAGCTAGAAAACCTAACACTCATTACTGCTATTCTAGCAAGTGGAAGAGATTCGTCATCTGGTGTAGAGGTACGAGAATCAACCCCGTTAACTGCTCTCCCACACAGATTGTTCTTTACCTGACTCACTTATTAGACTCAGGATTGGTCTTTAATTCTATTAAAGTTCATCTAGCTGCACTTTCTGCATACACCACTTCTCAACACAAAGTGTCATGGTGGAAAGTCCCAGTTATTAAAGCCTTCATGGAGGCAGTAAAGAGGATACACCCTCCTATAGCGAACCCAGCTCCCGGATGGGACCTAAATGTAGTACTTAACAGGCTTATGGGCTCACCTTTTGAACCCATGCACAAAGCATCCCTTAAGAACCTCACTCTTAAAACTGCTTTCTTAATAGCTATCACCTCCATTAGGAGAGTGAGTGAATTACAAGCGCTCTATACTAGACCCCTTTCTAACAGTTCACAAAGATAAGGTGGTTCTACGCACACATCCTAGGTTTGCACCAAAATGTATTTCTAAATTCCATGTCAACCAGTCAATAGAACTACCAACGTTCTTTCAAAACCTTTCAAATTTGGGAGAAAGGAGCCTGCATAAACTGGATGTGCGCAGAGCCGTCATGTTTTATATGGAAAGAACTAGACCTCTGAGAAAGACTAATCAGTTCTTTGTCTCAGTGGCAGCAGGAAGAGAAGGAGATGCAGTTTCAAAATCCACCATATCTAGATGGATTGTCCAATGCATCACTCTCTGTTTCTCTCTTGCTAGAGAGAACTACCCTTCAAGCCAAGAGCACATTCTACTCGAGGCAATGGGGCTTCCATAGCATTCATTGCAAATGTCCCTCTAGAGTCCATTTGTAAAGCGGCAACCTGGAGTTCTGTACACACCTTTACAAAACACTACTGTCTAGATGCCCACTCTAGATCTGATTCCCAGGTGGGACAAGCAGTATTAAGACATCTTTTTTCTACTGTTCCTTCTCACAACCCACCTCTAACTCCAGGTACTGCTCGCTAGTCTATGCACAGCATGGGATTCTAAGCAGATTAACAAACATCAGAAGGCAATGCATTACTTACCGTAAAAGCATTTCTGATGGTTTTATCTGCTTAGATTCACATGCGCCCACCCTTCCTCCCCGCTCGGATGGAAGGAACATAGACATCCTTTATCTCTCTCTTTTCTGTACTCACTCGCGTCTAATAGGCTCCCTCAGGGCAGAAAAAATACAAACAGAGGGACCTCGACGCGTGAGGGATTGTGGGTACACTGCACGTCACTATAGGGATAGTGTTACAGATATGCCTTGTCGACGTCCCCTTTTCGTCTACGAAAAACAAAATGCAATACTCCGCAGTGACCACTGGATGTCGGACTATGCATAGCATGTGAATCTAAGCAGATACAACCATCAGAAATGCTTTTACGGTAAGTAATGCATTGTCATACTTGGTGATAAAATGTTAAATGGACTTTCTTGTTGCGCATCACAACAAAACCCCCAAAACTTGCTTAGAGCAACTATAACTCTCTACAGTCATCGGAACATAGCCATAACTGAGCTACTGCCAGGCACTACACACGACTTCAATCACCATGGGTGGCATGGGAAATTTTGTCTTGAAATAATCTTTACAGTTCATTTCAGATTTTTTTGTTTTTGTTTTTGGCCCTCAGATCGAATTGAAAAGTGTCCCTCGCCAGTTTGTGCTACTACTTTTTCTCTGTTTAGCTGTTTTTGTTTTTCACTCCATGTATGTGTATGTCATCTGTGCTACATGCGTGGCATGAGCTGTACATGGCTGAAGGCATTGCAAATGTGTTTTTTTGTTTTTTTGGTACTGCAACCATAACGTCTCTTTCACACAGCTTTGTCAATGTCTGTTTTTTCCAAAAGGTTTTTTCACAGACTGTCCGTTTTTTTCCAATTCGTTTACACCATTGTAACTCTGTCTAGCAGACATATGGCCATCCCTGCGCACAGATGATCCGATTTGGCCCTTTTGGCACTGTTGAGGCTACCCACATCCACATAATGGGTCCACTGGGTATGGGGCTGCAGCCATGGCTGGTGGCCACTATCCTTGGCAAGCCCCTAGCCGGCATATATGTTTGCAGGTAGCTTTGCAGACTGGCTTTGCAGATCAGAGGTAGCCTGCAGGGCCCGAGACTGGTTTGAGACCAGACACCAGCTCAGACTCTGTTGGTAACCTATAGGGCTAGTGGTATCCCAAAGACCAATTCATAGGCTTCACAGCCAAGCTGACTATATTTCCTTTTTTGGTGCTGTAAGGCGAATCCCACAATCCCATATTGCATCCAATCTGTGCCCCCTTCCATGCTCGCAATTATACATCTGTCACCAGTGTTTACAACGGGTGTCTGTTCTAATCTCAAACATCTATTATGAACCCCATGGTGAATACTGGCTTTATGCTATGTGAAGGCATCATGATGCAAGGCACAGGCAACAGATTCAATGTTTAAAATAAATTGGTTTATTAAATCAAATGTCAGGATGGTAGGCCTAGCTTGCCCTATGCTAAGGTGGGATTTCCCGACCTGACCGAAACTAAGGAAAGTCTGAGTCAGAGTTCAAGTTAAATGTCTGTCTGTGTCCGAAACGTATCCTTGCCCTTGCAACCTAAGCTATCCATTGTGCAGTGATGTCAATAATCAAAGAAATGGTGATGAAGTTCTGAGCCTCTTCCAGCTCTTGGCTTTCTCTTCAGCTCTCCTACTCCCAAGTTCAACAAAAAGTCTCAAGATTCCCAAGTTCAAGGCAATATACTGCCACAGAATTCTCGGGGTTCCCTTCCCCAAGTTCAATGCAACACAGTTTACACAAAAATGAGGGTTTGAGGTTCCGTCCTCAAGACAGTATTTGCAGTTCATCAAATCGCCAGGTTCCCTTCCCCATAGATTTCAACATGGCAACTTGCGCTGGTTTCAATCTTTCAAAGTTAATCACAAATCTAGGTCAACTTGACCCTCTTTCTGGCTTGCTTTGCCAGTTCACTCGTTGTTCTTTCTTGGTTTATTTCACAATGTCTTTAACTTCTACTATTTAGGGCTCCATGGTCTAGGCGCAGTTGTCAGACCACACGGTCCACCCATCACAGGTCGCGCCACCAGGAACCCTAGGCACTCCAGCACACATAGCTTATTTTGTACTTGTCACTGTGTCCAGATTCACATTCACTTAATTTCTCTTTATCGGCCTCTTGGCTCTGTGTGCATTGTCACAATCTCCTGGTTTGCCACTTGACTTTGCCATAACATGTTATACATTTTTTGGCAGTCTTTGGCCTTGCCGTACTGTATCCATTCATAAAGTTCACTTTGTGGTGGTCTCTTTCATGCCCCACCTTTTTGTTGCATTTTTTCACACTTGCTTTCTTTTCAGTAAGTTCCTTGCAAATGGGCACTTTCCCTTTTGGTTTTCGTCTGTTACTCGCTTTGCCCATAACGTTTTATTCAGTTCCATATGCTCTAATCCTATTTTAGCTCAATTTCCAGGTTTTCATTGAGCTCGATATTCAATATACGTAATTCAGCTTTGTTTCAAAGTTTCATTCAGTTCGGTATTCAATACAACTTATACGGCACTTGATTGCTCATGCATAGCCCACCAGCAGAACCCCAGTGCTGAGTGACTTCCTCTGACACTGACCAGTCATCGGCGTTCCTCTCCGGTCACTCCGCTACTCCTCCTCTGCCTTTCAGGTCAGTGGGCCAGCCTCTGCGAATCACGCTCCCATTCTGGATGCTGTCCTCGACACACCGGTGGCTCTGCTGCTTCCGCACTGATGCGAATGGCATCTTCTTCCTTCCTTACTCGCAATTTAAGCTGCTCTCTATCCAACACGGAAGCTCCCACGCCTGTGCAACTTTAACACCCCAGCTTGCCCTGGGTTCCACTGGTACTCTGGGACATTGGCCAGCGTCCAGGCTTCCCGTGCGTTCCCACCACGGCTGCCTCCTCACGACACAGGTCCCCTACTGGTCTCTCTCACACAGGCCTCCCTGTTGCTCTTGCCGTCTCCCTTTATACACCTGCAACCACTTGACGGGTTGAAGGTGTGGATTTTCAATTGCACTGTTCAAGCATCTGGTTTGTTCCAGTACTATAGTAGTGAAATGAGGTGTTGGTGTTTATCACTCCTAGTTTCCTCTTCTTCGTCCCAGTACTGTCAGAGTTAAAAGGTGGGGAACAAAGGGTAGATGTTGTACAATAGCCTATAAAGGCTGAGGTAGGGTTAGTTTGATTTTCAATAGGGAAAGCAGGATACCATTTCTCACCTGCGGTTGCCCCACTCCCCAAGGACCCTCCACCCAGTTGATCCTTCCTAGCTTCTCCACCCCTAGAGTTAGGATCCAAAAGTGATGTCCATTCCCTGGCCACCTGAGAAGAGGATCCAGGGGAACTAGGGGTGAGAATACGCTTAGGTTTCTCACAGCTCTCACTCATTGTTTCTCTTCCGCCGCTTCCCTGGTGACATCTTATTAAATTTCTTCCTTTACCTCCCTCCTCACCCCCCTTCTCCCCTTTTCAAACCTTCCTAATATCCCCCACCCCTACACTAATTCCCTAGCTGAGAGTAAGCTCATTAGTACCTCCCATGAACGATATGTCCCCATCTTGTACCCCTCTGGTCTACCTCTTGACCTTTCTATTACTTCCTGCCTAGCTCAGGTGTTTTCCCTGGAATTCTAATCAGTCTTGTCCTAATATTTTCAACCTCTTGTAATAGTGCCTAGATAGGTTCCATTTGGAAGATTTCCTTCGCTTTTCTTACCCATTCCCTATATGTTGGTTCTCTGGGCCTTTTCCAGTGTATTGTAAGGCATGTTCTTGCTGCCAACAGTAGATGCCTCACCATATATGTGGTGGTTTCCAGTGCCTCACCCTCCCCTTCCATCCCAAATAGTTCCAACATCGGGCTATGCAGTCAGTCTACTCCGTCCACTTCTTTTATCCAACCCAGAACTTCTTTCCAGTATGTCTGGACCTCAGGGCACCCCCGCCACATATGCCAATATGTCGCCCTCTCTCACAGCCCCACCAGCAGTCAGGTCTGACCCCTACACACATTTTCACCTGCTTCTGGGGTGTGTATTGCCACCTTGTCGGTAGCCTGTAGTTGTGTAATAATTTGTACTGCACAGATAATGCCTACCATGTCCCTCTAATGATGTACCACCACATCTCGCCCCCCCCCCTGCTCTATATCCATGTCTTTCTCCCACTGTTAGCTGGTCGGTCTTAACTGCAGTTACCTGTGCCATCAAAGCCCTGTACATCTTGGATATTAATCCTTTGTTTTTCAATTGTGTGCCAAATACCATCTCAAAAGCAGTCAACGGTTATCCACGAGGCCCTTCCATCTGGGGTCCATCATCACTCCCTTCAGTTGCAAGTACATGAATGGAGACACAGCCTCACCCCCTAGCGTCTGGAGGTGTTATAGGTTTATACGTTTCCCATCTATCCACAATTGGCCGGCTCTTACCAGACCTCCTTCATACTGTTTCTGTAACCTTTTTTTTTTTTTTAAACAATTTGAGTTATTCAAACAAATACAAACCAAACTTGCAGTATATTGATAACATTGCCATAATATATTGATTAATCATATTCACTGCTCCCCTTATCCTTTCCCCCATTCCGAGCCTACTACTGCTCATATTTTGTTCTCACATCCTATAGTAGGGTCTCCCCCTCTATGGGTTCCGATGGATCCTGTATTGTCCCAAACAACTCCGCTATTAGTAATTTTCAGGCCATCGGGGTCTCTGCCTCCTCCTCCCCTCCGGTACTGCTAGCTTCTAGCCATACCATGGTTTCCGCCTCCGCCCATTTCTGCAGATCTTTCCACCACACCTCTAATTGTGGCCCATGGCATGTCTTCCACCCCATAGCAATTCTTCTCTTTGCGAGCACATGTGCTAGGTCTTTTAGTTTGTTCACATGTTGAAGTTTCTGTGGTCTAGGGAATCCCCCCAACAAACAGGCCCACACTGTATCCACCACAATCTTGACCCCTTTCTCCGCTAGCTTCTGTGCCACTTCGCTCCAGAAGTGTTCAATGATCGGGCATGACCAGAACATGTGCACCATGCCCGCATTCTCCTCATCACATTTAGGGCATGCCTGCCTTCCCGCATTTTTAAATCTCGATATCCTTTGGGGTGTCATATACGCCCTATGCGTGATATACAATTGTATCTGCTTCAATCTCGCGTTCCTCGAGACCTTCTTGTGGTACCCTTGGACTCTCTCCCACAACCCATCATCCATCGGGGTCCCCACTTCCGCCTCCCAGTCTAGTCACAATTGTACTACTTCCTTACCAACCCTAGACATCACCATCTCATATATTCTGGATATCTCATGTCCTCCCACCGCTATATCATATATCATATCTATGGTAGGATCAGGTTCTTCCGCCAATACCACTTCAGGCCATGTATTCTTAATTCTCTGCACCAATCTATGGTACGTGATATACTGCCCCGTGTGCAACCCAGTTTCCTCTCCCAGCGCCTCAAAATCCATGATAGTCCCCTCTTGCCAGATGTCACCCATTGTTACCAACCCAATCGGCTCCCAGTGATTTCTGATTATCATCCTCAGTTGCTTATCTCCCCCTGCCAGTGCCACAAGTGGCACCTGCGGGGAGCATGGGGACGGGTTCTCCATCATCTGGCATGCTCTATGCCACATCCTCCACCCCAGTACCATCAACTTGGGACGCCCTTCCATTTCTGTCCTGGGCAGCCACAACATCTTCAAGTAAAATGGGGCACAATCTTGTCCAAACAGCCTGGACTCAGAGGTCACTTCATTTGAAAGCCATTTAGCGACAAATTGCAATTGGCTTGCTACATAGTAGACTTCATAATTGGGCAATTTTATACCCCCCCCTCTTCTCATGGAAATTCTGGAGTTTCCACAGGGCCACTCTATTCCATGTGCCATGCCACAGGAAATCCCTGCACATTCTGTCTAATTTAGCGAAGAATTTCTTTGGTATCCAGTGCGGGATGTTCCCAAAGTAATGCAGGAGCTTAGGCAGAACCACCATCTTCAGCATCGCCCCGCGCCCCATCATAGCTAGAGGTAGCTTTACCCACAATTTCATGCAATTCACGATTTTCTTGATTGCTACCTCTGTGTTGAACCTATGCTCGTCGTCCACCGCGTGGTATAGGTCTATCCCCAAATAGCGAAACGTGCCTACCACCTATGGGATCTGTAGCACAAGCAGTTGTTCCAGTGGGGTCTCCTTGTATCCGCCTAACGGAAACATGCTGGACTTCATCTCGGCATATCTCTCCATCACTTCCAGTATATATTGGAGGTTTTCCTCCGGATGTCGTATGTACAACAGCACATCATCTGCATATAGGGATATCAGATGTCGTTCACCTCCCACAGCGATACCTATCGTATCATATTGTTGTCTCAAATAGATCGCCAAGGGTTCTAGAGCCAGTATATAAACCATAGGGGACCATGGGCATCCCTGTCTGGTGCCCCTACCAAGTTGCCACCTTTCCGATACTACTGCCCCAGTTTTAACTCTGGCCAGCGGTTCGCTGTATAACATCTTAGCCCACTTCAGGTATCCAAGCCCCATCCCATCCCATAGCCGGCCAGGGCCGCCAGCATCCATGGCCATTTCACCGAATCGAAGGCCTCTATTGCGTCCAATGACACAATTGCTAGTTCACCTTCATTCTCATTTCCGTGTTCAATAACTCTGTGGAGCCTTCTAAGGTTATTGGTTATGTTTCTGTTGGGGACATAGCCTGTCTGATCGGGATGTATTAATTTGCCAATGACCCTCCTCAATCTATTTGCTAAGACCGCGGTCAGTATTTTACTGTCTTGGTTCAACATTGATGGGGGTCTGTATGAACCGCAGCTATGCCCGGGCTTATTTGGTTTAGGCAGCGGTATTATAATCGCTTCTCTGAGTGATTCAGGCAGCCTGCCACGTTCATATGACTCGTTCAGCATGTCCAATAGCGGGGGATGCACCTCTCCCTTGAAAGTTTTGTAGAATTCACTTGGGAGATCGTCGGCCCCCGGAGTCTTACTAATGGGCAACTGTCTCACCACCTCCTCTACCTCCTCCAAAGTGATCGGTTCATCTAATTCCCCCTTCTCCTCAGCACTAATCTGTGGCAATCCCATGTCCTCCAATGTCTCCATTATCATTGTGAAATTATCCTCCCCATCATCTTCATATAGCTGCCCGTAGTAATCTACAAACTCCTGGTTGACTTCCTCCTGTGTGTCAACCACCCTCCCATCTTCTCTTGTTATCGTCCTGATCATGGGTCTAGGGGTTTCACTCTTATATAGCCATGCCAGGATACTCCCAGGTTTGTCCCCTCCTGCATGCTGTCTCTCTATATATGTTTTATAGTTGAGGTTACACAATCTCTCCCAGTGCCCGGCACACTTCTGCTGCAGCCCGAGTATCCCTTCAGCATCTACTATAGTATTATTCCCTCCCTTCTGCGCCTTTTCCAGTTCGCTCTTCCCGCAGGTCCGCCAGGATCCCTCCCTGCAGAACTTCAGATTTTGATATAGCTACTCCTGCCATCACTACCTTAAAGGCCTCCCATAGTGTACCCGCCAAATCCACGATGCCAGTATTTGTCTCAAAGTAATTAACAATCTCCTCTCTCATATCCTCCCTAAAGAGGGGGTCCCTTAGTGCTTCCGCTCTGAGGCGCCATGTCGGTATCCTCGCCCTCGGGGGACGATATTGCCATCCCAGGATCAGAGGCACGTGGTCCGAGAGGACCCTCGCTCTGTATTCAACATGAGTGGTCTCAACCACTATCTCAGGTGTGCCAAAAACATAATCTAGCCTCATATGTAATCGCTGCAGGGCAGAATAATGCGAATAATGCCTCTCTAGGGGGTGTCGTGCCCTCCATACATCTTCAAACCCAAAGTCGTTCAGTAGTGTTTGCAACGCTTTAGCCGCTGGGGCAGGTCTATCAATTTTCCCCGTCTGATCTGTCTACTTTGGGGTTTTGTACACAGTTAAAGTTCCCTCCCCAGATCACTGCACTTCCCGCACACATGCTGAGGTTATTATACTATGTTTTAAAGTATGCCGCTGTGTTCTGGTTCGGGGCATACGTATTCACAACACTTATCGCCCTATTTTCCACCAGCCCCCTCATAACCATCCTCCCATCCACTTCAACCAGCGTCTGTAGTAGTTGAAATGGAACATGTGGCGCCACCCAGATAATCACTCCCCTGGCATATGCCTACCCCACCACCGTCCCCTTCCATTTTTTCCCCAACCATCTCCAGCTTGTCTCTCATCAGATGCGTCTCTTGCAGTAGGGCTATACTATCTTTTGTCTACGTAGGTATAGCATGACCTTATTCCTCTTTAGGTAACTGTTGAGCTCCCTAATGTTCCAGGTTATCACTTTAAGATCCCCCATGGCATAGCGAAATCCCTCGCCCCTTTCCCTTGTCTGGTCCAAATCCACTTGCTTGACTTGTCTGTATAGGCTTGTATCCCAACTTAAACACCCCACTAAAAACATAACAAACTCCTCAACCTCCCACCCTCCCGCCTCCCTATCCCATCCCAACAACACCCTCCCCAACTGTTGCCCAGCTCCCTCCCTGGATCTCAGGCACCCCCGCATCTAGCCCGTTCTGGCAATAGCCCGTACTCGCGGCTCAGCAGGGTCAAGCCGCCCTAGTGGCTGTCTTACTACTAACTCTAACTCTTGGGGGGTAGATTGCCTCCATTCTACTGCTCCTGTTTATTACTGCTAGTATTTCCCAGTCAACTTTACGCTTATTGTTATCTATATTCCAGTCCAACAGGATTAATAAGTTTGAAAGTGACATAATGCAGTTCAAATATTAAAACATAAAGTAATGGGCTCCCCTCTGCTCAGCACCCCAATGATCTTACTGCATCCCCCTCACTTATCGTGCTTCCCACGGTATTGTTCCTCATCTCGATCCGGGCAGCCCTGCAGGTCCAGCCACTCCACCGCATCCTCCGGGGTCTCAAAAAAGAACACTTTACTTTTTTGAAAGACTTTTAACCTCGCAGGGTACAGCAACATGTATTTGATCCTAGCTGCGCGCAGTCTCCTCTTGACTGCCCCATAGGTGTATCTCTGCCTTTGCACTAACATTGTGTAGTCAGGATACGCCGTAATGTTAGTAGATGGCCTTTCTATCGTCCCACCTTTACGAAAATATTCCAGGATTTTTTCTCTGTCTTTATAGTTTAATATTTTCACAATTATCGCCCGAGCAGGGGCCCCGGGTCGTGGTTTTCTCATCAGGGCCCGATGTGTTCGTTCGACAGTAAACCCTTGTGACAACTTGTCCGCGCCTATCTCTTGCAGGATCATATTCTCCACATAGTCTGTGGGGTCCTGGCTCCCCTCCCCCTCCGGCAAGCCAACCACTCAGATGTTGTTCCTTCTCGCTCTTCCTTCCGCTTCCTCTGCTTGGTTCTCCACGTTGGCTACCTGCTGCTTTAATATGTGGACCTCCTTCGCATTATTTGTACTAGTTTCTGTATTAGTTTTCACCGCAATCTCCAGTCCACTTGTTCTTTCCGCAAGCGCCCCAACATCCAGTCGCAGCAGGGTAACTTCAATTCCCACTGCATCAATCTTGTTATCTAAGGCCGTTCGTAGGTCTGCCAGTGCTATCCCCCATGTGTTCCTCAGCTCTGTTATCGCCACGAGGACCTGATGATTTTCTCCCCCTGGAGTGCTGCCCGCGCAATCTGTTGCTGGACCTGACACCAGGGCAGTGGGAGTTTGTGGCGTCTTAGCAAAGGCGTCCATTGTGGGTTGTTTGCTTTTGGCCCCGAGTCCTTTAACCGACATAATGTGGTCCTGTCTGTGTGTTCAGTTCTGGGGCCCCTTGTGTCATTGCAGGTCTATTTCCTGCAGCTCCGCAGCGACACCCGGGAAATCCAGGCCCGGGCACGTACCCTTCAAAGAGCCACAGTATACCGTAGCGTGCGCTGCACACAGATTTCAGGTGGGTTGTGTTCTCCCACGTAACTTAATTGTCTGTTGCAGATGCTGCTCTTTCAGGTCATCCACTTCATTGCCACTCGCATCTCAGCCCAAACTGATATCCAGGCCACCCCGGTGCGAGTTTATTATATCCCCCACACGCTCCAATGTCCGCAGGGACGCCAGATCCCACCTCTTCACCGTGCGTCACCCATAGGGCTATTTATGATCCTGTCCCCCCTCCTCGGGAGAGCCTGATTTTGCCCAGGAGGGTGGGGGGGCCACATGCACCCTCTCTCACTCCCCCTGTTATAAATGTTCAGCACCTTCCACAACTGGCTCGTCTTAGATCCTTGCAGGGATGCAGGCCGCCCCGCACAGCAACAGCAGTGCTGAGTCTCCCCAAGCGCAATACTGGGGTCTGGTTGCCTTCTTTTAATGGCCTCGCAATGTGCAGGGTCTCCCCATCTTAAATCACTTGGCGTTGTGCTGCCAGCCCACAGGGGAGCGGCACAGAATGAATCAGCACCAGTAAGCGTAACGCGGCTCATTGCATTCACCGCACTGCTTGTTAATTAGGCCACATGTCTGCCGCCCTTTGTCTGCTGGCTGGGCGCATATCTTTGCAGGCAGCATGCTTTTCAGTGCCCCGCACTCGGTTTACGGTTGCGGACCACAAGCCCTCACTTCTTTATTGGCACTCCAAACGTTACTGCCGGCAGCCGCACATACTACTTATGGGCGCGCGCTGCCGGTACTGTTGCTGGGATAGACCCGGTAGCTCCTCTCCAGCACAGGGGGCCGGGTCCGCAGTTGTGTCTCCGCGAGCGGCTGTCAGCTGCCGTGCGCTCCTTTGCAGCGCCGCCTTTTGCCACATCCTGCACTTTCCCCGGGGTTCCGTTCCTTCTGCCTTTTAGTGCCTGCAGTCAGCGTGGTTCTGACCCAGCATCCGCCCGTCCTCTCTCCGCAGTAATCGGTCGCCACTCCAGCAGCCCATTCTGTATACGCACAAGCTGATTTCACGGGTCTTTATTCTGTTGCGGCCGCCATTTTGTTATCATAAGGCCGCATTCAGACCAAGATACAAAGTATCAGATCTCCCGTTTTCCTTAACCAACTCGCTTGCGGATAGTCGCATCCTCTTCCCGTCAACTTTAGACGTCCATGCTGTTGTTTCCATGTAGTAGTCTGTTGCCTGGTAGCATACACTACAGAAAATCAAATGCCGGATCACGGAGCATGATGGAGTCACAGCCTACTCTATGGCTGCCAGGCCACGCCCCCTCTTCTGTAACTTTAATGGTTCTTGGATCTGATCCTGTATCAACTGTGCCCATAAGCAGCTCAGGGGCGAGGGCCAGGTTGTCACTCCGCTCACCTGCAGAACCAGGTGTGCATGCATCCTTGGTATTCTGGACCCTGGCAACCATAACCATTCCCCCAGTATAACTGGTGCGGGCAACTCACCCAGTGCCACCCATTGTTTGTCCTTGTTCTCTCTAATATGATTTATTAACACTGTGGCTCTATAGTAGTTCTCCAAATGTGGAAAACCTGTGCCCCATTTCTTCTTTGCCTTTAACCAGTGTGTCACAAGCCACCCTAGCCTTCCGCCCGTGCCATAGGAATTGCAGCAAGGCTCTCTTCACAGTATCAACAAATTGAGACCGGATTACCACTGGCAACATCTAGAATAAAAATTACAATCTAGGGAGTAGGTTCATTTTAATGGCAGATCTTAATCTTCCTCCGCAAGACAGTATCAAATGGTCCCATCCCTTTATTTCCCTTCGTCATTTGAGCCCACAGTGGAGGGAAATTGGCCTAATAGAGTTTTGATAGGTTCCTAGCAACCTGCACTCCTAGCTATCGGATACTTTCATCTTGTATTTCACTGCACACAGAGCCAGTATTTGTATGTGCATCTCTTTGAGCAAGTTGTGAACCATATCTGTGCCTTCTCCCACCTTAAGAGCCTCAGATTTGTGAAGATTGATTTTGAGACCTGAGAATTCACCATATACCTGTAATTTCTCTATTATCTTAGGCATCGATGCTCCCAGGTCTCGCAAGTACATTGATGTCATCCACGAACATGGCCAATTTGAATTCCTTGCTGCCAGCGGTAAACGCTTTAATTGCTTCATCTTTGCAAATAGCTATATTGAGCTGTTCTACCAACAGTGCGAACCGCAGTGGCGAGAGAGGGCCCCCTTGTCTCTTGTCTCTTACCTCTCCCTGGAATAAAAGGATCAGAGGCTATTCTGTTAGTTGAAATTACTGCAATTGGTCCCCTGTACAAAGCTCTCACCCCTTCATCCATTTCTGCCGGAATCCTATTCTCGTTATTTTATGAAATTAGAGGCTTCAGTCAACCCTATCAGCAGCTTTCTCTGTGTCCAAGGAGAGCACTAAGGATTCCCTTCCCTCACCCTGGGCTGATGCCATCAGGTTTAGCATCTTTATAATGTTATCCACGCCCTGCCTTTCTCTGATGAAGCCCACCTGATCTGAATGGTCCAACTTGGGTGTTTAACCACTGAGCCTTGTTGCTAGAACGGTAATAAAGAGTTTGGTGTCACGATTTAACAGTGATATACATCTATATGATCCACATTCCTGTTAATTTCGCCCTTCTTTGTGCAGTACAATTACTCTTGCTTGCAAGAAGGATTCCGGCATAGACACACCCTCTAAAACAGAGTTAAAGAGCTTCTGAAGAATGGCGCTAGGATATTTGCGTGTCTTTTGTAGAACCCAGATGTGTAGCCAACCCGGCTTGAAGCTTTCCCAACTTTCATTCCTTGTATTGCATTAATCACCTCTTCCAATTCGATGGGAGCTTCCAAGGCCTGTTGCTCTATTGGCATCTCCAGTTCATCTAAGATGGATGCCCTCTCCTGCTCACCACTTCCATTTCTCTAGTGTATAATCCTTTATTCTCCAGCATGGGGTCTGGCATGGATTCACATGCTCATGAATATTCCCCGTCGTCAGGCTGGGAATCCTCGGTAAAGAAAAAACCAGTATCAGTTTCGTTTCTGATCTGTCTTTCGTAGTAATAACCAATCACTGGTCTCTGCGTCATACTGACCACAGCCAATGACTGCCCTCTACCTAAGCACCGCCTCTGGCAGCCATCTTCAGATTTGGAAGCACGTGAAGTGGCAGTATGACCAAGTGAAGAGTATGACCAAGTGAAGAGCCACAGAGGGGTAGGCGGGAGGGTTCGCATGTGAATCCATGCCAGACCCATGCTGGCGAACAACAGTTACAGGTAAGTAACTTGTTCCTTCTCCAGCATGGGGTCTGGCATGGATTCACATGCTCATGAATAAAGAATACCTAGCAGTACACACATGCACAACCACGGGAGGTGGCAAAGGCTCAACATTAAGCATTACATCAAACTCAACATTAAGCATCTTACCTCCTCACCAGGCTCACCTCAGGCGAACAGGTTGCGCAGCACTGCTTGGCCGACCCTGGACTCCTCCCTGGAATCCCGATCGACGCAGTAGAATTTCGTGAAGGTGTGCGTCGACCTCCACGTAGCAGCCCTGCATATGTCCAGCAGGGGCACACCAGAAAGGAACGCCGTGGTAGCTGCGATCGCTCTGGTGGAATGGGCTCTCGGACGGCCAGGCAGCGGTCGGTTCGCCAACCGATGACAGTACATGATACAGCCGGAGAGCCATCTGGAAATGGAAGCCTTCGAGAGAGCCTTCCCCTGATTGACAGGTCCAAAGTTCACAAAGAGTTGTGACGTCTTCCGGAAACACTTCGTGCGGTCCACGTAGAACTTCAGCGCTCTAGCCACATCCAGCGAGTGCAAAGTCCTCTCAGCCGGCGACGAAGGCGACGGGAAGAACACAGGCAACACCAAGGGTTCGTTGAGATGGAAGTCCGACGGTACCTTGGGCATGAAGGAAGGGTGCGTCCTGAGCACTACCCTCGTGTCGTGAAAAGTCAAGTACGGGGCCTTGCAGGAAAGGGCCTGGATCTCTCCCACCCGTCGTGCGGAGGTGATGGCCACAAGAAACGCTGTTTTCCACGACAGAAACTTCAACGGGGCCGAGTGCAGAGGCTCGAACAGAGGTCCCATGAGCTTGGTCAGCACCACGCTGAGCTCCCACGCCGGGGCCGGCGCCTTCACCGGCGGGAACGATCTGAACAGTCCCTTCATGAACTCTTTCACCAGACGATGAGACCACAAGGACGTCCGGCCCGTGGTTCTGGTGTATCGGGAGATCGCAGCAAGATGAATCTTGATGGACGCGTGTGCCAGTCCAGCTTTGGCCAGCGTCAGCAGGTACGGCAGCACCTGGGGAGCCGTAATCCGTAGAGGGTTAATCTTCTGTGCGTGGCACCAGACAGAGAACCTCTTCCATTTGTGTCCGTAGCATTTAAGAGTCGAGGACGCCCTGGCCTTTGCAAGAACCTCTCTGCAGTCGGCCGGTATGTCGTATCCTCCAAACTCTAGCGCTGCAGGAGCCAGGCCTGCCAGTTCAGCGATTTCGGGTCGTGGTGGAGGATGGCGCCTCCTTCCCTGGAGAGTAGATCCGCGTCCACCGGCAGCTTGATTGGCGGGGACGCTGACAAGTCCAGAAGGTCCGGGAACCATATCTGCCTCGGCCACGCAGGTGCGACGAGGATCATCCTGCACCGTGACCTCTTGAGCTGGTTGACGAGCCGGATTAGCAGTGGCAAAGGAGGGAACGCGTAGAGGAACAGGCCCTCCCAGAGAAACGAGAAGGCATCGCCCATGCTCCTCGCCTGGGGAAACCTGCTGGCGAACCTCCGGCACTTGGAGTTCGTCGCCGTCGCGAACAGGTCGATCTGGGGTGTGCCCCACTGTCGGAAGAGGCGATCCACTAGATCCTGCCATAGTTCCCACTCGTGGCACGAGCGCAGCTCCCTGCTGAGTGAGTCGGCGATGGTGTTTTTTATCCCTGCCAGATGAAACGGCACCAGAAACATCCTTTGGGCGACGGCCCAATGTACAGGTCCTGCGCCTCCTTGGACAGCGCTGGAGACCTGGTTCCGCCCTGTTTCCTGATGTAAAACATGGTGGTGGTGTTGTCGGTGAAGATCCTCACCACCTTGCCCTTGAGGGGCGGAAGGAAGGACCTGAGGGCCCAGAACACTGCACGGAGCTCCAGGACGTTGATATGGAGGCACTTCTCCGTCAGGAGCCAAAGGCCTCTCGCGTGCAGTTTTTCGGTATGCGCTCCCCACCCTTCCAGGGAGGCATCCGTTGTCACTGTCTCCTGGTGGTCTGGGGTCTGGAAGGCCATGCCCGCCGTCAGATGCGCGCGGTTGCCCCACCACCGGACCGCTCGGCGGAAACTCTCGTCGAGTGTGATCCTCTCCTCGAAGCCGCCCGTCGTGTGGATCCAGCGCGCGTCCAGGAACTCCTGCAACGGGCGCATCCAGAGCCTGCACATGGGAATGAGGTAGATGCAAGAAGACATCATTCCGAGGAGGGACTTGATGGACCTCACCTTGGCCGCGTCGGAAACCAACATCCGCTGTACCTTGCCCAGGATGGACCTGGTCCTTTCCTCCGACGGGGAGGCCAGAAGGGACACTGTGTCGAGCTTCGCTCCCAGAAACAGTGCGTTTTGCGCGGGTACCAGGTGGGACTTGGCGTAGTTCACGGAGAATCCCAGGTCCGAGAGAAGTTGGACGGTCCTTGCCGTGTGCTCCACGGCGAGCTCCCTCGTCTTGGCTCGGATGAGCCAGTCGTCCAGGTAGGGGTAGACGTGGATCCCCTCGCGGCACAGCTGCGCCGCCACCGATGCAAGGCACTTGGTGAATACCCTGGGTGCCGACCGTTGTCCGAAGGGGAGGGCTTTGAACTGGTAGTGACGCCCTTGGACCACAAACCTGAGGAATTTTCGGTGCCCCTTTAGGATGGGAATATGGAAGTAGGCATCCTCCAAATCCAACGACGACAGGAAGTCTCCTTCCTCCAGCTGCCCCAGGACGTGCTGGAGGGTGATCATCCGGAACTTCTGCGCCTTGATGAACTTGTTCAACCGTCGCAGATCTAGGATGGGGCGCCATCCTCCCGTCTTCTTCTTCACGAGGAAGTATCACGAGTAAACTCCGGAGCCCCTCTTTGGGACGAGTTCGATGACGCCCTTCCTGAGCATCGCCTTTACCTCCAGGAGAATCTGAGGGACGTGAAGCTCTTTCCTGGCCACGGGGGGGACGCGCGGGCACCTTCTTTGAAACTCGAGCGCGTGGCCCCGGGCTAAGGCGTCCAGCACCCAAAGGTTGGTGGAGATGGACTCCCACACGCTGACGAAGCTCGCCAGCCGGCCTCCCACAGGGGTGCTTCGGTGGGGGCCCGACCCCACGGCCGGTTCAATCCTGTTTCGACGAGGCTTTGCTGCCTTGACCTCCTTGGCGAGCGGGCCGCTTGACGGTAGGTGGAGAAACCGCCGCCGGAACCTTTGGAGGTGCCCTTGCCTCCGCTGCTCCGAAAGGGCGTCCGTCGTTGCAGAACCCCAAGGGCCCGGGCCATCTCAGTGTCCGCTTTAATGGCCTGGAGGGAATCGTCCACTGTTTTCCAAAACAGGTTGTTCCCATCGAACGGCATGTCCAGGACTCTGGTCTGTACGTCTTGACAGAAGTTCATAGCCTTGAGCCATCCACGCCGCCTAAGGCACACGCCGTTGCCCAACTGGCGAAACCCAGTGTCGGCGATGTCTGTCGCAATAGTGATGGCGTGGTCCGACGCCACCTCGCCTTCCTGTAGGATCTCCAGGGCATCCGCCGTCTTGTCGTCCGGTAGGAAGTCCAGCAGGGGAGCCAGTTTGTACCATAACTCCCTGTCGTAGCGGGCCACGATAGCCAAGGCGTTGGCCGCTTTAATCGTCGTCGTCGCTGCCGACGAGATGACCCTGCGTCCCATAGCGTCCAATTTCTTTCCCTCGCCGTCCGGTGGGGAAGTCGATGTGGAGGCCGCACCCCTCCCCCCCCGCTTTCTTCCTGGCCGCCGCGGAGACGACGGAGTCCGGGGTAGGCTGCGCCCGGAGGCACAGGGGGGGCCACCTCCGGGACCCGGTACTTCTTCTCATACCGGTCTCTTCTAGCTGGCGTCGTGGAAGGGTTCTTGAGGAGGGCGAGGCCCTCATCCCAAATGTCGTCCAGTAGAGGCACCGCGAGGACCGTCTTCCTCTTGGCCTCGCGCCGTTGATAAAGGAATCCTTCCTTTTTCTTCTCCTCAGGGCAGAGTTGGAAAAGCTCGGATGCCCTGGCGATCATGGAGTGGAACGATCCAATCTCGTCGGGCGGAGAAGCCCTGGTGGGAGGTGACGACGGTAGATCCTCGTCGTACACCTCGTCGTCCGTACCCGTCGCTGCCGTGTCAGTCCCCGTATCATCCCCTCAGGTGGACGGGGAGGAGGGCTGGACGGGGCGCGACGGCTGAAAAGGAGGAGGAGGGTGAATCCTTCTTTTCTTGGGCGGGGGAGCACCTGAAGGTCCCGGTTCAGGATCCCCCGACGGGAGAGGTTCCTCCGTCGGCAACGGTAGTCTCGTCCTTATCTCTGAACATAAGGACTGTATAGCCAACAAAATGGCCACCAAGTTGTCTTGCGGCACTGGCAGAGGGGAATCTGACGGGCGATCAGGGGCCCCGTCGGCACCCTCGACAATGTCGCCGCCTGCGTCGGGATCCATCCCGACGGGCCGGTCTTCTTCCACGCCAAGGCCGTGGCTTAAGACCTCAATCAGCTCTTCCTCTGAGGTTGAGGCCGAATCTACGACGACGCCCTGCCCCCTCTTTTTCTTCCCCGCCGGGGGTTTCACGGGGGTCCTATCGATGGGCACAAAAGAGGACTCCCTCCGAGGTGGCAGGGAGACTCTGAGCCCCGAGGTCGCCACCACTGGTGTAGCCTCCACAGGCTGAGCCAGGGCCGCCGCGACAGTATCGATAGAGGGCTTGGCCGGATGGATTAAGGCCTTCACCACCTTAGGTGCGCTCACCGCCTTATCCTTGAGGGGGGGGGACACTGCCTCGCTCCCCCTCCGATGGGGCCTTCGAGCTCGACCGGGGCCTCTCCAGGAGCTTCGCCGGGTGCTAGCCCTTCCTCTTACCCGACCCAGAGCATTGGCTCGTGGCTGAAGGTGCCGGGGAGGGTGCGCCCTGCCTGGCGCCCGTAGATCCCGACCGTTCGGCGCTCCCGGTGCCAGCGGACTCGCGGTGCTTGGCCTTGTGTTGGACCCCCGTCGCCGGGGCGTCCTCAAAGCTCTTAGAAGACCGCTCGGATTTCTTCCTCTTCTTCTCGCCTGACGGGCTCTTCCCTTCCAGCCAGTTGGCGAGACGTTGATGGCGGTCCTTCATGGTCCGCTCCGACATGTTGCCGCAAAACGCACAGTCCTTCTCCACGTGCGTCTTGTCCTCATGTAAGTAGTAGAGACAAAAGGAGTGTTCGTCCTCCTTAAAGACTTTCTGGAGCTGGCATCCAGGGCAGATCCTGAACAGCTTTCCGGGCGTCGAGCTTCCCTTCTCCTGGGCCATGTCCGGGCCTGAGAAACTTCTGGAGTCCTCCAAAAGCATAGCTCGACGAAATCTTCACCCTTGAGGGGCGCAGACGAATCCGACACGGGTCCCCGTTGATCGGATGGAGAGTCGGTGGAGCTTGAGGCTCTTTTGACCGAAAAAAACGAAGTCTTTGAGAAAAAACGTGAAAAAATAGCACTAACGCTCGAGAGCAATAGCACAAAGATCCCAACACATGAACGTGCGGTAAAAATCTGAAGATGGCTGTCCTCTTTTACATTATACCGCCAACTGTATACTGCCCATCCCTCTTTTGACATCCTGTATTTCCAGCCCCAGGGTTTTTATATATAGAATGCCCACCCAACTTTTCTTGTTAATGTGGCCCATATAGACTCTCCAATCCCTTTCCCTCTTGGGTCAAATTCCTCACTGGTATCCATTTTTGCACAGAAAGAACATTGAGAGCCTCTTGTCGGAATAGCCTTAAGAACATTGCTCTCTTTCCAGGGGAGTTTAGGCCCTTCATGTTCGGCATACCAAACTGTATAGGATTTCTCATCATAGAACAGTAGAAACCAGACTTTAACAAGTGTGATGAATCCAATGTATCCCTCACGAAATCCCTGCCTAGAGTCTCCTCCCAGGTGCCCAGGGAAAGGCAGACTCTTACTGACCTTGAGGGTGAATGAAAGTCGTCTGAAGTCTCTAAAGATTAAAAATGCCCCTTTCTCCCAAAGGTCTATGGAAAAGAAACATATAAATGACATGAACAAACTGTCTCCCTCCTTCCAGCCAAATCTTAATGATTCCATTTCCAATGCAGTTAAGAGATTTGAGACTGCATTTAAAATGAAGTTAACAGGAAAACCCAATTTTGCTGTCTGGTACAATACGTCCCATAATCCCAAAGGTACTGGGACGAGGAAGAGGGTTGAAGAAAAATGCTGCTGGAAAGTCAGGCAGTTATGCCTAACAGCCCACACCTGAGGGAAGCTGGGAGGCTTAAATGGCCATTAGTCGTAGTAGCAGTTGCAGTAGTTGTTGGAGGTGGAGCAGTAGAAGCAGTTGTGGCATAAGGAGAAAGTGACCGAAGCAAGCATGTTGTTGGCAGATTGGACAGAAGTCGAAGGAGATAAAGGTCGCCAGGACTACAGAGAAGTACATTTCAATTGTCAGTCCTAAGTGGGTCCTTTTCACCCCCAAAGTCTGAAGTGCTGGGGCTGCGCAGCGGGAAGCGTGAGTCGAAGGCTTTTCCCCAATGTGCCATGTGAACCGGATTGCAGAGATCTTGCAGCGAGAAGCGTGCAGCTGACTGTGCCTGCAGACTGGCGTGATCGAGAGGGTCGTGGCAAGCGAAGCTCCCAGTCTGTGGACAGACCGAAGACACCTTGAGCAGAGAAGTGCGTCGGTTCGGGAGAGTCAGTGGGGTAGAAGTCCTGAAACCTGAGAAGGGATTAAATTGAAGCCATGGTGTTACCGAGTGTTCCATCTCTTGCACATTGTTAAAGCAGGCAACAGTAGCAGCTGTATTCACTCGCGAGGGCGTGGAGCTGAAAGAAACACGACTAGTTATTGTTGGACAATGGAGTGCAACAAATTTAACACTCCAGTGTAAACGTTGCTCCAAACCGTTTTGAATATTAAACTGAAGAGAAATGGCTTTAACAACTTAAATAATGGTCGCGTTGGCCTAAAAGTGATTCGAACAAGAAAGCAAAATCAACTTGAAGCAGCAATAACTTTGTATCCCTCTGGCGCCTGGAAACACCTGTAGGTAGCCACCATACAAATGTCCATTAAATACAAATAAATAATCCAAGTGACAAGCTTTAATATTATGAAGAAAACAAACAAGCATTGCCTAAATCCAAGAGTTAAACCAGCATTGCCCTAAGTCAAAACACACAACTAAGGCTTACAAGTAGATAACTGTTAGAACATGTGCCCTTCTTCCTCTTTTATTTCTAAAGGTAAAAGCTTGTTAATGATTGGCGATAATTCGAAAGTAACAACTTCCAGTCATGAACTCACATTGCCAAGGCTAACTGAGCTTAAGTTGAAAGGTACTTGGTTTATGTTGTTGTAGAAAGACACGAGTCGCAGAGAATATTTACTTTTGGGAGCGAATGAGGAAGAGAAGCATTGCTTTCCTAACAAATTTAAAGGGCACTAAGGTGAATCCTGTCTTTGCTAAGAAGCTGTTGAACATTAAGCTGTTAAGTGCTGAAGATCTGGGGAACTTTTAATTGTCAGTAGATATGAAACTTCAGAATCATTATTAACTGTGAGACAGGGAGAAGTGGGTCATACAGACAAACCCAGATTCTTATTGTGGCAGACAAAGGCAAAGAGGCTGCCTTTTTGAAGAGAGATATTCAGAGGAAGAGTGCCTTGCCTACTTGAACTTGTCGAAGCCTGTCTAAAGGTAGAGATCACAGAAGCTGTGGTAGTAGTCCAAAGTAATGAAGCTGTGGTAGTATATCTTGTTGTCAGTAGATGCAACATTGTAATAGCCTAAAAATTAAGTACTGTGAGACAAAAGTGATTGTTCTCATGGTGAATCAAGTAGAAGTTAAGTTGTTGAAGTGGAAGCAGCAGCACTGAGAAGTCATCCTGACAAATGTACCATTGGGAGTTCTAAACCTGTAACTAAGGAAATACTGTTAACCAAGAACTGTATCTCACTGACAGTAGTAGATATTGCATTTCTTGTGAACTGTGGCAAGTCTTCTTGACGAGGTGACAAGACATAGTGGCTGGGATTACCATTGGTGCTATTTGGTGGAAGTGGAAAGTGGATATTTCAGCCAAGGAGAAAAGATTTGCTATCATTGGAACTTTAGGTAACAAACCTTTACTTTGATTTTGAAACATTAAGAACTGATTTGAGACTGTCTTGCATACATTTCTTTCTTTAATTTGGTTGAACATTAACCCAAATTGACCTTGAATCCCGGGGAAGGGAGTTTACCCAGGACATTAGAAGGTTATTAAGAAACTCTGAATGTTGTTCATGTTATGTTGCATTGCCATATATTTTCTTTGTGTATATGTTGCTTAGTGTGAGGGCCAAATATCCAGAGTTTTTTCCCTTAGCTTTGGTTAGGCAGGAAAATCCACAGCAGAGTAGGGATAGTGAGGCATTTTTACTATAGTGTCTTTTGAGAATAAAATGGCATGTTTTAATTAATCATCAAAGACTTGTCCGCCTTGTTTTACTGACCCCTCACGCAAGACATTGAACCATTCTGTAGGACATCCATCTACACGGGAGCTTGATTCTTGATGTAAGCCCCCTTTCCGACCCGCCCTGCCCAACATAACACCCTTTCACTTTCCTCCAACCCCCCTGGTTTAGCAGGATGCCTGGACGTCTCCATGCCACCTAGGTGATAGGAGGTATATGCAGCAGCTTCACCTCAATGCTCCTCCAGTTGTCCCCCCCGGATCATTATCCTCATGCTCTGAGTCATTCCAAGTTCATGTGTCTCCCCCTCCTCACCGCCACCTCCTTCTCCCCAGCCCCCGTGCACTGGGGCATTATTATAGCGTGCCTGTCACTGCCCCTAGTCAATGTTGCTTTCTGAATGGCAACTGCACCGCTTTCCAAGACTTCCAAGGTCCAGTCAGCCTCCTTCCTGCTCCGCCTTCTGTGAAAGCCTTCAAAAAGTTCCCTTGCTTTGTTTTTTCGCTTGGGGATCATCCTTTCCCAGTCGTTCTGCCCAAAGCTCTGCCGGGGTTGTATGGCCTCCTCACCATCTTTCACCACAAATGCAGCCCCATCCACCTCGAAGGATAGGGAGAATAGTTATCTCCAGTGATATTTATATCCCTTTTCGGTAAGCCAGAAGGTCAAGGGTTTACATTGCCTCCTCTGTTCCAAAGTGAAATAGAACAAATCCTTGAACATATGGACCTCTGTCCCATCAACCTTCACCACTCCCACAGCCTTGGTCCTTGCCATGATCTCCATTCGGTCCGTAAAGTGGTGACATTTGAGGAGAAATTAACACGTTCTCTGGCGGGGCTTCTCGCCCTATGCATCCTATCAATTTTGGGGAGTTTGCACGTCTCATCACCCAGAAGCACCTGCCACACAGATTTTACTTCGTGCTCCAGTTCTTCTGGGAATTCACCATCGAATTGCAAGAGGCCTAGGAAACTGACGTTTTCTTCTCGCCCTATTCTCCAAGTCTTCCATTTTAAGGGACCCCTCCCTGTCCTTTTTCTTGAGTTCCGCGATCCTCTCCAAGTCTCCAATATATCCACGGAGGCTGCATTGTTTTCCAAAAGACTCCACTCTATCATCTATTGAGTCTGCCCTCTCCTTCAGTTCGCTCATCGAGGCATGAGCATCTGACCCAATGTCTTTATCTCTTGTAAAATGTCATGGACATCCTCTTTGGTTGCCATGCACCCCGGCCTTACTGGGGCCCTTCCATCTGGGGGTATCTTCAGCTGTCCTTTTGCCCCCAAGCATGCCTGTGTGCTCTTTTCCCACTGAGTAGGTCGGCCTCCCAAGGTTGGGCCACCAGCTTTACCTTTTCTGGACACTCAGTGCCTGGCTGCTCCTGGGACCACTGTACTCCTACGTCCCTGCTGTCCTCCTCTGGTCAACACCTCCTCAGGCATTGGCTGCACCTCTAACCTCCACCAGGGTTTGTACGGGTTGGAGGTCTGTCCATCAGTTGTCTCACTGCCCTCATCCATAGGGTTTTGCCGGGCTCATGGTCCCAGCCCTGTTGGGCCTTTCGAATTGACTGCCTTGTTGGAGGCTCCCCTTAAATCTGTGGATGTCGCACTTCCCCACACCTGGATCTCGCCTGCTGCATGACTCCCAAGCACCACAATTATCCTTCTGACGGCTGCTCTTACCTGATCTTGTCTGGGGTCTTTCCCTCTTCATCCTCTGCCTCTGGGAGACGAGGGGTCTTCTACCAGCCCTTGTAGTCCTCTTTCACTGTGGTGCCCAAGCCCCCCCTTCTGCAAGCCCCATTCCGTGGGCGGCTCCGACCCCTCTGCTGTCTCATGCCGTCACCTCCGTGGACGTCCTTTGTCTACCAGCTTCCTCACTTTTTACACCGGCCTTTGCTCCTCTCTGTGCCAGCTCCATGGGAATGTGCCTCAGTTGGGGCTCAGCACACTTGTCTCGACGATGTGAGGCCCCACCTCTGCCTCTTTGAGGGCACTGCTGCGGTCGTTACCTGGCTCCACGCTGCACCGTTGATCTGTGTGTCCCTTGGAGGAGACCCCAATGCACTCTCCCTGCGCTCCTGCAGCGCTCAGCTGCAACGTCACCCGATCCTGTTCCTAGGGGCTGGGGACACCTCCTTAAACGCTGTTGCATCGGGAGCTCTGTGCTCAGGCCACCATTGCCAAGCGCCCCTGGTGGTCTCCCCCAATGTGATTCTTTTTGTTGACAAATGTTCGTGGCTGGGCCAACGGGCTCCACTGTGAAAAATCCATGGGCCTCATTGGCAGTCCTTGAGAACATTCCCCTCCAAACAAACAACCAAATTGCTTCCCTTTGGACTAGCCAATCCAATTGCCTTCCACTATATCTACAGATCTGTTGATGTAAATTAACTAATTCACTCCATTAAAAATGAATATGTGGACCACTGATTGTTGCATTCAAACCCAGATATTACGAACAGGATTTGGGCCATTTTTGGCCAAGATTTAAACAAACTGCAGGGTTGAATTGTGCGAAAGTTGCAAGCGCTCTTTTGGGACCAGAAGCCCTCTCCTCATGAAAGTTTGGCACAAAAGCATCAGTCAGTTTGGAGTGTAGGCGAGACCAAACTTTCAGATGTGAGAAATTAATTGGAAGGTACATTTTGGCGACTCGCTTGTAACTTCACTACACCACAGCTCTCCTCGACGAAACCTCACTAAATTTTCTAAAGGAATTCGGAGTTGGTAGTATGTTTACTGGAACCTTGGTGCTGTTTAACGAACCTTCACAAAAAAGTATTAAGCATTAAAAGCAGACAAGCACACATTTCTCTTCATGACTTTTGACCTCATCTATGTTAGTGGTGAAACACTTTCCCTACTATAGCCAAACATACATCATATTTAGTGAATTCCAAGGAGTTTTGATGTTAAACAAATATGCTTATGTTAGAAAAGGAGCAAAGTGAAGACTGATACAGCGCAGTAGCAATGTAGCAATATCTAACAAAAGGTTGTCAAAATGGTGGGATGGCTTACCTGTAGGCGAAAGAAGTACTTTTACTACCCCAAATTCCTTCCCATTACTACTTGAAAAATTGGGCAATGTAAGGACTGAAGCGATCGTACCCATACAGAGGATGTCTGGATAAGACAAAGAGGTGGTCAAGAGTAGAGGTTGTTTGAGAGGAGAGATGATCCTGGTAAATACGAATATTGCAGAAAGTGAGGAATCCAAGCAGGCAGCAATAAAATCACTAAAGCAAAAGTATAGACTATGAATAAAACCTCATTAGGCCCAAACATATCTAAATAAAAAAAACACATAATGTCCAGTTGAATAAAAAAGGATTCAAGGGCAATTTAGAGGACCTTAAATCGAAGGAATACATCAGTCCACTGCTCAAGTAACTGGTGTTTTGGAACAGGACTGGGTCCGCTTTTCATGAGAAATTAAGTGGAAATACACAGGTGTTAATAAGGGGAGAACTGATAGGGAAACAGTCATCATGGCATTTCTGCTTTATTAAGAAGGCGATAGTCTAGGTTATGAAGAAATTACACAACTGTAGCGCTAGCGGACCGGATGGTAAAACAGGCTAATGAAAAACAGTCCCAACCTATGTGCAGAGATATTGTGTACACTCTTTGAGCATATAGCTAAAACTGGTTATTGTCCTGTCTCATGGCATAAGGCTATTATAGTCCCCGATTTTATAAAACGGGAGATAGGGTGATAGTTATTTGGTAGCCCTCTAGCTCCCTACTAGACACAACATCAAAGGTTTTTTCCCCGCTTATACTCAGAGAATTACAGAAATGGGCAGATGGAGCAAAGTGCTTGCATACTTTGCAAACTGGGTTTAAAAGAGGCATAGGAACAATTCACAGTGGATTGACACTTGACGCATGCCTCTCAGACGTCCAAAGCAGAGAGCCCAAAAACCTATTTGTGGCAGCCATTGATTTATCAGCCGCATTTGATACTGTAGATTTGGTTCGGCTATGGGAAATGTTAGAAAGATGGGGGATTGATAAAGGCTTGCTAAATATGATCCCAATGTTATATTCCAACAACAGCACGAAAGTGAGACTAAATACCCAGGGAGATTTATCAAGAAATAGCCTGGTAACAAGGGGAGTACAGCAAGGCTGTGTAATTGCAGCCACTCTGCATATCTCTCGGATATGTGGGAGGAGGCAACTAAATGGGAAGGATATGTACCCTGATGGCTAGATCTTAGAGTAAAATGCATAGCGAGTGCTGATGACATAGTAATGGTAGACTATACCCCCACAGGTTTACAGTGTTGCCTAACTGGCATGATGAAATACCTTGCTAGTAACCATCCGACAGTGAACCCAGCTAAATCTTATATTATGACCTGTAGCAAGAGGAAAATAAAAACTAATTGCACTCAGAAGATAAACAATGTACCGATTCAGAGATTGGAATGTATAAGATATCTTGGGTATTTTGTTTCAGTTAAGCAGTGGAATAGAACGGATGAAAGAAAAATCGAAGAGAAGATATCCCTGCTAACATTTCTGTGAATTCTCGCTACTACCAATGATTGAATTCTATTCTATAGAGCATAGACTTCCGCAACGGTACTATAAAGGTGCGAATTACTAAGCACTAATAACAGAAAATTCTTTGATAGAATGGAGGGTAACATCTTGAAAAGTGTATTGGGTCTCCCACGCTCAGTACTATTAAGTGTTATTCATTTAGAATTGGGCCTGTGTGTTACGCTCACCTGGACCCCACAGGGGTGTCGATCGGACCCGGACAGCTGCGGTCTCCGTCAACGTGATGCGTAGTGCAGAGATGACTGTCTGGACTGGCCCGCCTAGTCTTGTCTGCTGGACCCGAAGAAGTATTTTCCTTATGTTTGTAAAAGATGAGCTCTCCATCCTGTGTGTCTTGCAGGGGCACGGAGATACCAGTTACTTCACTGGTTTGAAGGCGTTGGGAGAGTTCCGGTAAGCATTGACTCTGAAGTCCCAGGCGGGATTGGTAAGTATCAAGTTCAAAGAGTTCAATGTGCCCGATGTTCACTCTTGTCCCCTTCCTTAAGTTGCAACTGAGTTTGTGAGAAGAAGGTCTTGTAGCTGCTGCTGGCGTCCAGGTAAGAGTCTGTTACCCAACGCTGTCCGGTAACTATTGCATGCGTTAATGTGTTGTTTTTCTCCCTCTTTACAGATGCGGCATATGAAGATATGGAGAATAATACCGCCGGTGGTAAATCAGGTAAGTCTATGGTGGTAAGAGGTATTTGTTGATTCCCTTGGCTCACCTTGTTATTCTTGTGCCCCTAGGTGCCGGAGTACGGCGAAGAAATGATGGAGACAGTGCCGGATCGAAAGATGCTGTGAGAACTGGTGAGTAGGGCGCCGTGCTGGAGCTGGCAAAGCGACGCGTGCAGGACTGATGTACTTTCCAGGTCGGGAGATGAAATGGATCCGGAATCAGGTGAGGAATTTGAAATAAGTTGGTCTTCTTGTCCTTTACTTCCTCTTTATTCTAGGAGCTCCGGATTCGAGGCGGGCGTGGCAGAAGACTGGATGCTGGCTGCTGTTCGGCCGTGGTTTAAATAGCCTCCAAAGTAGTCCCAGGAAAGAAGTTCCCCAGGACCACACCCGAGTAAAAAATAGTCCCTGTAGTAAAATAGTCCCATCCAGGCCTCACGTTGGCTTGGATTTATTTGCAGCATGGTCTGCATGAGGTAAGTAATGTCTATGAGCCAGGCGCCTATGGCGCCAGGACTGAACCCAGACAGCCCCTAGCTGGGGCTGCTGGGGTTTTTGTAAATGTCTGGATATCGGCTCCCGGGGCTGATGGGCTTGATCCGGATGCCCGGGGGTAGGCATCATGACACTGTGCTCATGGTGGGCACAAATGATGAAGCGGACGCTATCCCTCTTTTTTCAACTATCTAGAGCAGAAAAACCCCATATGGATTACTATCGGTACAACATGATGTTAAAAGAACAAAAAACCAATTTTTTTAAATGTGAGTGGTTTATGGATCGGCTTGGCATCAGTGGAATTATTGCTGAACGCTCATTAAAGGGAAAGATAAAGAGCTGGGATGAGATTGCTGATATGCAGGACCTGTCTAGGCTACATTTGTACGGAGGAAGACAGATGGAATATATCACAGGCTGTGGAGGAAGATTGTATATAAAAAAAATCCTTCAGCACAATACTGAAATTGGTACCTTGAATTCTGATTGATTGTCTTCCACCATTGGAAGTAATAGGTCCCAAAATAAGAATCTCTAAAGAACTAACAAATTGTAGACTGTGTGGCGATGAGTTGGAAACTGTAAAATATTTGGTATTGTTCTGTCCCGAGATGATGGGTGAGTGGATTACCCATTTCTGTATCTTTATAAATTCCCTGTACTCGTAAACTCTTCAGAATTTTGGTACAGACTAATGTCAACCAACCTCTTATCACTTATGGTGGCTCTGGTTAAGTTCCTAATGATAACATTTGCAAAGATTGAAGAGGTAATGTCTGATGCTCAGCTGGAGGTGCAAAACTATACCCAACGACCCTATGATTTTGGTAACTTCATTGGAGCACTATGATAGATTGATTCTTCTTTCCTTTATCAAAAATAATTTCTGCGTACCCGACTCCTAATTTGCTGAAATTACTGGAACATGCCAATTTCTTAATGCTTTACTGTGACTTAATGTTTTAAGAATTATGAGAAATGTAGAAAAGCATAGGAATATAATGCTGTTTTGACTTTACTTTTCTCTGTATAATTGATATTACGTAGAGACTTTTATTTTGTGTTTTGATATAATGCTTTGATTCAATGTAGAAGTACTCTATACTAAAACATTTGTTTCAATTAAAAATAAAAGATGTTAGAAAACATGCTTTCAGGGTGCATAGATTAAAATTTGGTAGACTGCTTGTCCATGCATGAAACTGGTAAATACCGCAAAACTTTACAAAATCAGTCAGACAGATTTTTATTTTAAAGAAGCGAGTGTCAATAATTCACACTTGGTATTCAATATATAAAGCTTCCAAAGGTTAGCAGTGACATTATTTGTATAGATGGTAAAACCTAATGTCATCCAACAAATCTTCAAATACTAAACAAGGAAAATGTGTACTCCTTCTTGATTCAACCATTCCATACCATACCATACCATAGCTACACTAATCAAAAAAGTGTGTGTGTAACTGGTGAGGGTATGCCCTCAAATATCTAATTCAATGTCTCTCCCTGCGACGCAGAAGATTTCTATTGTTCTTAAGGTTATACAAATTACGAACATTCTCTTTATGTGGGCCTTGATTTGGAATCACCAAAAAGATTGTAGAATGTGTAACATTTTGCACATAATGGAAACCAAAAGGCACTTACTCTCCGAATTGGCTATCGAATATATGATACTACTAGGCAGATTAGTGCACAATTTGGACTCTATAAAATCTGATACCGTTTGGCATGGATGTCTTGTGGGCAATAACCTATTGTAATCAAAATCATAATCACTCTTAAATCCCTAAATATTGCACAGAGTAGAGTTTGGGACGTAGAGCAGAAGTTATTAAGTTTAAAAAAAGGTTCACAGTACTCTTGCTCAAGCTATACAGGTTATTATTTTTATTCTAGTATGAATTTTTATTTTTAACTAGAACATAAACTAGAAACTAGATTTCTAGATATAAATTAGAGAATTATATATTTTATATTGGGTGATATTAAGGGAAAAGTGAGTATAGATGATGATTTCTTTACTTTGTGGTGTTAAGTCAAAGTAAATAATTGTATTTACTGTAACTAAGAATTTTGAGAACTGAAAGATGTGAAAGTTTCAATGGATCTGTAACACAAATACATTTTAAAAACACTGGTGATCTTTAGACAGTGGATGATGTTTAAAGTCTCATATGTCTCACTAGTGTTAGGATTCCTATTCTTTTATACAGAGAACGTTCAGAATTTTGTTTTCTCTTCAGACCCACTCTTCTTTAGGGCTATTTTCCACCTATGTATGGATAGATATTTTTTGATTGCATGACATGAATGCAATATAGTCAAATCTTCATAACCCCAGACTTGCACAGCACATTCATGATGACAAATACCTCTGCTCAGTAGTTTCTCAGCTAGCCCGGGCCTTTCTCCTTCTCTGTGCAAAGAATCTCATCCCTCATCTTCATTAGTGATATCTAGATGACCTCTTGGCTGATGGCTTTTTTGTGGGCGCTATTGTGCATACTACAATTGTGGCAGCATATTCTCCTGGGTGTTCGCAAACATGCTTGTGCACCAGCAGCGTGCTTGCTAAAAATCTTTGAGCTTTTTCTTTACCCTCTTCCTTCTCTGACTGCTGTTTCTCTGGAGGTTACTCACTTAGAGATAGGGTTTACCCCTTAACTGTGCCCTTAGTTTCTTGATTTCAAGTCTCCCCTGACAATGCCCTGCTGACCATAGGTTGTTTATTTATTTATTTGGCCATTTATAAAGCGCTCGTAACCTAGAGGCATCTAGGTGCTGGAATTTAGGAGATTGGTTACAGAGGTATGTTTCATCCGGTGCAGATAGTGTTTCAAATATTTACAACCTACAGATATATAGATATGCGGGCAGGCATGACATATAGAGTATTTCAATTCAAAACATGAGTATATAGTATTAGTGGCATGCAGGCATTGTTATATTGTTACGTATGCGTAATAGTCATCATCAGAGGGTTGAGCGCTAGTACAGGAGGGTCTGTCCGACTTGGGCTTAGTGTCTCATTGTTGGGAATCTAAGCTAAATAGACGGGTTTTAAGGTTTTTACGGAATGACCAGAGGGATGGATAGTTTCTCATTTGAGGAGGAAAGGTGTTCCACTGTTGGGCTGCTACTACATAGAAACTAGAACCCCCTGCTTTCTGTCTTCTAAATCTTGGAGTGGCAATAGGTTCTCATATGTGTAGGTCTATTGGATTGAGTTTATGGCAATTCAGTTACTGCGCTACGCAGGTGCATTATTGGCGATGCATTTGTGGGTAAGAGTAAGGATTTTAAATTTGATCCTATCTTGGACTGGAAGCCAGTGGATGTGTCGTCGGTTTGAGGGTACATGTTCCTTTTTTTGCTCTAATAGCGTCATTTTGTACTATTTGGAGTTTTTTGATGTTTCTGGTGCTGGATCCCGCAAAGAGAGAATTACAGTAGTCTATCCCTGAGAGGATCAGTGCTCTTGCTAAGGTAATACTGTTTTTTTTTTTTTTTAAATATATTTTTATTTTATATATATAAACCACACGACATTACAACTTGAACATAAATAAACACGTTTAACAACAAACAACACTGCAATCCCCATCCCTCCCCCCTATGAGCCTGTATGGTGTTCGCCATTGATATCCGCTGTGGGCGAGGGGGCGTCATCACTCTCAGATTCAATTGAAGCCGACCCCGTTCCAAACAGTTCAGCTATCAACAGTTTCCATGCCGCAAGAGAGCACATTTCCTCCTCCTCCCCTGCGATACTGGCATCTCGCCACACAGCCGTCTCGGCCTCCGCCCATTTTTGGAGATCCCTCCACCAGACCTCAGTTCGTGGCTTATGACACTCCTTCCAACCCATGGCAATCCTACGTTTAGCAAGCACATAAGCCAGATCTTTCAATTTATCGACATGTCTAAGTTTACGCGCTCTGGGATATCCCCCCAGTAAGCAGGCCCAGGCTGAATCCACTTTGAGCGTAACACCCTTTCCTGCCAGCTTCTGCGCCACTTCACCCCAATAGCTTGCAATTACTGGGCACGCCCAAAACATGTGTATCATGTCTGCATTCTCCTCGTCGCACTTGGGGCACGCCTGGCGTCCAACATCCCGAAATTTGGATATTCTCAAAGGGGTCAGGTATGCCCTGTGCGTTAAATAAAGCTGTATTTGCTTAAACCTGGCGTTTCTCGATACTTTTTTATGATACCGAGGGCTCGCTCCCACAACCCATCTGCCATCGGGGCCCCCATCTCCGTTTCCCATTCCAGTCTCAAGTGCTCTAAATCGCTCCCAGCCTTCGTCATCAACATCTCGTACAACCTAGAGACCTCATGCCCGCCCTCCGATGTGTCATATAGTGTCTCCACCGGGGCATCCGGTTTATCGGCCAGGGTAGTTTCGGGCCACCTATTCCGGATCTCCTGCACTATCCTGTGATATGTCATATATTGACCCCTGTGCAGTCCCGACCCTGCCTCTAATTCTTCGAACTCCAAGATGGTCCCATCCTGCCAAATATCTCCCATGGTGACCAACCCCACTGACTCCCAGTATATCCGAATGGTTGCCCTGAGCTGCCCATCTCCCTTCGCCAGTGCGACCAGTGGGAACTGCAACACACACGGCAAAGGGTTGCCCATCATCCGGCAGGCCCGTTTCCACATGTTCCGTCCCAAAGCTAGCATACTAGGCCGCTCCCTCATGCATGCATTAGCCACCCAGATCACCTCTCGCAAGTAAAAAGGGGAGCAATCCCTCCCAAACAGCCTGTGTTCAGGGGTCTCTTCATCAGAGAGCCACCTGGACACATATTGTAGCTGCGCTGCCACATAATATGCCTCAAAGTTCGGCAGCTTGATTCCGCCCTTCTCATAGAAGTTCTGCAGCTTCCACAGTGCGACTCTGTTGCGCATGCCGTGCCACAGGAATTCTCTGCAAACACTATGTAGCCTCACAAAAAACTTCTTAGGAATCATGTAGGGGATGTTGTTAAAGTAATGCAGAAGCCTGGGCAGCACTACCATTTTAAGCATGGCTCCTCGGCCCATCATAGCTAGTGGTAATCTTTCCCAGAACCTCATACATTTCTCGATCTTCCCCACAGCAAGTTCAGTGTTATGCTTGTGCTCTTCCACGGTCGTATGATACACATCAATCCCCAAGTATCTAAAGGATCTCGTCGCCCACGGGATCTGCAACACTGGCAACCTCTCCACTGGAGTCCCCACATAGCCCCCCAGCGGAAATAGAGTGGATTTCTGAGGGTTTACCGCTATACCGGGCAACCAGGCATACCTCCCCATCACCTCTAAGACATACTGCAAATTTTCTTCTGGGTATCTTAGGTATAACAGCATATCATCTGCGTACAGGGATATAAGGTGACACTCTCCTCTCACATCGATGCCGACCGGGTCATATTGCTGCCGGAGGTAAATCGCTAAGGGTTCTAGGGCCAGGATAAACAACATTGGGGACCAAGGACACCCCTGCCTAGTGCCTCTGCCCAACTGCCATCTCTCTGACACCACTGCGCCCGTACGGACCCTGGCCAGTGGTGCAATGTATAACATCTCGGCCCACCTAACATAACCTGGTCCCATCCCGTACCCTCTCAGAGCCGCTAGCAGCCAAGACCACCGAACAGAGTCGAACGCCTTAACCGCGTCCAATGCTACTATCGCCATTTCGCCGTCCTCACCACCACCCCACTCGACCACCCTGTGAAGGCGCCTGTGGTTGTGAGTGATGTTCCTATTAGGGACATAGCCCGTCTGGTCAGGGTGGATCAGCTTTGCCGATCACTCTACGCATTCTAGTAGCCAGGACAGCTGTCAGGATCTTACTATCTTGGTTCAGCATCGACAGGGGCCTGTAGGAGCCACAATCATGTCCCGGTTTATTTGGCTTGGGGAGCAGTATTATAATCGCCTCCCTAAGTGACTCCGGCAACCGTCCCATCTCGTACGCTTCGTTGAGCATTTCCAACATGGGCGGGAGCACTTCCTCTGCATAAACTTTATAAAATTCACTGGGGAACCCATCTGCCCCTGGGGCCTTACTAGTGGGCAACTGTCTCACAATCTCCTTCAGCTCTTCCAGTGTGATCGGAGCATCCAGCTCCTCTCGCTCCTCATCGCTGACCTTGGGCAAGCCTACATCTTCCAGCACTTCGTCTATCTCCTCCTGGCTGCCCCCCTCGCAACCTTCGTATAAGACCTTATAGTATTCCACGAATGCCCTGTTCACGCCTTCTTGGGTGTCTACCTCCTCCCCCTTTTCATTGGTTACCATTCTGATCGGGGATCGTGGGGTCTCACTCTTGTACAGCCAAGCTAAGAGTCGGCCCGTTTTATCTCCCCCCGCATGCAGTCTCTCAATATACTTTCTATAGTTCAAATTACAGAGCCTGTCCCAATGTTCCGCACACTCTTGTTGCAATTTGGAGACCGCCTCCGCATCTGTCCCACCACCTTTCAACTCCTCCTCCAGCGCAGTCTCAGCTCTATGCAAATCCGCCAGGACTCCCCCCATCAATCCCTTAGACTTCGCAATGGCGATCCCCCGCATTACGACCTTAAAGGCCTCCCATAAGGTACCAGCCGACTTAACGCTCCCTTTATTCACCTCAAAATAAGCAGTTATCTCTTCCCTAATATCCTCTCTGAAGGCGGGGTCTTTGAGCGCCTCCGCCCTTAGGCGCCATGTTGGTATACGCGCTCGTGGGGAATACAGTTGCCATCGCATGACCAGGGGCGAGTGGTCAGAGAGGACCCTCGCCCTGTAGTCTATATGGTCGCACTCCGCGACTATGTCTGGCGTAGTGAAAAAGTAATCAAGCCTCGTGTGCAGTAGATGCGGAGCCGAATAGTGCGAGTATTGTCTCGCGCTCGGGTGTTTCGCTCTCCACACATCAACTAGGCCAAAATCCACCAGCAGCGTCTGCAATACCCTAGCCGCCGGACTGGGCCTAGCCATCTTGTCATCCGACCTATCCTCCCTGGGGTTCAACACGCAATTAAAGTCACCACCCCATATCACCGTGCCCCCCATCCCAACACTGAGCTTGGTGCACAGCGTCCTAAAATATGTCGCCGTTTCCTGGTTAGGCGCGTATGTGTTTACAATGCACACTACTTTGTTCTCTACCAGCCCCCTCACCATAACCAACCTCCCATCCTCCTCCACAACCTCCTCAATTAGCTTGAATGGGACGTGTGGCGCCACCCACACCAGCACTCCTCTGGCATAGGCGGAGTACGTTGATCCTACCACTGTTCCCTTCCACTTCCTCCCTACCAGCTCCAGTTTCTCTCGCTTTAGATGTGTCTCCTGTAGCAGGGCTACATCTATCTTCTGCCTCTTAAGATACAACATGACTTTATTTCGCTTAAGATAACTGTTAAGCCCCCTAACGTTCCACGTTAATATCCTGAGGTCTCCCATGGCCTATCGGTAGTTTCCTCCCCCCATCCGAGGCAATCCCTCCCCACTTTGCGAACACCCACTCCCGGTTTCACCCCCAGGCTCATACAAAAACTAAAACTCCCCCCCAAACCCCTACCCCCAACAACTGCCCAGCTCCATCCCTGGATCTCAGGCATCCCTGTGTTCGGTCCTCCTTGGAAACCCAAATAGAGAACCCGACAGGGTGTCACCCCACTAACAGTGACTAAACTAAACACAAAAAAGGGGGTGTGAAGGGTGGCTTCAGGCGGCTCCTCAACTTCGCAACCATGTCCGCGCAAGGACCACGTTTCATAACCCCTGACGCGCGCATGTTCTCAAGCGAGTTCAGTGACTATAATCTAGTCCCAATGCTCATGACCCGACCGGGCCTACAGCGTTACTTATCTCGTCCTTTATTTTCCACCGGCCGTCTGAACATCTGACTCCTGAGGGCAGTTGTGTGCATTCAACCACTCCATAGCATCCTCCGGGGTGACAAAGAACAGTAGCTTGCTCTGAATGAAAACCTTCAGTTTGGCCGGATAGAGCAACATGTATTTAAGCCCCGCTTCCCGCAATCTCCTCTTCACCGTTCCAAAGTTCATACGACTGCGCTATACCTGCAGGGTGTAGTCGGGATAGGCCGTTATATTCGCCGCTCCTCGTTGTATTGTGCCTCCCTTGCGGAAGTATTCAAGGATCCTTTCTCGGTCCCGGTAGTTAAGGATCTTAGCTATCACTGGCCTGGGCGGGTTTCCCGGTGGTGGCTTCCTAGTTAAGGCCCTGTGCGCTCTCTCAACCGCAAAACCCTGCGACAGGGTGCCTCCCGTGATCTCCTGCAGTAGCATGTTTTCGATAAATTCCGTTGGATTGTGGCCCTCCGTACCCTCCGGCAGGCCTACGATACGAATGTTGTTCCCCCGGGCGCGCCCTTCTGCCTCCTCCGCCCTACTCTCCAAGTTGCCCACGCGTTGCACCAGGGCATGGAGTTCACGCTTATGCACAGCGCAGTCCGCCGCGGTAGGGCCCAATTCTTTCTCCAAAGTCTCTGTGCGCTCTGCCAGGGTACGCACGTCCTGCCTTAGGAGGTTCACGTCCTCCTGCACTGCCCCAACCTGGAGTTCCATTGCGGTCTTCAGTTCAGCCACAGCGAGCTGGAGCTTGGTCTCCCAGGTCGCTTTCAGGTCTGCGATCGCAGCGAGGACCTCGTGGTTCGCACCTCCGGCGGCCATTTCCTTGGCTTGCGTTTTGTCTTTGCTTTTGGCTCCGTCTGGGCCGGGAGGCGTTTTAGCGTATTCGTCGAGCGTGTGCTGTTTGGTCTTCGCTCTCAGGGGCTTGTTAGACATGTCTCACGTCCTTCAATCCCCGCTCGGATCTGGGGCAGGGTGTCACAGTGCGCTCTGCGGGTGCCCCGTTGTTATCACCACTCCTCTGACACAAAGTTCCTCTGTCCTCCGCCCCCCCCGGCCATCTTGTCTATTACCTAGCTAAGCCAGGTCGCGTCTCACCCTCTGAGGCCCACTTTAGGCCACAAAGGGCCCGGGGCACAGTTCCCGGTCATACCGCACGCTCCGATTACAAAGTGTCTTCGATCAGGCCCTGCTCCCTTCCCAGGTCCACGCCGTCGGCCTCGCAGGACTGGGTGTCCTTAATGACCTCGATGCACCCGCGTCATGCACCTAAACCACCACCAAGCTCTGGTGCGACCGTCAGGCGCCCAGATCAAGCACCCCTTTGTTCCTTCGTTCGGCGGCGGCGGCCATTTTCTCGTTCATCGCACTCTCGCCTCCAGATCTTCTTTTAGTTTCTTGTTGCGCTCTCACGGTGCAGGCCCGTATCGAAACATATCCTCACGTTCTCCTGAGATTCATGCGCGCTGTCATATCAGTCTCAGCCAAATTACATCGGTCCTTGCACTGTTTTCAGTCGGATAATGTGCGGATCTTCGGGAGCCCCCGTACAGACACGTCCTTTCACATGGCTTCCTAGCCACGCCCCCCGCTAAGGTAATACTGTTATCTGACGAGACGAAAGGTCTGCTGGATCTGATGAGTTTTGACGTGTAGGCTGCAGACGAGACAATGGCATTGACCTGTCTCGTTAGGGTAAGGGAGGAGTCAATATAGACCACAAGAGCTTTTATTTTGTTGGAGGCATTAATAGCGTTGCCATCAATGTTGAAAGATTTGTATTGTTTTGAGAGGTTGCTTAACTTGGATTTGTTTCCTGTTAAGATTAACTCTGACTTGTCATCATTGAGGCATAATTCATTTTGGGCCATCCAGGCCTGGATTGCAAGGTCAATTTTGTTAAGATTGTTAGGATTGTTTGTGTCTGTGTCATAACAGCCTGTGATAGGTATGAGTATTTGAGTATCATCTGCATAATTTGTATATGTGACAGCCATTTTGTCTAGTTTGTCAAATATCAGCTTTGTGAAGGCATTGTATAAGGTGGGTGACACACAAGAACCTTGCGGTACGCCACTTGTTACTGGGGCGGATGGAGCTGCTGATGAGGCAGAGAAGACCCGCATAGTGTGATTGGAAAGAAAAGATTGAATCCATTTGATGGCTTGAGAGGAAAAATGGACTGCAGTTTCAAGATGATGGCATAAGATTTTATGGTTAACCAAATCGAATGCTGCGGATAGGTCTAATAGGAGGAGGATGCACAAGTCTTCTCTGTCCTTGAATTGGTCCATTTGTGTTTTTAGGTCCCAAAGGGCTGTTTTTGTTCCATGGCCCGGTCTGAGCCCCGATTGTCTCAGGCCTAGAAGATTTAGTTTCCAGGAATGTTTGGATCTGTAGGTAGGCTACAAGGTCGAGGATTTTTAGTAAGAATGGGACTGTGGTGTTGGGTCGGAAATTAGTTGGGATTTTAGGGTCCAAAGTGATTTTTTTAACAGAGGTAGTACCCAGGCTTCTTTTAAATCATCCGGTACTGAGCTGGTGGCAAATGAGCTGTTGATGAGGATGGCGATGAAGGGTGCTAACTCATTGGCACATTCTTTTATGAAGGCGGACGGACAAATGTCTCCTTTACATCTCTAAGGTTTTAGTCCTTTGATGATATTAAGTTTCTAGTGTGGACACAGGTGTGAACATAAATTTACTGGTCACGTGAGGTTCTAGCGTCGAAGATGTGGTTAGTGTGGTGGGGTCAAGGTTGAGTTTAGTTTTTTAAATTTCAATTTTATTTTGCAGAAGAGTGATTTTGTTTGCGAGGGCATTTTGCACGTTAGTGCACCATTGCTGATCTTTGATGGAGTGATCTGGGGTCGGGGCTGGGGATTTCAGCTCCCGGAGAATGGCGAATAATTCTCTGGAGCTTGATTGAGCATTCTGGATTCTTTGGTTGTATTAATCACTTTTAGCTTTAATGATTGCTTCCTTGTAGCTGTTGGCTAATGTCTGAAAGAGGGCTTTGTTTGCAGGTGTTGGTATTTTTAGCTAGCTACTTTCGGCGGATCTTTTGGTTGCTTGCAAAGTTTGCAAGTCTGAGGTGAACCAGGTATTAGCGTGTGCTTTTGGTTTAGCTTTTTTAGATTTCAGTGGAGCTATTTTATCCATGGCTAATAGCATGGTTTTATTGTACTGGCTGACTAGTAAGGACGGATCTGTGCCAGGTTAAGTGGTCTTCATTATTGGTGATACATTTTTGAATTTCTGGACGGAAGAGTAGGCGTGATTGGGGAATGTTTGATAGGTTTGGTCGTTATAGTGGTGGAGAAGATTATAGTGTGAACCCTTGGGCTTTCATGGAGTTGGCTAGGAATTCTGCATGGATGTCAAGTGGATAGTATCGGCCCGAGGTCGAAGTCACCAAGGGTGATGGCTTTAGATTGAGGTTTCATGTTGTAGGCTAGGAGCAGGGTAATATCTTTGAAAGCGGATATAATACCTGGAGGTCTGTATACAATGTGAATGGTGCTGGTACAGGTATGAGTGAGTGCAATTTTCAAGGTGATTACTTCGCCAGAGGTTATGGGGAAATCTCCTGATATTCTTATGTGAAAGGTGTTTTTGGCTAGGAGAGCTACCCCGTCTCCTTTGGCTGTTGGTGTTGCCTTCCTATAGATTGTGTATCCCTCTGGGATGGCTAATGATGGGGAGGGACCTGAGGCAGTGTGGAGCCAGGTTTCTGTGACTGCTAGAATGTCTAGGTCACTGGCTTCAATGAGGTCTGCAATGTCGAGGGAGTGGGCTGTGATTGACCTTGCGTTAATAAGGGCACCTTTCAAATGTAAAGAAGTGTCGGTGTGGTCAGGCGTCTTAATATTTGAGGTGTAGTTCTTTGGACTTTTTGGCATATCTCCTGTTGTCAGTGACACTTATTGTGCTGGAATGGATGGGGTAATTTTTTTGGGGTGTGGTGATCTATGTGTTTGTGGAGGTGATGTCGACACAGAGGCTTATATGTCAGGTATCCGAGGTTTCTGTAGTCTTTACAGTTTTGGGGCAGTGGGGGGTTGATAAACAACACAGAGGCTGTGATGTGTCTTCGGGCTTGGAATAAGGCAGTCTGTGATGATAGTCTTGAGTTTCCTTATGTGTCCAACAATGGGCAATGTGGGAGGAAGGCTGACTGAGACAGGGGAGCATGCTGTCTCTCTGATGCAAATTAGTGGGGTGGTATGAGGTGGGAGTGTTGGCGCAGGGAAGGGCAGTGCTTTAGGGAGGAAGGGGTGGGGCATGGGATGGGGTGGTGTTGCACACAACCTAAGTGGGTGAGGCCATTCCCTATCCAGATAAATGAGCTTGCTGAGCAAGGCCAATCCTTGCCTAAGCTTGTAGTGACCATGATGGTTTTTAATATTTCTCAATAGTAGATTCGGTAGGTAATTCTATTACTAGAAGTTTTAACCGTTGGCAGTGGCACAAGAGGGTAATAGTAGGTATCGGGGAAACAAGGAAATGGCCACTATAACTGAGATGGCAAGTTGCAGAAGAATAGAGTTTAGCTTAGATTGGTTTTGCGAAGGAATCCACTGACTTGTGGAGATTAGAGGTTGTCCATGAATTCCGTTTGTTGTAGTTGAGATTCTGTCCATCTACTTTCCTTCAGCCCATGCTAGTTTCATCTTCCCTCTACAGGTTTGCAGGGGAAGAGGATAACGGACATATTATTTGCTTAACTTGGAGGGAATTGACATTAACCTTGATAATAAAACATGAGCTGGCTCATTAAAGGATGTTATTTTTGGGACACCCTGTTTCTGTTTGTTGTGCGATTTCCTTGTCCTCCACTGCATAAATTGCCTTGTGTTGCATCCGTGCACCAAGAAATAGAAAGTACTTTGCCAGTCAAGGACCCCAATTTGCTTCGCAGCATGGCAGGTGGATTGTGTAGTGGGGAGCTGATCATGGAGCAATCCAAAGTTGTTCCCAACATCAATGAAGGAGTGAGCAGGAACAAACTGGGTGCTTCAGATACAGACTCTCATCCATTAGTGCTTTCCTCCTCTCCACTAATTTCACTGTCAGCGAGGACAAACCCGCCTACCTGCACCTTAGGTCCTGGCAATAGCAGGTGCGCCTGTCTAAATGCATGATATTCCAAGAGTCTGGCCAGCAGAGCTGCTCTTGGCTGGGTCTGTTTTGCCTTCCCACCTTCCTCACTTCTGGGCTCTAGTCCCCAACAGAACACCCTGTCCTCATCTACCTGCTTGATGAGTCGCAGAAATCGTGTGCATGTCAGGGCCCTCTTCCATGCTTTGACTTTCCACTCCTTTTTCACCTCACCATCTCTTTGACACACAACCTCTTGATTGTACCTCCACCCAACTTTCTCATACCCTCTTGTCTCAGAAAGCAATTCCCTCTTTCCTTCCTCTTGTCCTCCAACATCAGTTTTTTAGTTTCTTCCTTCCAAACTCCTCCTTGACACATTCCTTCCATCTCCTTCAATGCTTCCTACAATGGTCTCCTGAGTACACTTCTCAACTCTCCTTACAACCCCCTCTGTAATGCACTCCTCAACACCCCCCTCCCCCTCTTCCCGGTTGTTAATTCTAACCTTGTCTTTCACACTCCTTCCTCCCTGTCCTTGATTTCACCTTCAGTAATGATGTAAAGCACGGCCATCACAAGAAGGTACGCTTTAGAAGTGTTTAATTGACAATACACGTAGCAACCTCCAGCGCAGCCGCCTCACTCCAATTCTAGCTCTCCAACTGCTTTAATAAGAACAGAGCTATTATCCCCCATATACATTCCATTCCATGTTCCATGTTACCTTCTCCAAGATACATCATAACACATCTTCTCTCCTTCATTCATCACACACTCCTTCTCACCATTTCAATCTTATTCTTCTTTCACACCTGACCTCTAACTGTCACAGCACCCTTCATCACTCTCAAACTGCACGGGTTCTGAATACAACAGATCCCCCTTTCTTCTGACCAGACCTTTTTTCTCACCCAATCTCCACATTGAACCAAAAACTCCTTTTTTCCTCTCTTCTCATTCTCCTTCACCGTCCACCACACAATCTGATTCTTTCGCGTTTCCTAGCCAAGGCAGAACCACATTTGTGTTAGCCTTCCAACCTCTCATCAGTTCGAACGGGCTTCCACCACAAATCGTGTGCAGTAACATACATAATGTATACAATCTCTCCTGCACCGCCACTCTCCTATCCTTGCCACACGCACCCGCCACCTGGACTGCATCCATTATACATCTATTTGTTATCTCCACCATGCCATTTCCTTCTATGTGATATAACACTATCTTTTTATGTTTTTTTCCACACCTCTTCAAATATTTCTGTAAACAGCCACCAATAAACTGTTCTAATAGGCACTTCTTCTCTCGCAAACACCTGTACAAATTCAACTACTGTTTCTTCACTAGTCTCTTACAATTGTATACTAGGTCCACTGAAACAACAAATCAATGAGTGCAATAATGCATTTCCTCAACCACTTCCCATTTCTGTTGGGCCTAGAATGTCCTTAGCCAAGTCGTCCCAGACCTTACCAGGCACACAGACCTCCACGAAAGTTTGCATTTTTGCTACCTCTCCTTTACGCACTCTACCGTGTTCCACACACCCAGCCACCAGTCTCCTCTCCACATCTCGGTCAAAACCAGGCCACCAATGTCACTTCTACATGCCCCTCCTGTGCTAAATCCCAATTCTTTTCCAGATGCCCAAAGGAACTACACGCTCAGTGATAGAGCAAACCACCCACTAAACATAATTCATCACGCACATCCCAAAACATTTCACCCTGGCCCAACAATCTTTTAATTGGCCACCCTGATTCGACATAACTCTTGACACGCACTAAAACCTTGTCATTGTTCACAGACTCTAACCACTCCTCTTTACTCGCAATACCATCATTGTTCACAAAGACTGTCCGAAATCTCCTCTCCTTCACCTTCTTCTGCTTGACCTCCCAGCCCTGATAAATGATCCGCCAATACGTTATCATGCCCTGGAATGAACTCCACATCAGACTTGAGACTTTGCATCCTTGTCACCCGCTTACACACTTTACTCAATCCTTTCGACTCAAAGATACATTTAAGGTGTTTATGGTCCATACGTATTACCAATTCCATTCCCGACCTGAAATTGTGAAACTTCTCATTGGCCCAATGGCAATCCAAAGCCTCCTTTTCTAGTACAGAGTATCGGGTCCTCTTTACACTATTGACGCTTGAGCAATAATCTCCTCTGCACCATCCTCCTTAATTTGTGATAGAACAGCTCCAACACCATTATCACACTTTTCTTTGTGTAAAAACACTTCAAGGCCTGTGCCAGGTCGATTTCCTCCTTAATACCACAAAATTCCCTTTTCCTATGTATCACTCCATATACATTCTCTTTTCTTCAGTAACTGCCTGATTCCTTTCACTTTATCAGCAATGTTTTTGTCGGATTTCAGGTAAATCTCTATCATTCCAAAAAATGATCGGCACTAGCCCTTTGATTCATACCATCATTTCACTCTTTGGTTTTATGCCAGATCTCTATACCTCGTGTCCAAAGTATTCCACCTTCTCTTCTAAACACACACTCCTCCTCTCTCAACGACACTCCTCTCTGCTCAAGAATCTCCCAACGCATGTTGCATAATCCTGTCCTGTTCCTTCTCAGTTTCATTACAAACTAAGTAATCCTGAAAACAAAATGCTCCTTTCATCCGTTTTGAACCATTTGTCTGTCATTTTCTGAAATACAGATGATGCTGATACAAGGCCAAACGGCATCCTCTGAAATTGGAATATACCTTCATGCATTATGAACGCTGTTGGTTTTCTACATTCTTTCTCCAATTCTACCTGGTGATACGCAGAGGCCATATCCGGTGTGGAAAACACTTTTCCTCTACCCACCATGGAAAGCATTTAGCTCATATTCGACAATGAATGCCTATTCACCACAACACACTTGTTCAATTCACATAGCCTCAACTGACCCGATTTTTACTTACCACAACTAATGATGAAATCTGCACCTGCCCTCTCAATAATACCCAATTTGCATACGTTTTCAAGTTCCCTCTTCATTCATTCTCTCAAAACCAAAGGTACAGGTTGTACGTTTGCAGTTAGAGCCATACTTCCTTTCTTCAATATTAATTGATGTCTCATTCCTTTGACCTTCCCCACACCCTTCCTGAATACTCTTTTGAATTGTTTTCATATATGGAATCACCAAGCTGCAACACTTGCTCAGACACATTTGGATCCAGTCTAATGCGCAATTTCTTTTGATCACGCCATTCCAACAGGGCCACTCCTCTCTTTGTTACATACACTTTCCCTTGAGCATGTCTACCTTTTTAAAACCAAACTGGGCATTAAAATACCCCAGCAACTCAATCTTAGCACGATGATACCATCCAGGATTTATATCCGCCTTGAGTATATTCCGAACATCACCTCCGACCACACGCTCAAACACATCCTTCGACATTAGAGATATTTTTGCTCCGAAATCAGCCATCATAGATGCCTCCTTGCCATTTAACCAAATCATAGCATACAGACTATGGTGGTACCCCTAATCTACTACTTGTGCAACATTCACAGTATGTTTTCAACAAGGCAGCCCTCTTCAGAAGATCCTTGCTCCTCCTCCGTCACAGAGTACTTTCCTCAGAGTGAATTTAATGTTTTTGCAACAGTTAGCAAATTGTCTCTTTCTGTTACATTTCGAGCAAACCACCTTGCGACCAGGACACCGAGAGGGCGCAGCAAAATGTGACGCACTGGCACAACAAATACTTAATCGTTCTCCTTTCTGACTCTTCACTCAAGTCCCTTTATTCTCCACAACACCCTTGTGGGATGTCCTCTCTTTAGTCTTTTGCTTTCCTTCCGAAACTTTTAAAACCTCAACCTTAACTTCTTTGCTTTCCGCCTCAGTCAGTATCGCCCCACATGCCAGGGAGTGTTCCCCCCGCTTGGCAATTTCTAAACTTTGTTCAAGCTGGGCTTGTCCTTCAACCGGAGCTCCTCTCTAATCTTATTGCTATTGCAATGGCTCATAAATTGATCACGAATATGCTCATCAGACTAATCACAAAACGTACAGGAAAGTGCCAGATGGTGAGGGAGCAGTAATATACTCATCCACACTCTCTCCTTGTTCCTGTACACACACTCCAAAATTGTAACGTTCAAGGATGGTGCTGTTTTTTGGGTTAAAATGCATGTCCAATTTCGAAAGAGCCACTTTGAATTAATTAGCAGCATCTCCACCACCTGCCCCTACCAGTGGTTGTAACATATAAAAAATGTGCTGGCCCCCATAACATAAAAAATGCATTGACAACGAAAACCTCCCTATCATTGGAAAAATAATTCCTGCATGTGGCTTTAATATAATGCAGAAATCCCTTGTTTCTATTGGTTCCATTTGACTTTGACAGGTCCAGGCGAAGCCATAAAAATGGAGGGTCCAGGTACACTAGACAATAGCCATGACATCAACTTTCACTTAAATACCAACACACTAAATACTGGGATGAGGATGAGATGTGCTGAGGAATGATAATCACAGTAAGTACAAAGGGTACAGAGTATGTGCACACGCCCCCTCCTGGGATGCAGGATTACCCTTTGAATGCGTTGTCTCTGCTAATGTACGCTAATTTATGTCATAGCAGTAGGCAAATCGATCTGTTCTGTTCCGTGACATAAACTGGTCCTGCAGCAGTTACTCGGGTTGCCTTGGCAACCAATATTAACAAAGATGGCCGCCTCACATGCAATGTGACGTTGGGTCCTCTTTTCTCTGTTCGGCAAGCACTTGCGCCTGTGCTAGATCGCCCCAGAAACTAAGGCAATCAGAGGAGGCCGGCCACGTGATCCACCTTCCTCTGTGTGGCGGGGAGAGCCCCCTCGCTGACTTTTCAATGTCGCTGGGATGCACAAGCGCACGGGAAGCCCCTTGATAAATCAGGACCCCTCTCCTAACTTGTGCACTATTCCAGTGAACGCCATGACGCCATCCCTCCTAGTGAACATCACCATCATGCCGTGCCTCCTATTTCCAATGGGGGCCGACGGTTCAGGCGCACTGTAAGGGCGGCAGGATGCTTAACATACACGGACCAAAAGCAGTTTGGTCCGCTCTCCTGCACCTCAGCAAAGCGCTGTGCAGACAAGAAGCAGGGTGAAACAGCCTCCTGTTTCCCGGATTCAACGCAGGCAGCAGCGATCAGCACAGGATAGCAGGAAGTGCTCCAGACATGGACACCACGCGCTGGGGGCGCACCCATCTGCGTCGCCATTAATGTAAAGCAGGACCATCACAAGAAGGTAAGATTTATATGTGTTTATTTGAGAACATACATGGCAACCCCCAGCACAGCTTCCTCACTCCAATTCTGGCCCTCCAACTACTTTAAGAACACAGTGCTACAATCCCCATATACATTCCATTCCTCCATTCCATGTTTCATTATCTGCTCCAAGACACATCATACCAAGTAACCTTAATGCTTTGTTTTCACTTGTCACATCCTACCTATTTTTTAATCTACTCCACCCTCTTCTTTGTAATTGTCAATGTCCTCTCCCCCCCCCCCCAACCATCTCACTAGTTTTATTTGCGCCTTCATACTCCCTCCTTACTTGCTACACTTACTGCTATCACCGCCTGCCCCATCTCCTGCTCTCTTGCAAAATGCTCTTGCTTCTTTCCACTCATTGGTTCCAAAACTCCCTTTCACTTCTATGCTGGGGCTGTCGGTTACATGGGGCTTAGCATATAGAGGCGCCTGGAAGGGGATTCCCTTGGCAAATAGATTATGTTGGCTATCTAACTCAATCGTAGAAACTGCCACACACATTTTGACTAATAATGCTTATTTGAATACTGTGTCAAGGGTTACGAGAATGTTACTTCCTTCTCCTATAAATATTTCTTCTAGTCGGTTTTGGGCCTCTATATATTTGGATGATTCATAAGTCATTACAGCTGACTCATACCATATTTGAGAAATAGCCCTAGGTAAACAGTGCATTATAAAGCTGCAAGTATTGGATTTTTATCAATTTATAATATGATATAGTCTGATGATAAATATGAGTTATGTTTTTGAGTAGTACAATTTATGATGTATTCCTCTAGAAGTGTTAATTGATATTTAATTTTGGCATTGTTTGATAGTATTGAATTGTTTGTATTTTTGTTTTATTGCTACAGTGTAAAAGGATTGAATTAGCTGCATGCACTTTTTTTAAAAATAAAATTGGGTTTTGCTGGAATGCCTGCAGCCTGATTGGCTAGAGCGGTCAGGTGACAGATCTGAGCTTGCTTAGCAGTCAGATTATGTAGCTATATCTTTATTCTTGGAGGAAGTCTTTAAAAAGTGAAGCCACATTTTAGATTTCAGACCAAAAGGTTCTCTATTGGATTTATGGCAGCAACTTTCCTATCTTCAGATCTGCTTCTGTAAGCTTCTTTTGCTTAGGACCTTGATGTAGCTGACGCCTGTGAACCCCAGGTCAGTGCTGAGTCTTCTCCTTGATGGGCGAGGAGGCTGTGGAGATCCTTCCTGCCTGTGGCTTGGTGGGAAGCTTTCTCCATCGGTTGTACTTTCGGCAGCTTATGTACTTCCTTCTGCCTCCTGAGTACTAACTGTGCACAGGTTCTCCATCAAGGTCATCTGTGTGTTTGTATGGGGGGAGGTGATGTCATACGGTACTCATGTGGGGTACTTCTGTCTGCCCTGGCCAAAACCAGAAAATGCATCCTTTTTTCCAGTCTGTTTTCCTTCAGTAAGAAAAGGGCATTGTAGTAGTCTTCTTTTCACTCCTATGTCAAAGTCTATGAAGCCTGGTTTAGGGATGAGTTCTTTGATGGCCCTTTTGACTGTGTGGATTTTCTAGGTCATTTTCCACCAGCCTCAACTTGGACCAGCAATTGACCCTCCCAGATCTGATCGAGGCTTCCTCCCTATCAGTTGCTGGATTCTGGGAGTTTTGGTTTCCTTTTGTGTTTTCCAGACTGGGCTATTTGCCCTTCGATACTGCTGATCTCAAGGAAGTGGGGATGGCATCTCTAGGTCCAAGTTATTACTGCAAGGCCACTTTATCACAGGAGCCAGTGTGCCAGCTATGGATCTTGTGTAGGTTAAATGGCAGTTATGTGTCTTCGGTCTGCTTTGTTCGTGTTTGTCTCGTAGTTTCAAGCTAGACCCTCGGGCTCATCCTTGGTTTGGCTCTAACCATGATTTCTCTGGCTTCTTCAACTCTATCCACGTGCACGACTATAGAGGGGGGAAGTGGTATGGACAAGTTGCTTCCACCCAGCTGCTGCGCGTCCAAGGCAAACAGTGTCACACCAGTACGTGCGTTCCTCAATAGACAACAGAGAAAGGCAAGCAGAATGTGCAGACAAACAGATAATGAGAATAATCTTCATATGAAATATAAACCATCTTGGATATTGTGGGCCATGCATGTTGAGATTGAGCTCCATGATTAATAGTGTTGGTGGCCTGGGAACTAAAATATTTTTGCCTTGTGGGATCCCAGAGATCTATTGTTTGGGGTGGCATGTGTGTTCTCTAATGCCCCTAACCCCATTATATGCGTCTCCTCTTTTGGTTGGAAGCATTTTGCTTCCCTAATAAACTTTCTCAAATCAACAGATCCAAATATACACACTGAAATAGCTATCCCAATTTGTAAATGCCCCACCTCTTTTCTCTGCCTTCACAAGGGGCCTGTTTTTGCTCCAACAATATGTTGCCCTAGAAAGGATTATTGCATGAGCACACAGCTGCTGCTTTTTTTCCGGTTTGCCCTGCAGCATTTATGTATGAAACAAGAATCCTTTCGAACTTGTTTGCAATAAGCTTTCAATAGTTGCAAGTCCATCATAATGCCTAATGATAGTTTACAAGGACATGAAGACCAGAATGACCAAAAGAAAATGAATAGACCTCTGCATGTTGCTGACCTTATATTGGGTCATTTTTGAAGCCCTGTACATAATTTGGAAGAGTTTGCATAAAGAACAAGAGATGTGTATGCCTAATTGTTCTCACCCAATGATGTATGTCTTCCAGGTGGATTATAAGTAGGCATGCTCGTTTTAGGGCCTAAATGGGTATTGGTACCTTTAAAATTGTTATAGCTTTCCCATATTTTGATCATGTTTTCACTGCTTGCTTTTGTCTTTTTATACAATTGCTATAGCCTGATTTTAGGTCCAGCTTTCTTGGGGTATATTTGTGTGTGTGCAATCAATCAAAACCTGTTTGTTTCGGAAATACGTTTCCCTAAAAACAATACACTAGTATTACCATAGTGGTGTTTTACAATGTGTCTCAAACAGCTCTCCTCCATAACAGCCACATTGCACCCCTCGTTGATCACTGTTTGTGTTCGCCTTTAAAATCTCAGTTGCCCTTTTGAGCGTTTTTGAAATTATAAATATTGTTCGTTTTCAATGCCTTTCAATGCTGTGCAGGTCCTCCAGCTTAAAAAATGTCTAAAGCATTCTCCTTTTCAAATGTAGGTTTATAAATGCAGGAAATGTGAGACTGCTGTTCCCCATGCAGTCCGATTTGAGAGCACTGTCCTCAAAACCCCACTCAATTTTCTTAGGATCTAATTCTTCATACATCAATTCCCACAGTGTCCTCAGTGTGTCCACCTGTGCAATACATTTGCCCTTAAGAATGACCGCCATTTCATCTGAGCGCTTTATGGAGAGATGTTTATGAAAATATTCCTTTAATTTTTTTCCTGGCACGCTTGAAAACCTTGCGTTTTTGCTATAAAATCAAAGTCCTGTGATAATGCCGAATGTTTATCCTTGTTTAATTTGTACTTCAATATATTTGACAGCTACTTTTTCCTCAGTTAGCTTTTAAAATCTATACATACTTGTCTAAAAATACTGTAGTCGACAATGACCATTACCGTTTTGTTTGCAAACAATTATTTTTGCTATAGCAACACATATTGGGTAAATGCAGTAGTCTCGTGAAAAAAATGTTGGTTGTTAAGGAGATGACAATTAAGTTGATAATACAAAATCTTTCTATTTCTTATCAGGTCTTCTGGTTGGTGTGGTACTCCGATATGGAATTCACGTTCCGAGTGACATCAATAATGTGACCCTGAGCTGCCAAGTCCCGACGAGTCCGGCCACTTTGTTAGTTAATGTTAGTGGAAAGTTTTATGAATACACCCTTAAAGGAGAAATCAGCTCACAGGAACGCAATAATGTTCAAGATAATGAAATGCTGAGAAAGGTGGGTCATACAGTATCTGAGAAGTGAAAGGATTGAGCAGTAAATTGCTTTCAGTGTAATCATAAAATGTTATGAATGCTTGTTTTACAGTTGATACCTTACCTCACTGCCTACCTCCCATTTCTTTTCTCTGTTGCTAACTTTTTTTGTCAAAGTAAACACGTTGTACATGTTTTATTTACTCATTTAACAAATACGACATTTTAGTGTTGCAGCCTCCTTCATACAAAAAGCAGAATCGGATTGTGTACTTTTCAGTGCAAAAATAGGAAGTCAGGCCGAGGTTCGTTCCTTCCTTCCTTCCTTCCTTCCTTCCTTCCTTCCTTCCTTCCTTCCTTCCTTCCTTCCTTCCTTCCTTCCTTCCTTCCTTCCTTCCTTCCTTCCTTCCTTCCTTCCTTCCTTCCTTCCTTCCTTCCTGATCTGTTGAATCCTGTGCAACCCTGATACACACCATGCCATATAAATGTAGCGCTTAAATACCTTTTGTTTTAAGTTATATCTTATTAAAAAATGCATTCTTAAATCAGGGAGCACAGTATTCAAGCTTAATGCGTCTAGTTTCCAATAAAGCACGCTTAATTTAGGAAGGATTGCAAAACTACTTGTCCCCCAGTGCTACCTGAAGCGACAGGTAATCATCTTTGAAGTCAATCCTGACAAATCACCACCTACCCAAGATAAAATGACTGATGTTAAGAAAAGTAATGGTGAGCAAAGTCGAGATGGACAAGTGAAGGACAAATTGTTTTCCTCAGAGAAAACTAAACTAGGGAAGGTGATCAACTCTCCATAAAAGCATGTTAGTCGCTCATGCATTCAAAGGGTCATACTTTCAGATACCATAACGCCTGGCATCCAGTCAAGTCACTGGGTCGTTCTGGCCCCTTCTAAAAGGGTGTCACTGCTGGTTCACTATCCGTCAATAGCACAGTAATAAACCTGACTGTCATTAAAATGCAGGGTTATATTGGATTTTTATTTTTCAAGAATCTTTACATGGATACCGCATTCATTGGGACCGCACACCGAATTTGCAAAAATAAATGCAAGTGGTCTGCTGGAAACTTGGTTCACATATAGCTGCACATCCCCAGGGGGAGTGGCCTGGAGCTCATGGTGAGAAGAGGCTGAGTTGCCGAGCTCCGGCCGAGGCGCCGCATCCTGATCCTTTTTGTTGGTTTTAAAACCACCTTCGACCGAGAAACTCAGTCTCGAGGGTGGCAGAGGTGGGGCCCAACAAGGCTTGACTAATTTGCACCCAAATTGGACCCCCGAGGCGGGCGAAATTCCACTCGATCCAACCCCTCCCACCCCCCGCCTCCGGCTGTATCCAAGATGGCCACTGTACCTTGCAGCCAGCGTGGACCCTACCCTTGAGGACGGCCGCCTTCCCCGGGGGTACCGCCAGCAAAAGCAGAGTCGGACGAGCCCAATATTTGAGCGATCGCTGGGCTCCCCCCGCCGGCGCAGACACAAGCAACCTAGCACGGAGCTGTGGAGAAGCGCACTGGGCGGCGTATTGTCTCCGGAAGCACGTCGCATCGGAGGAGAGAAGCCCCACTCATCGAGCCACGAAGGAGACGGAGTGAAGCAGACGAGATCCCTCGCCTGCGGTAACGCTCCGAACCCGCCTGCAGAATCGAGCTTGTGCCCTGCCCGTGGACCCAGACGACGGCGGACTGAAAGAAGCTAGAGTGGAGGAGAGGCAGACGCCAAGCGGACCGGACGGAAGCAAGGGGGCCGTGTCCTCCGCACAACCGGGAAATCACTCGGCCTCAGAGAGGCAGCAGCGGACAAGTTGGAGGTAAGGAGGGCTGCGGGGCTGACCAATTACAAACAATGACAACAAATATATAACACTAGATGCAGCACTAACAAATGCCATCTGCGTTGCTGCAGCCCCCTCCAACCCCACTGAAGGGCACCAACAATAAACACAGGAGCCTACTGAGAAGAGCCAGTCCCCCGCAGAAAGGCACCCGGCATACCAGATCAGGAGGCCAATCTAGCACTCACAGCAACCACAACACTGATTCACGAGAACAGTGGACCCAAGGGCTTGGTCCCCATATTAGCAAGCCGCCGCAGTGGTCTACTTTGAACACACTTACCGCCACCGGAAATCCTTCACTCTGAACAGCACCTAGAACTGCAACACATTGCCCCCGAGCCAAAACTGGGAACTGCATCACCAAAACACCACCATGTCCTCCAGGAACAAAGGGAAACCAGTCACTATGAACACATTCGTCACCACCAAGACCCAGATCCCAGCACAACCTCACCCCACCGCTCCTGAAATTACGCAGATGAAGGATGCAGAATACAACGCTCAAGTGCTAGAAGCCATAGCTTCACTGCGAACATTCATAGACTCTAAAATCGATGAATTCAAATCTGACATGCAACTCATGCGTCAAGATGCCCGGAACTTAACGGAGAGAGTGACAAACGCTGAGACAACTATAAGAGAGACAGTGGATGACACAATAGACCTGAAGGCTAGGGTGGTGGACCTAGAGAGGAAAGTGGCCACGCTAGAAGCGAGATCCGAAGACGCCGAAGGACGGGCTAGACAGGGCAATGTCCGAATACTGGGAGTACCGGAGGGAACCGAGGGCCCCAACCCAATGGCTTACATAGAGACCCTCCTACAACAAGAGATAGGTGCAGGAAAACTGACGCAAGGTTTCGCGGTGGAGAGGGCGCACAGGTTCCTCCAGAAAAGGCCCCCACCAGGCTCACATCCTCGCCCTATAATCGCAAAAATACTTAATTTTCAGGACAGAGAAACTATCCTAAAATACTCCAGAGAGGGAGGAGCCATAGAACGCGGCAATTCGAAAATAACCATCTACCCAGACTACACTCCGAAAGTCCAAAGGGAGCGAAACTCTTTTGTGCCAATTATGGCAAGGCTCCGACAATTGAACTTGAAATATATGCTGCTCTATCCTTCCAGATTAAAGGTCACTTAGAAGGGCTGCGCGATATTCCTTGAGACTCCGGCAGCCGCCAACATGTGGATGGAAGATAATAACCTGGCAGAAGGCAGAGATGCCCACCCCGGGGACGATTGAAACACGACAAGAAACGGCACATGAGATGAGCGAACACCCCCCCCATCCCACACCTTCGGAACAAACAAATGCTTGATGTAAACCAAGAAGCTAATCTACACACCAGTCTGCTAAATGGAAGCAGCCCTCGCTAGGCCTCCCACTGGGCACAAGGCGCAACCCCCACGAATAGATTAGGACAGGCTAATCCCCTGTGCGGCCCTGCTCGGGCCCGATACCCGGATGGGCCCAGACGACGTGAGAGCACCTGAGCACCGCATGGAAACTGCAGTTGCTGGGGGCACCAGTTACCAGTTTTGTTTGTTACACAGTCTTCAAATCACTAGGACCGAAGAGACATGGAGCAAGACGACGTCAAGAGCCACAATCTGGCAGACTTAAGAATACAAACAGGAAACCCCCCAGCTGGCAGCATGGACCATCTCAGAACGCAAATAGGGAACGCAGAGACGAACCCATTACACCACCTAAATGGCAACGCAACTAAAAGTTATGACATGGAATGTAAGAGGAATGGGCTCTTACCTTAGAAGGAATAGGATCCAATCCTATCTCCGAAGGAAGAAAGTTTCAATCGCGATGCTCCAAGAAACCCACCTAACAGAAGAGTCCTCATCCAAACTGTCTGAACGATCGGGTGGTACTGGAAGTCGGGCACCCTACTTCAAGTATGCACGGCGCGTCTTCACGTGGGTGAACCCAAACGTACCATTCCAACTACTGGGACTGGAGGCTGACAGAAGGCAGATACCTAATAATGTGGGGAACAATCGAACACATTGCTGTGTGTCTTGTGAACTCCTACTTCCCCACTCATGGAATACCCTCCCATCTTAAAACAGTGTGCCAGGATAGCGCACCACAGACCAGGAACCTTTATTTGGGGAGGCAATTTTAATTGTGTCAGCAATGGATCCATCGTCAGGTCCGTACCCCCGTAAAGCCAAACAACGCTGCCACACGGGCACTGAACGACACACTTGAGCACCTCAACTTGGTAGGCATCTGGAGAGAACACCACCCCGCCGAGAGGAACTACTCCTACTATTCTTCCTCACACTAGAATAGACTACCTGTTTGTTGACAGGGAACAAATCCCCGATGGCAGAAACCACAGCATACCTCGGCAGGTCAATTTCAGACCACTTACCCCTAATCATGCAGTGGAAACTCAAGGGGCCTAGACCACCGATCCCGACATGGAGGATGCCTACTGCAACCCATCACCGATCAAGAATTCGGGGAAAATCTTGGCATCAAACTAGAAGACTACGTAGCTAACAACAAAGGCTCAGTGGCGAGCTGGGGCACACTACGGGAAGCCATGAAAGTGGTGACTCGAAGCAAAGTGATTTCGAGATCGGGGGGCATCCGGAAACAACTGAAGAAAGAACAGGAAGCAGAAATCACGTGCCTAGACACCCGCACCAAGGCCACACCTGAGGCGAAAGCAAAGCTAAGGGAAATCTGAGAGGACTGTCGAGTGGCCTGGGACAGACTTGCTAAATTTGACTTCGCAACCTACACTGCCAGATCACACAAAGAGGCAGATAAACCTGGTAGAAAGCTGGCATGGCTGTGCAGGCGTGAACACCCAAGACACCTCCCGACTGAGATCACAGATGAAGGAGGTAGAACGCATAAGACACAACAAGATATCAATAACGCATTTGCAGAATTCTACTCCAAATTGTACTCCCATGAACATCAAGTACCCAGAGAAGAAATCATAGACACCTTTGAAGAGATAGAGCTCCCGCAACTTACCGCCGAACAGAGAGAAGCACTAGAACTAGAGATAACCCCAGAAGATGTGTCAGAGGCGATCAGATCACTGTCCACGTGCAAGGCCCCCGGCAGCGATGGCCTCCCACCTGAATTCTATAAAGCATACGAAGCAACCCTCACCCCGATATTGCATGAAGTTTTCCTCGAAGCATACGAGAACAGAATCCTCCCCAATACCATGCAGGAAACGATCATAATCCCCATGCCTAAACCAAATAAACCACCCAATGACTGCGACTCCTACCGCCCATTGGCAATGCAGAGCTATGATAGTAAGATCCTAACCACTATACTAGCCAAGAGACTCGCGAGGGTGGTGGGAACCATAATTCACAACGACCAGAACGGCTTTGTCCCACGACGCAACACCACGTCCAACCTGAGAAGGCTTCAGCACATTGCGGCAGAAACCCTCACGAGAGATGAGGCCCTGGCGGTACTATCACTTGATTCCATCAAGGCCTTTGATTCCATATTCTGGGAGTGGCTGTTCGAGGTACTAACAAGATTCGGTTTCGGAGAGGGCTTTGTGAGATGGGTAAAGGTGCTTTACAACTCGCCTGTGGCTAGAGTGAAAACCGGAGGAACAATGTCAAAACCATGGGCGATTCGAGGCACCAGGCAGGGATGTACACTATCACCGATGCTGTACATATTGGGACTTGAGCCGATCACTATCTACTTTAGAAAGCAGTACTTTGATGCGGGCATAAAACTGGGCACCAAACACTCCATAATATCACTATATGCAGATGATGTGCTTTTATATCTAAAAGATCCTCAACTCAAAGCACAAGTTGCCCTAGACATCCTAGATAACTATGCAAACTACTTGGGGATCGGGTTCAGCAGGGTGAAGTCCTGTGCTTTTCCGCTAGCTAGACTCAGAGGCCTAGAGGAAGAAGACCTGCCAGATTTCAGGGTAAAAGGCATCCCAATATGTTTCGTACCTGGGTGTCAACATAAAACATACCCCAGAGCTCACTCATGAACACAATACAGAAGCTGTAATGAAGGGATTGCACAAATCCATGAAATTTTGGTCAGAGCTCCCACTGTCGATGATGGGCAGAGCGGCCATCACCAAAATGATAATTCTACCCCGGTTTCTGTATTACTTTGTAAACATCTGCCACTACATTAACCCACCTTTCTTTAAGAAGCTAAAGGCATTACTCAAGGAATTTCTCTGGGGACCAACTAGGCACAAACTATCGCTATCGACTCTCACACTGCCCTACAAATTGGGTGGGATACAACTCCCTGATTTTCAGATGTATTATCTATCGGCGCAGCTAACTCACGCGACTAAGTGGCTCCAAGACGAACCCACGGCCGAAACAAAACTACTGTGCCAAATCCCCTCCTTGTTGCTCCCTAAAGAGACACTTTGGAATCCGCTAAACCAAACACAAAATGTCCCCATGGTCACAAAATTAGGCAGGCAGATATGGTCTAAAGCCTGCTCGGCACATCATCTCAAGCACCCCTATTCTCCCAATACCCCCATACCGGGGGATGCATGCAGTACTGGTGCAGATCTCACAGTGGCGAGGAGCTGGGAAAGCGCTGGGATCTATGTATGGGGGGACATGTTTGAGGAAGGCAAAGTCAGAGACTTTGAATCACTGCAAACAGTCGAAGGACTACCGAATGGCCAGTTTTTGTGGTACCTCAAACTCAAGCAGATCACCAAGAAGAAATGGAGTGACTGGCCAGAGGAACCCACTACAGACCCGCTTCTACAAGAGATGCACAACCTAACGGATGGCTGGAAACCAGTGACCAGGCTCTACAACCGACTGATGGACAAACCCAACCCCAGAAGAGCATCACTGAAGGAAAAATGGGAAACAGATTTGGTCTGAGGAAGAATGGGAAAGAGTGTTACTCTATCCCAAAGAGGTTTCCAGGAACTCCATATTCAGACAAATACAATTGAATGTCCTATACAGGACTTACATGACCCCCCAGAGAGTGGCCAGTTTCAACAAGCAAGCATCACCAACGTATCCCTGGTGCAGCAGCGACGAAGCAGATTTGATGCACATGTTTTGGACTTGCACCAAGACGATGGCATTTTGATCTAAGGTGAAACAGACCTGCACAGAAGCGGGGATGACCAGGTACGCATGGGCCTCCAAAGAAAGCTTACTAGGAGCGCATTCCAGAGTGGCCAAGTACAAACACATAGTTAAGCTGATGGACATCTCCTGCATCCTGGCACAGAGAACCATAGCGATGGCATGGAAGTCCCCAAGGGGCCCGAGACACGAACGATGGATCAAGGAAATGGAAAGAAGGACAGATGCTGAAACCAGGGCCTGGCAAGATGGGGCCGACACAGGAGTGGAAGAAATGAATGACACTCTCGAATCATGGAAGGCCCTTCTGCAGGACATTCGCTTCACCGCTGACCACAAGCCACCATGACTTAATCGCTCTCACCAGTATGTCCCGGAAAAGTGAAGCTCACATGCACAACCAATACGCCTGCCACAACTCCACGATAATCCATGAACTGCCAGACTTCTATATAGCCAACCCAGGTCGAACTTTTTGAGGTCACCACAACACAAGCAGAAGACTGTCTCAGTTAACCATTTATTAAGTTATTTTTTTGTTATTTGTTATTAAAAAAAAAAGAAAAAATGGCATTGTCAACACATTTGCAATCTAACTCATGATTAACAACAATTGTACACGAATAAGAAAAATTGCCAATAAAATGTTACAAAAAAATAGCTGCACATCCCCACAGTCATCATTGATGTCATTTTCCTCCAAAGACCATAACATTTTCCTCTTTACTTGTCCGCCCATGAGTGGACCATTTAAATTATGTACCAATGTTGCCATATGCTGTTCTAATCTGTGCTAAAATCTTACTATTTAGAGACTATATTAAGAGGTGGCAATAGTCATTGGGTCCTTTTCAGGTTGTTGAATCACTGTTGATGAGCCAGAATTCCCATTTTGAGGATTCTAGGGAAATTATTTGGGACCACTCAACTTTTAGCTTTTCCCCCCCGTCTTCTTTAATTCCTTAATAATTTGGTGGCCTGGGGGAGTTTTTTCGAAGTGCCCTTGCCAGTACATTCCTTTTTTAGCCCTGTATAAATTAGACAGTATTAAATTGCCTGTAAAGCGGCAAGTCCTGGGATGCCTTCCAGGCTCCCCATTTTTGCCCTATGATTATCACCCTACACCGGTTTTAGGAAGTATGTTCGTGGCAGGTATACTTTAGTATACCAGGTTTGCAAGCCATTTTACCACATTCGTAGTTTAATGTACCATATTGGTAGCCATTGGGGTACAAATATAATTTTTTAAAAATCTTACTCTCTGATGTTTTGTGTTTCAGGGCTTTCTTTTGTCTAGGTGAGCACGAGCGAGGCTAAACTGGCCATCCTGCCCATGTGGACTCTGTGAGCCCACACTAGCAGCCTCCATATTGGTCCTAATTGCATTAGGCCAATTCATATCCCTGGCCTATACTCCTTCTTCCTGTGGGGGTGGTGAAGACTAAATAGCAGTCCTACTGATCAGCCAGCTTGGTTGGCCATCTGACGTTTTGACCCCAGCCCCTGTTAATAATTGGTTGAGGAGAATTTTGCCACGATTCCCACTGTTTTTGCTATTTTAAGCCCTGTCTTGGCACATACTGGTTATGTACACTGGCTTAAGCATAGCCCAATTAGTTTTGTTGCTTCTAGAGGTACAGTTTTTGTCCCCTGAAGTCTCCTACTGTCACCCCACATCTGCTGGATCGAGACTTCCTTTCTAGGTCTGCTGTCTGGGCAGTTTACTGCTGCCACCCACAGTTTACTGCCAGAATCCTCTGATTTGCTGTGTTCCGATTTTGGTGTTCAAAAGGTGGTTGATGTCTCAATTGCCAGCCAGATTTTCATTTTAGGACATCAAAGCGTGCCACCAACAGTGGTCTCTATTCTGGAAGCATTTGCTGCTGTGCTGCTGTCTTATTTGTGCTTTGACCTATTGGGAGCCAGTCTTGTGGTTCCCTTGTCTTCCACAAGTGTGTCTCTCCGTATTGCCATCTCCTGGCCTTTGTTCCTTTCCTGGGTCAATGGGGTCGTTGTTGGCCCAGGAGTGAAATCACTGGAAACCGAATCCTGAAATTCACACTTGTGGGGAAGAGTGGTTTACTCACTGGTTGTTTCAGGATGCTGCAGCAATGTTTACCAAAAGGACCAATGCGAGTACCTTAGCGTCCTGGGCTAGGCAGTTGTTCAAAATACCCTTGAGTAGCCCCCAACCCACGGTCCATCGTACAGATTCTTTGTAGTCGGGGCCTTACTGCATTTCCCATAGACTTCTATTGGGGATCCTCCTGTTTTGCAACATCAATCAGCTTCTAGGTCCATCTTCAGACTTCTGGAACAGTTCTTTGGGGCCTCCTCTGGCTTTTGTTTCCAGATTGGCAGACCTGCAGTACTTCCCTGAATTGTGGAGTTGTAGTAAAGAGTGGCATTTTCGAAGGGATTGTGTCCTCCAACGTATTTCACATCTATGACAGGTAATCACCACAGCTGTGCTGCATCGGAAAATGTTCTGCGTCCTGTGTCGATGACGTTGATATGCTCCCTCAAGCCGACGTCACTGGATGTTATAAGTAGGCCGCACGACACCTGTTGCCTCAGTCCGTTTTTTTCTTCGAATGTGTTCGCTTCGGAATCTCGACGCGCCTCCGTTCTTCTGATTTCTATCGGTTCTTCGAACTTGGTTGTTTGTGAAGGTATCATGTCTTCGTCTTCTTCTATCCTGCGGTCGGGCTACAAGAAGTGCCGTGGCTGCAGTTCCAAGATGTCGCTTACGGACCCGCACAACGTCTGCCTGTGGTGCCTCGGCGAGGACCACGCCACCGATGACTGTGACGATTGCCAGTCTTTGACATGGAAGGCCTTGCGGAAGAGGAAGTTGACGGGCGATAGGGTTTCCAAAGCCAGTAAGTCGTGATCCGCTGGGCTTTTGACTGATGATTCGAGGGGCGAGTCTCCGCGTCGGCGTAAGTCCAGGGCGTCTCTGTCCCGGAGTAGTTCCCGCCTTTCCTCTGCTTCTTCTAGGCACTCGCAGAAGCGCCGTCACCGGTCGCCTTCCCCGTCCTCGTCCGAGGACTCCGCCAGCAGGCGGGTAGCTTGTCCCAACAAGCATTCATCTCCTGCAGAATGGGACGCCTTTCGCAAGGAGATGATGGCGATTTTTGAATCGCAGGGCTCCGTTCCGTCCGCGTCTTCGAGAGAAGCCGGCAAGGAACGCGCTAGGGCCACCACTCGCACGCCTTTGGGCTCTGGCGGTCGGCACGAGGATCGGGAGCCGTCAAGGTCCCGATCGGACAAGGTGGATCGCTCTAGCCATGCCCGCTCCAGTTCCCGGTCCTCTGCCCTCGAGACCGTCAGAGCCTGTGAGGTCTTCTAAGAAGACGTTGACGCCATTGGCGCCATGTCCGTCGAGGGACTCTCTCGAGGCTTCGCCTCAGAGGAAGTCGTCAACGCCATCGGTGCCGAGGCCGTCGAAGGACACGTTCGGGGCTCCTGCCTCGAGGCCTGTGTCGAAGCCGTCGGCGCTTCGCTCGAGGTCGAAACCCTCGACGTCTTTTGTGGAGGCTTTACCGGAGGTACCCTGTGCATCGGTGGAAACTCTGAGGAAGGCCCTGAGGAAGTCAGTGAGGCCTGTATTTGAACCTTTTCTGTGCCCTCTTCCAGGCATTTATTCCAGCCTCTGGATTACATCTATGAGGTGGATGAAGGGTCTGATGAAGGTTTGGTTCCTGATGAGGTTCCTGACGAACTATTGTCTGGTCATAGCCAGATGGAAGACCTGCGTCAGTCTTTGCACAACGCCAGTGGTCTGGACACCACTCTGGAGGTTGAGTTCGGTAGGCCTGAGCCTGGCACGCACGCCGAGTCTTCATACCAGCATCTCATGTCGATGGTGACGGAGTACTTGGGGTGGTCTGCGCCACCAGTGGATTTTCTGCAGGATGACCTGACAGATATCCCTGACCACGGTCCACCCACTGACCCGGTGTTGTCATTTCACATTTACAAAGAAGGGTGGCGGCGGCTTGGACTGCGCCGGAGAGTCTCCCCGCAGTGAACAAGTCTTTGTCGAAAAAATACCGTCTAGCCAGTGATGACCCCTGCTACATGTCCACGCACCCTACTCCAGAGAGTTTGGGGGTGCAGGCGGCTACGGCCCCAGCAAAACAGGCGGCGTACCCTACAATCCCTCCCGATAGGGACGACAAACGCTTTGATGGTTGGGCGAAGAAGGAATTTTCTTCTGGGGGTATGGCTTTAAAGCAGCCAACTCCGTTTGTGCCCTTGCACTCTGTGAAATTGTGTGTCGTTGGCGGCTGAACACAGACTGTGTCAGCCGGTCCATGGCGGCGAGCACCGTGATGCGCAGGTTTGCGTGGTTGCGAAAGTCAGGATTTGCTCCTGATGTACAGTCCCGGCTTCCCAACATGCTCTTTGATGGTGTCCATCTTTTTGGCAGCAAGGCTGCAGTGTGTTAACCTCCGCCTTTTCGGCCTAGGGGACAGCAATGGAGGGAAGCTCCTTTTGATACTACTCTTCCTTTAGTAGATCGAGGGGGGCTGCCAGTCAAAGGGGCCAACGTAGGAGTACCAAAGGTGGAAAACAAGGTACTCGAGGTGCCGAAGCCGCTTGGGCAGTTGCCTCTTTGCACTCAGGCACTGCCGCAGCCGCTTCCGCTCAGTCATGAGGCCATGTCCCATGGTTCGCCGGTTGGGGGAAGGCTGGCGCAGCATCTTCTAGAATGGCGTGCCATTACTTCAGATGTGTGGGTTCTGGAGATCATAGCCCACGGTTACTATCTTCCTTTCCGGCAGAGGCCTCACGACAATCAACCAGGGAATCTCTCTTTGAAGAGTCCGGATCCGCTCCTTGCGCAGGAGATCATATTCCTGCTGGAGAAAGGCGCCATAGAACTGGTGCCTGTAGCGGAGAGGAACATGGGATGGTATTCCCCATATTTTTGGATCCCGAAAATGACAGGGGATTGAGACCCATCATGGACTTGCGTGGTTTGAGCAAGCTCATCAGGAAGGACAAGTTCAAGATGGTTACTCTCTCTCAAGTCCTCCAGGCCCTTCAACTTCAGGACTGGTTGGTGTCTCTCGACCTCAAGGACGCTTACTTTCATGTGCCAATTCATCCCAAGCACAAGAAGTACCTGAGGTTCGCGGTTGGCGACTCGCACTTTCAGTTTCGGGTCCTGCCGTTCGGATTGACCTCCGCCCCGAGGGTCTTCACCAAGCTCATGCTGGTGGTGGCAGCGTATCTCAGGAAAGGGGGGATTCACGTCTACCACTACCTGGACGATTGGTTGATCAGGGCACGCTCTCCCGAGCAATTCCTGGATCATCTGTCACCTGCCACTCCCTTCACAGGCTGGCCTTCTCCTTCAACTTACAGAAGTCCCACTTGACACCTACCCAGCGGCTCCAGTACATCGGAGCAGTGCTCGACACATCCCTGGGGCTGTGTTCACCTCCCCAGGTGAGGGCTCGTCACATTATGCAGATGGTGCACAAGTTTCAACATGCCCAGAGTCTCCCGACGTTCAAGTTCTTGAGGTTGCTCGGCCTCATGGTATCCTGCATTTTCCTGGTGCCAGAGGCCAGGCTGCGGATGAGATCTCTGCAGCAGGCTCTCAAGCGGCAGGATGTCGGATCCCATTCAGAAGCTGCCCTCGGTCACCCAGGATCTTTTGTGGTGGGCTGTCGAAGGCAATCGGTTGAAGGGGGCTCCATTTTGGCTACCCTGGCCGGAGGTAACGATCGTGACGGACGCATCCCTCACGGGATGGGGAGCTCATCCCATCAAGTTGACAGTCAGCGGTCGTTGGTCTCTGTCGGAGTCCAGACTCCATATCAATCTGTTGGAGCTGAAGGCTTTTCTGCCGTCTGCGCGGGGGAAGAATGTCCTGATTCTGACGGACAATACAGTGGCCATGCACTACCTCAACAAAAAGGGGGGGACAGGGTCTCTCCCGCTGTGCATAGAGCACTGGTTTCCGGCAGTTCATCTGGCCGGAGATGAAAACGAGGTGGCAGACGCTCTGAGCAGGCAGAGCACGGTCTCTCACGAATGGGAGCTGGCTCAAGAAGTTCTCTTGGAGATCTTCGCCCTTTGGGGGACCCCACAAGTGGATTTCTTCGCCACCAGTGTCAAATGGAAGTGCGAAATATTCTGCTCGAGGGAATTTCCTCTAAGAGGAGCCTTAGGGGATGCGTTCGTAGTGGAGTGGGCCTCCCACTGCTGTACACGTTTCCTCCAGTCCCCGTCATCCTGCAAGTGTTGCGGAGGTTACGGAGGTTCGGTTCCTGAATGATCCTCATTGCTCCGGCATGGGCCAGGAGAGCGTGGTACCCGGACCTTCTCGACATGTTCATCTGTCCTCCATGCCGTCTTCCCTATCTAGACGATCTGCTCTCATGGGAGGGGGGGGGTCAGGTTCTCCATCCAGAGGTCAAGTCTCTCAACCTTCATGCTTGCTTTCTGAAAGGTTGAGATATAAGGATTGGGACCTCCCCTGAAGGCGTGATGGAGGTGTTGCTCTGGGCCTGAAAGCCCGCAACAAAGTCCCTGTACCTGTACCATTGCCGTTGGAGAAAGGAAGCTCTGCGACTGGTGCAGGGTTAAGAATGTGGATCCTTTTTCATGTGACATTCCTGTGGTTCTCTCTTTTGCTTTCGTTAGCCCACAAGGGCCTGCAAGTGGGTACCATTAAGGGTTACCTGGCGGCGCTGTCTATATTTAAGCGCTCGTCTGAGGAATCTTCTTTTAAGATTTCTTTGATTTCTCAGTTTCTTAAAGGGCTCACTAATGTGTTTCCACCTGCACCTTTCCAAGTGCCTGGTTGGAATTTGAACTCCTGATGGGAGCTCCGTTTGAGCCATTACATTCTTGTTCTTTGAGACTGTTGACCTTTAAAACTGTATTTTTAGTTGCGGTTACTTCCGCTCGCAGAGTGAGTGAGTTGCAGGCACTATCTGCTAAGCCACCTTTCACCGTGTTCCAAAAGAAAAGGGTTGTCCTTAGGGTTCGTCCTTCTTTTCTTCCGAAGGTTGTGTCGGAATTTCATTTGAGCCAGAAGGTCATTCTTCCGGCGTTCTATCCTCCTCCGCATCCTGTTAAGGAAGAGGAGAGGCTCCATAGGTTGGATCCTAGGAGAGCTTTAAGTTTCTACATCTCACGCATGTCCCGGGTCAGAGTGGACAATCCGCTCTTTGTAGGATATGTTGGAAGGCGTTTGAGACGAGCTTTTACTAAGCAGACTGTGTCTAGATGGATTATCTCGACAATGTCTGAATGTTACTGTTTGGCGGGTAAGGACCCTCCGGTAGGCTTACGGGCCCATTCTACTAGGTGTGTGGCTGCCTCTACTGCTCTGCAGAGGGGTGTTCCCATTTGTAACATTTGTGAAGCAGCCACATGGGCCTCTGTCCATACTTTTGTAAAACACTACTCCCTGGATTCTATCCATGGGCGAGATTTGGCCTTTGGCAAGGTGGTCCTCTATTCTGCAATTAAATAGGGCATTCTAAAATTCTAACTTCTTTTCCCACCTCCATACGTTGGTACTGCCTTGGGAGTCTGTCATAAATGTGAATACGTCGGAGGACACAATCCCTTCGAAGAACAAGTTACTTTCTTACCTGGTAACGTTCTTTCGGTGGGATGTTCCTCCGACGTATTCCACATCGCACCCTCCCAACCTGCCCTTCTACAGAATTTCTTATGCGATTGCAGCTTACGTTTCCGCAAGGCTTTCTGTAGTCATACTGGCAGAAGATTGGTGCCACACGTTCTGGGGATGAAACTACAACTGAGGCTACGGGTGTCGTGCGTCCTACTTATAACATCCGGTGACGTCAGCTCGGCGGAGGCCCTCGATGGAGCGTATCGATGTCATTGACGCAGGACGCAGACGCCGAATGTTTTCCGGAGCAGCACAGCTGTGGTGATTACCTGTCATAGATGTGGAATACGTTGGAGGACACAATCCCTTCGAATATGCCACTCTTTAGAACAACTCCACAATTCAGGGAAGTACTGTAGGTCTGCCAATCTGGAAACAAAAGCCAGAGGAGACCCCAAAGAACTGTTCCAGAAGTCTGAAGATGGACCTAGAAGCTTGATTGATGTTGCACATTTTTAATTTTCCGAAGCAGCACAGCTGTGGTGATTACTCGTCATAGATGTGGAATACGTCGGAGGAACATCCCATCGAAAGAACGTTACCAGCTAAGAAAGTAACTTGTTCTTCTTCCTCATCTTGCATGCCAATCATCATTTGTCAGATTGCCATCTCTTCTTCTTCGGGCTCCTCAACTGGAAGTGGATTATTGCATGGAAACATTGAGGTAATCATCTGGAGCGGGTTTCAGGTGATCCACAGAAACTTGTCTGGTGCCTCTCTTTTGTGGTATTGCGGGAAGAACATCAGTTCTTGAACCTTTCAATCTGATTACTTGTGCTGCTGGTCTGTAGGACAGGGCAATCAGAGTCTTATCGTGGATCTTCTCTAGGACTCAATCTTCTGCTTTGAGAGTGGTCTCCGGACTGGCCTCGGCAGCTTCCACCTGGATGGATTATCTTGACAATGTCTGAATGTTACCGTTTGGCGGGTAAGGACCCTCCGGTAGGCTTACTAGGGGTGTGGCTGCCTCTACTGCTCTGCAGAGGGGTGTTCCCATTCGTAACATTTGTGAAGCAGCCACATGGTCTCCGGACTGGCCTCAGCAGCTTCCACCTGGAGGGATTCCCTCAGCAGCGTTGTCACCAGCAGTTGGTCTTGCCTAGTGAGGGGTCTGGAGAGAGCGTGCAGATCAGGCATAAACATCTTTCTCCCAAACAAGAGTTCAAATGGAGTCTTATCGTTGCGTAGGGACTGGCGTGGTATATTTTTTTTAACTCCTGCTAACTAGATGCACCTGGTCTTCCCAGTTAACTTCCATCGAAAGGATGCATTTAGTCGGGCACAACATTGAGTTGTTTGCCCTTCCTATGAGCCCATTTCATCTCTGAATGATACGGGTTTAGAAAAGTGCAGCTCTGATCCCCAAGCCTCTAATGCCTTTCTCAGGGCAGGCCCCGTGAAAGCTGGACCATTATCAACATGGAGCGTTTGAGTTGCTGTCATGGCTACTACACCCCGGAGTGCATGTATGACTGATTTGCAGTCTGCTCTCTTTTGAGGAATCACCCAGGTGAAGGTAGTGCACAAATCCACTATTACTAAAATACATTTGTACTTATTTGTTGCTGGCAGTGGGCCTACATCATCCAGATATTGACTCTCAAAAAGCGAGGTTGCCATTATTAAAGGAGACTCTCTAGGTTTTTTGCTGTGGTCTTCAGGCACGTCACAGTTCACTATGTATGCTTTAACCTGTTGCCTTCATTCTGGCCATCAATACCTGTCGAGGAGCAGCTCTGCAGTTGCAGTAAACCTAAAATGGGTAGATGCAAGGCCAGCAAGTGTGGCTATTAGGTTTTCCTTGTCAGCTCTATTATGGATTCAATTTTGAATATGATTCCCTTTAATTCATAGGAATTGTGACTCCTGCTTTATTATTGTCAATGTCCTAAATATAATTACTTGGGAAACCTTTAGGCCTGGGTAGAATACCCAAACACTTTTATTTCCTCATCCATTGCAGCTGCTGAGCGAGCTATGGTTGCTATTGTTTTTCCTCAATGTGTGCTCATTGGCATATTTATCTGCTAATGCATTGCCAAGGCTATGAATGCGCCCTTTTGTATGTGCTCTTGTGTGCATCACCCATAGAAAAAGGTAAGTCTGTTTAAGGTCCCACGCTTGTTTCCAGAGTTGTCTGGAAGTAATAGTTTTATACCTAATGTCTCTAAAGTAATTTTGAATCCATCAATGCAAATCATTGTTACAAGCCCCGACAATGTAATCTTGAATCTGAGACTGTTAGTGTGGGCTTCTGAGTCTGCTTGGCGCAATGCAAGCAACAATCCATGCAATTCAGCAGTCTGGGCAGACATGTCTCCCAGATGCTTTGTTGCAATATCGGTATGTATAAAAACTTCATGTGTAAAATGTCCTACCACTGCTGCACATGCAGCAGCATATTTGAAATGTGTTCCAACAGCTGGTACGGCAGAGCTATCACAGTACATTATTTGGAAAAAATCGATGTTATGTCAGCCAGTGAGGTGTCTTCATTCTGTATCCATTGTCCAGGTCAATCCACTCGTTCTTTACAATTCTGCCTTATGATGATACTTTACATCTGGAGCATGTTGATATACTGACCATTGAATCCATCTAGTATGTGATGCCTTTGCATTGAGCACACTAGCTTTTGTAGCAGCCTCAAGCTGAGCTAAGTGTATTTATGTGTATAGTTCTATTTGCCACCAACAGCCTTTCTTTCTGAATGATCATCTGAACTGAAGAGAGAATCTTTTCCTCAGGTATAAATCTTAATTCAGGTGTGGAACATACATGTGATTTATATGCAAGTTTAGTCTCCCCTAGATTATAAACTCTGTATGTGAAAGCATTATCTCCCACCAACAGGTTTATTTCTGAATCTTTTTTCTGTATTTCTGTCTTGCAAAGGACCAGTTTGAGTCATTAAGGAGTACACATGGTGCAGAATGTGAGTGTGTTCTGGCAACCAATGAGCTGCTTTGAAATTTGGTTTTCATCAAAGCATACAATGATTTCACTAGCTCAGCAAAATTAGACACGTAAGATCTGCCAACATTCAAAAGCCCTAAAATGGCTTGTAATTGCCTGTGTGTTAAGAGGTTGCATGCTGTAACACTTCTCAAGAAAATCGGCTGACAAGGCTCTGCCCTCATCTTTAAGAGTGAATCCTAAGAAGTCGACCTCACAATGAGCTATTCTTGTGAATGACACAATGAGTGTGTGGGCTCTGCACTCTGTAAAACCTGCAGGGCTGCAGTGTGTGTATTTTCTCAACTTTCACATCCTTCCCTTCAGATTTAGAATGGTCTGGTCTCTTTGCCTTTGAGGAATGAGATGAACTCTAATCAATGCCATACTTCTGTGAACTCTTCATTTGTCTTCGGTCTCTGAAATCATAGTCTGTTGGTCTAAACTGGCATTGCCCCCTGGGTTCACCCCAAGATCGTCTACCCCTGTGAGTGCCTTAGAACTGTGGGGCATCCAAATCTCCCTTAGTTTTCTCAATCTTTGCAACATGCTGTGGGTCTCTACTTCTGTTGGTGGAAGCTGTTGCCTTTTACCGTGAAATAATCTCCTTCCTTTTGAGGGTCTCCCTTCCCGGTGTCTCCTTGTCTGGCTTACTCTCCTTGTTAGCTTTCTTCTGTGTCTCTGCAGGTTTCCTGCCTAGGGGATCTCTGCTTAGTTATTGATAAGTGGATGTCAATATGTCCCCAAATTGCTCCCTTTTTTCTTGCTCATTTAACTGGGACAATTTGAACTTCTAACCTCTCCTTTCAATAAGGGTAGAATTATGCTCTCAACTATTTGATAATTATTGGATGCTATGGACAAGCCTCAGTTCATGGCTGAAGCAGTGCCCTGTGTTCCCATAATGTATGCCAATATTGTTGCTAAAGATGTGATGGGCACTCTGTTACGCTCACCTGGTCTCCACAGGGGCGCTGAACGAAGCTGGACGGTAACTGTCTCCACCAGCGTCCCACGTAGCGGAGTGATGAATGGCTCCACGTGCCCTCTCTGTTTTGCCCTTCCGTCACAAATGAAGATTTGTCTAAAATGTTGAAATGAAATGTTAACTAAGGAGGAAGACCGACTCCCACCTCCCGTGATCTCCTATTGCATCCCTCTACTATGTCTCACCTTAGTGTTATGAATGGTGGACTCTCCATCCTGCGACTGTATGCAGGGGTGCATAGCAGTTCAAGGATCTAGTTACTTCACTGATCCTGAAGAGTTCCAGCCAACTATGACTCTGTGGGTAAGTCTTTATACCAATACTCCTTGGTATGGATTGCTTTAGAGTTCAAGTTGCCAAAAGTTCACTCCTGTGACCTTTCTTTGCAGGTTCCCCTTTGGTGTACCTAATAAAGCGTGACTCCTCTCCGAAAATGTTGAGCAGAATTCCAAGGTGAGTTTGAACGCTAGCATGATGTGATAATGTCTTAACTTACAGTATTGTTCTTCTGAGCAACTAACCTGCTTTTCCTTTTCTATTCTGCAGGTGCGGTGCCTCCGGAGCGGCGATCGCGTGATGGTGTCTCGAGGGACCGCAAGAGAGTGCAGCCTTCGGCGAGCATTGGCACTGTGTAATATTTAAATGTCTTTAATGAGGCCTTTTCCCTTTGCGCAACTAACGTGATGCTTTCTTTTCTGTTCGGCAGGTGCGGCAGCTCCGGAGCGGCGATCGCGTGATGGTGCTTCGATGAATCGCAAGAGTGAGCAGCCTTCTGGTGAGTATTAGTGCTGCACAGTGTTGCAATGTCTTTAACGTGGTCCTTTTCTCTGCGCGGCTGACCTGGTGTTTTCCTTTTCTGTTCGGCAGATGCAGATGCAGAGGCTCCAGAGCGATAGAGATGGAGCATCGGGTAAGAGCCTTGTTCTGTTTTCTCCTCTCCCCTCCTTTCCTTCCTTACAGGCAGCGGTTCGTGAAGACCTGGACGGGCGTGGCTAAGGACCGGGATGAAGCTAGCAGACACGGTGAGCCTTACACTGCAGGAGTGCAGAATAACGCAAAGCGTGTTCTGTTCTGAGGGTGTGGTTTATATAGCCTCAAGAAGTAGTCCCCAGGTAAAGTAGTCCCTCCAACCACACCATATCAAAGTAGTCCCTCCAGCATGCCTCAGACTGGTCTGCACGTGATTCCTCTTCCCCCTGCAAACTGCCTACCTTGAGAGGGCAGTATGAGCCTGGCGCCAAAGGCGCCAGGTCTGAGTCCAGAAAGCCTTTAGGAAATGCTTTGGGGCCTGTGACGATGTGAATGCTTGAATGTACAGTGTTGAAGGCCTATTAATGAAAACATAGGTTAGCCATACAGGAAGTCCTGCATGTATGGCCTTTCCGCTAATGAAGGCTGTGTTTCTGGTTACCTAGGAGATAAGGGACGGAGAAGAGGAGTTGAAGTAAGACAGTTACAGCTGGGCGTACTAGAGGTGTTCTCTAAAGGAGTTTGACAGATCTCGGCTGACAGCCTGTTGACGCTGAGCGACCCGCTGAAGAAGTTTCGGATCACCAGGAAAGCGGGGCGATCATTATCGCTGTGACAACCCAATGATTATTTGCACCGTTGCGCTCGTCGAGGAAGAGCAGTAAATATGAGGCAGCCGTTGCCACTGCAAGAAAACAGTGAGTGCCTTCAATACAAGCCCTGAAACGAAGTGAAGTGTTGTCTAAGTAAAGCGATTGTGATCGCGACTGAACAAAGGGAAACGCTAACGTCGGAAGACCGAGTAAGGTTTTTATTGAAAGGTACATGTTTCTGCTTGGTCTGTGAGAGCGAAACAGCGCCGTTGTGACTAAAGGAGGGAGCGTGTCTCGGCCATCGCTGTCGCCACATGAACTTTAAATAAACTGACGCCGTAGTGTTTCTAGAAAAGGAAGTTTAATAGGGGAAAGCGACCGTTGTCGCTCTTTGAAGTTTACTGTGAAAGCGCCATTGCGCAACAAATGAACATACAAATTCAAGGCATTGCAGAATTGACTGGTACTGGAGGAAGGGAATAATCCCTAAGAGACGAACTGGAGGCTCGCCTCAAAAATTGGGTTGCCACTTAAAGAGGAAGTTATTCAAATGTCCTTGTTTGTAACAAAGGGAGGTGTCCAGAGGTTAAGAGTGTACACCTGCAGAAAGTGAAAGAAGGATATTAGGGGAAAGGACCAAACTGGTACACCATAAAACAGTCCTACCGATTTGGTTAAGAAACAAAGAATAGATGAAAGAGAAGAACGAACTGAAAGACCAAGACCAGAAATAAAGAAGAAGCCCAGAGAAAGGATGAGGAGAAAGGAGAAATAAATATAGAGACTGTTAAAAGTCAAGGGGGAGAAAAAAGGAAAAGAGAACAGGGAAAAGACATTAAAGTACAATAAGTACTCTTACCTGAACTTAACATCAAAGGGTATCCTGTTCCAGGAAAAGCTAGAGAGGCAGAAAAGAAGGCATATCCTTTACCAGTAAACCTAAAAGGATAATATATATATATTAATAAAAGAAGTTGGTTCTCTTTGTAATCCATACCAACTACTTATTGGCTCAGACTTTTATTCATGTTATTTAGTTGACCTTACCACAGGGCCTTGAAGGTCCACATAGGTGCCAGTACCTGGGGCAGGCTGGTCTGCTCCCGATGTCTGGGGGCAAGCATATCAGTTGTAAGTAAAGCCAGCTATATAATTTAGATCCTGCTGCCACAGCTTGCTAAAGGCGGTGTGCAGCCAGAGGGAAGGAACATGGCTAGTGCCCTATACCTATGCTGTGGTACCTTGGGATAGGTGGCTTGCAGCTGTCCTAGCTTTTCTGAATACCACTTGGGTGTGCCCTAATTTCTGGAAGGGCATGACCCTAATATAATTCTCAATGCCTGTAGCTGAACGCCTCCTGCATCTATCTGTCTTTGCAGCTGCTGGGCAGGAGCCTTGCCATCCTGCGCAGCATATTGCAATGCAAGGTTATGTACAGTGTCAAAATGTACAGCCAGTATTTGATAGTTTGTTAGTAAAAAAGGGCCTCTGCGGTTTGGATGAAACTGGGCTAAATATTCTAGCGACAGGTTGGGTGTGGCTAACGGTTCATGTCTAGCATTTGTTTGTGGATAAACTAGATTACCTCCAAACCAGTTGACATGATTTGAGTCTGTTAACACCAATTCAAGAAACTGGTATGGGTGATATTGGATGGTATTTATGTCTCCCCTTATCGGGAGAGTTGCATATGTTATTTACCTTGTTGGCTGGGGTTTTCATGTAAGTGAACAGCGATTCAGCAGGCAGCCCTCCCAGTTGCCTTATCGCCACTGTAAAGTTTACATTAAATCCCTGACAGTGTGATAACCTAAGCCAATCGAAAACCGCTGTTCTGCAATGGATGGGAATATTGATTTCCTGATGGGCCCTCTTCTGTACTCCTCTAACCTCTTCATTGTGACTGGGGCATGAGGTGGTTATTAGCAATGCTACGGTCATCTCTAAGAAGTCCCATCTGTCTTGGGTGCCAACCCTCTTTATTGCCTATGATTAGGCGTGACCACAAGTCCAATATCTCCACCTCGTTTGAGGCTGTGAAACCAGACCCTCGGTCATCAGTCCATGTCAAAACTCACCCTAGGCCATTTCTCAAAGCCAGAAGACAGGCATGCCTACGTTCATGTGCTCATCAACATGATTAAACCTATACAGTCAGGAATACCACTCTGACGCATTACTCTCAGCTGTACGTTTGACCCAGGAGTTCTCATTTTAATGCTTTTAATATGACCCCCTATCTTCTGAGGATTCTTATTCTCACTAAACAAGCTAAAACCAGAGCAGATGTACCCTAAGGAGACAGTCCTGGTTACCTCGCAATGTGTTAATTTGGAAATTCAATATATGAATTTATTCCCACGCTAGGTGCGGTTGTTTTCAGTGAAATTCTTATTAGAGTGAACACTCAGTCTTGTGGTGGTCAGCCGACACTTGTTTCGACCCAGAGGGGTCTTTATTAAGGCATGGTTTGTGTTTTGGATGTGGGGGTGTTGCCCCAGCTCAAGTCCCCTTGGGGTTAAAGTAGTCCTGTCTGGTCCCAGTCTTGGGTCCTCGAATTGACTGTGACTGTGTTGCAGTCCCTGCGGCGCTGATGCGAAATTAAGCATCCTCCATCAAGAAGCTTGTCTTCAAAATCGTACATTGTGCTCTAGCCCTGGATGAACCAGACAAATGTCTCTGGAGGAATAATGGAATGGTGCGGCAGAGAAAAGGAGGTGGGAGAAAGGAATGCCAAAAAGACGATTGGAAAGACACAATTTGGTTGGAGCAAGTGTATTGTTAGGGCAATATTGATGAATCAGCCAGGGTGGTGATGAGGGGACAAGAGGACCAGCTAGAAAAGCCAAGGATGGCAGCCTTCTAGCACATTGTTGAGTGGTATTAGAAGTAGTCAAAGGTGTGGAGGTTTCTGCACCAGAGGAACGTCCCCCTTTCACAGGGAAAAAGGTATGTGTGGCAGGCCAGATGATAGAAGTGTAAGTGCCAAGTGCTGATTGTGTATAAAGGAAGACGAGAGGTAAAAACTTTCAAAGGCCAAAATGGATTTGGTTCTTTGGTGAACGCTGCAGCTTGAACTGTACTTTCTGACTGTAGAGCACTCACATTTGAGTGAAATGCTAGTCTGTTATTATGAAACTAAATAAAGGGAGAATGTTACCCCCAACCTCTGTTCTAATTTAAGGTTGTGCAGACCCAAACTATACCCTACATCGTAACCCTGCCCCACTCTCAATGTTTGAGGAAAATTCTATATTCAGTGCATTAAGCTAACGAAATAGGGGTAAACCAAGATGAGGGTTCTTAGGGAAAGAATGTAGGTTGTGTAAGCCAATTTGTGCCTTGTAATGAATATTATAAAGTATCAGTAACTGAAAAGTGAAATGAACAGCAAACTCCTAGTGGGCAGGGCTCACAAATTGAAGTTGCAAGCTACTAGCCAGCCATTCAGAAGTTGCTTGCCACCCCAATTATATACATAAACACAGCACCACATTTCGTACTTGACAAGAGTCAAATATCACTAGCCAATGGCTAGTGCGAATTGTGCACTGTGAGCAGGCAGATGCATGTTTATCTTACCAGCAAATTGGGGGTAGGATTAATTTAAAGATGATTCCATAGCTATTGCTAAATGGTCACTTAAATATATTAGCCACCCATTTAAAGAGTTGAAGTTGGTCATTACTACATTTCCTACAAAATTGGATGGTACATTGACCTTTGTGCCAAAAACTCTTGTGAATAAGGTGCCGGTAATAGTTAAATAATATAATGGAAGGTAGCTCTGATTATACGGACTAGGTAATGTTTCGCTGATTAGAACAGTATAAGGACAAGGCAAGCCTTGTCAGTACTAGTGCAAAGAGAGTAGCAAACTGGCAAGCAAATGTATGTTTATAGAAAATTATTTGGCACACAGGTAAAATGGATCGGTATGGTAATCTTCTTCTAGGATGAAATGTTTGTCGTGATACCCAAAAAGTAACTTAAAAAAGTTAATAATCAAATGTGAGAAAACAAAGAAAATTGTGAATGCATGGTTTTGACAGAACATATTTTAACATATTCATACAATTCCAGTACATATAGAACATCACAGTTATAATCATAAATGCATTTGCTTGTGAGTTAGCTACTCTCTCAACACTAGTACTGACAAAGCTTGATTTGTTCGTATACGGAGGTAATCGTTAACCCGACGACTGAACACCACTTTCCTGTTGGATACAAACGCTAGTTATAATAAATACATGTCAATCGAAAATATTTATTGAACACAGGGTAATGTGATAAATACTGCAGAGTCATCACTGAATCTTAGCCTAAAATCTCCTCCCATATTCCAGGAAAAGGCAGCCGGTACTTGATAGTGACCTTGGGGGTGGCATCAGGAGGGATGATCACATGAGAGGTGATGGTTGTCAGGGGGAAGTGGTGACTCTCTTGGGAGAGATGCAGTATTCATCCTCTTATGAAGATGGGAATCTGATATTTCCCAAATATCTAATGGCATGCTGTCACTGCGTTAGTCCCTCCCATGAGAAAATCCAAAGAACTTTCAATGAAGTCACCAAGACAGAATACGTTTTATACTTCGGGAATTAATTAATCAAATGTGACGTCATGTAATTAACCTGATTCTGTCTTAAGTAAAAACCCTAACCCCAATACTAAATCACATATCAGTCACAAAACATCTCCATGCTCTGATTACATTCAGTTCACAGATCAGTCGGAATGTAAGCGACATGAATCACTATAGACTCTGGATCCATAAGTTCTGTGGTACTGGAACGAGGAAGATGGACACAGAGTTAATGAGGATCAAAGGTGCTGCTTACAGGGATGTGCCGTCTAGTTGTTAGAAGTTAAGACACCTGAGTGGGACATTTAAAACGGGCAATGAGCCACACCTGGGAGGTGTAGCAGAGGGAGAAGTAGTCGGGAGAGCGGCAGAGGAGGGTGAAGCTGAAGCAGGAGTGTGAGTGCCAGCAGAAGCTGACACAGGAAGAGAAGGCATGTAGTTTTGCAGAGTACATGCAGCAGGAAGCAGAGCCATGGTCCGCACCGGGGCGTGAACCCCAGTTGTGTGGGAGATGTGCTCCCGACCGGTGCAAGGCACTCTGAGGTGCTGGAGAACGCGGAGATCCGTCGGAGCCGGTGGAGCGCCAGAGAAGGGCCATGCAGGCAGTGGCAGGTACAGGAGAGCTGTCGACGGGATTGTCGGTCCACAGAGGGCCTGCTGCAGCAGCAAGGAGTGGATACGGAGACGCTAAAAGAAGCTGGTGTGTTGGCCTGCAGGAAAGGGTAACCCTGGAGCACTCCAAGCAGAACGTTGTCAACAATAGATAAACATGGGACATCATGGTGTAATAATTCACCACTACCTACAAGGTCATAAAATGGCATCCTATTCCCTGTTTAGTTGCCAAGCCATTCCCAGAATGCAGTCCTTCTCCTCTGTATGCACAAGCCATTTAAATCTGTGGTTTCCGTGAACTTTTGCTCCTTTCTTGAATAACTTTATTTTAGAAAATGTTTTCCGTCAGGAACAGAAAGTCTTTCGGTCACATGCTAGCTTGATCCCAAAGCTGTTGACTCCTTTTCACAAATGTGGAAATGTCTCCCAATTATTTTTATACATTTGCATGAATGCTTGTTTGAGGGGAACTTTTGCATTACATTGATTTTAATGATGTGATTTCCTTATCCTTCTTAGAAGAACTCAGTCTTCCTGTTCTCATAAGCATATTTGTGAGAAACCCCTCATGGATGTTGACTGCATGAGAAATCTGTCTTGTCATCCAACAGACTTTGTATACACAGTATAAGTACATCCTATATGAGGGATGCAAGATTATTTAAAGAAGTTATGAAAAGAATATCCAGGAAAGTTATGCTTGGCCGACTGACATATTTTTCTCTTCTTCCTTTTCTTCTCATTGCAATATGTAGCAATGGATGTAAATGGAGGTGGTAGAAGCACAATAAAGTTGCCTTTATGCTGACTTGGTGAATACAACTTTGTGTCTCCTGTTTTTCCACACCGTTCTAGCCATCTGCAACTGGTTTTCTAGGCAGGTTTCTCTCAGACTCCCTTCATGCGGCTCCATAGGTGTGTCTTCAACCTCCTGAAAAGCTGAGAAAATGTTAGTAGCCTCCATCAATCAGTGTTGATCGGTGATGCTGCATTACTCAGTGCTAAATTGTATCTCTTCAACTGCTGTAGAATAATGTTTCAAATATCTTGGTAGCATCAATGGTGGTTAACTATTTGTTGGGCAGTTCTTTTAATGGGTATTGCATTTCGTTGTGGAGTTTCTATAGGCATCAGCATGACTTATTGAAAACTCTGGAAGTATCCTCACCCAAAGACGGGGATAGCCGTTTTTAGAGTATGTTGTTTCTCTGGTGGAGTTACCTTTTTTTGTATGGTAACTGTGGTATTCTGGTCAGAAGGGAGGGTGACTCTCTCGAACCAAAGAAGACCTCTGGATCCTCTCTTCTGGCATATTTGGGATGTACTGGTGTGGGACTACTTGGATATACCCTTGATAAAGCCAAGGCGTCTCTGAACTGCATAATGGCTGTTTACTGGCACTTATGTGCTGTATCATGTAGTGCTTTCCATCCTTATGCTAATGTCTCACATAGTAGTCACATGTTGGTTGGGCTTTCTGTACTATTTCCCAACAATAGCTTCTATTAGTTTGATAAGGGACAGTTGTCTTTAGTACTTCCAGCATAAATATCTGCTGTTGCATGATACTTCGCTGCTACAGTGCTGTTTGGACTTCACTCCAGACTAGGATTGAGATTGGCTCCTCCCTCTGAATCAGTCTCTCAACTGGGTTTTATCATGAGAAGTACATTTTTCCAGTATCTTGTCTCACTCAACTCATTTAAAATATTTGTGTGGTTTCTCCTGGGGGCTGGGGGAGACACCATATGGGACACAACAAATGCAAAATAGATGACTCTTATACGAGCAAAATTGATTTTATTCAAGAAGGACAGAAAATGTTGGCCCCGGGTAGTGTTTGGTTTTTTACATTGTGAGCATACCCAGTATTTTAAGGTTAGTTTATTCTGAAGGAAAATTGGGGTTTGTTTTTCCCACCACCTAACTGTTTATCTTTCAAAATTGCCCCCGGTTCTCTTTGGGCCATGGTGACTTAATTTCCCAACATAGATTCTTTCTTTAGACTGATGTTTCTTTGGCTTGTTATGGTACTTTTGGCTTTGTCCCCTACATTCAGTGTATTAAGACTGCTGATTCTTCAATGTTCGTATGGTCAGGTGTTTGTAACTCTTTGTTTAAGCACAGTATTTTTCCAGATAATTTGGAACTTTTGACTCCTTTTTCACACGTGCTGCCTGTCATTTACCAAGGAATTGGGTCAGTGTCCCCATCTGTAATGTTGCTTTATAGAAAGGATTTTGAATTGTGTTTGGGAATGTTTGACTCAATTTCTCAACAAGTAACTGTGTGCAAAGCTTCCTAAATGTCTATGGGACATTTAATTCAGTTGCACTACAGTTGGCATGTCCTAATAATAATATAAACATCTCCATTTGATATGTGATTTAGGACTCAGTTTCCCCAAATAGCAGCTTGGGAATGTCCTCAGAATAATGTATGGATCCCAATGATACTCATCAATGTGCCCCGGCCACATCCGTTGGTGTTACTCCTTGAGTCCAAATACCTCTTTCTGATTGATCTGCTCCTGCTCAATCTCCTTGCTTCTGGACACATTTTACAGGTCCAAAGGCTCCCCTCTTTTGCTTCTGTCAGACTATACGCCAGCTCTTTCCATCACGTTTCTCACATCTTCAGGACCTGGAATCTTTCAGATTTCCTCAATTCTGTCGGCTCATCTTTTCGGTCAGTGGACCACTTGCTGAAGCCTACACTGTCACAAAGCCTTCCTTGTGGTGATTGAATGCATATTGGTTCATTAGCTGTGATATCTCTCTTGGTTTTCAAGCCATAACATTGGTGTATCGGAGCTCTGTCTTTGCTCTTGAATGTGATACATAGCACCCACTGTGTTAGAGGTACATGCACCTCCTCGCAGATCGAAGGCACATTATTTTTTTCTCTTCAATGTTATCAGTTGTACACAAGCTCCCACGCAAAGTCACTGAATCATCGATATGGACAACCGACTTCAACAAATCACTGTTTCCGCACCAGTACGGTTCATCACAGTTTACAATACCACCACTAGTAGTATGCTATTGTAATGGTTGAGAATACAATAGGAGAGTGTCTTGTTGTAGGAGAAACAGGCTCATTTTTAAGACCCCTTTACCCTATTTTGCTGTCATTTTCTACTTCTTAAAGGGAAAATTACTTTTAATTTTGAACAGCTTGATGAATCAGTTTTCCCTTACTTGGTATCATTTCCTTGTGGATGTTCTCCTGCTAGGTCTCCATTATCTGACTTTGTGTTGGCTGACTCTTTCTGTTGGCTGTCTTGCCTTTTCTCTACACACTCGTTTGGCTGGTTTTTGGCTTCCATCTTTGATGAATGGATTTCTTTTCCAATGTCTGCTTTACTGTTAGTCCTGCTTGCCAATTTGCTAAGAAAAATAATCTTTGCCATCAAAAAGGCGAATAGCTCTGGTTTCTTAAAATGCTAGCAAAATCGGTGCTCCTGTACCTTCTTATGGGGTCTTCGCTCTCTATCTTTATCACTCCTTTCTGCATTACCGCCACACTTAAATATTGAGCGGTGAACAGGCAGGTCTTAGATAAATGGCTGAGGTGTGGACATGCTAACAGTGGCTTTATAAACCTGCGATGGTACAGTAATGTCATGCCAGCCTTTATCTCTGATCGAAGAGATTACTGGCAGAAAGATGCCAACCATCTATATTGTAAAGCTTGCTGGATATGTTTAGCGAGCTTGCTTGAGGAGAAGTGGCAGTGCATTGGATATGGCTGACCGCATCCTTTTATGACATTAATGTGAGCTCTTAAATGCGCAAGTGTCTGTCTAAAGAAATCTGTCTTGATCTTAGATTTTACCTGGTTTGTCTTAAAGCTGAATTAAAGTATGAGCAAGAATGAATTAGGTGGCAGGAAGGAAACCTAGTATTAGGCGGAAGGGTGAGTGGGAACCGTGAGGCGAGATCTGGGTACTACGTAAAGTTGGAGCATGTCCCCAGCTGTGGGCGATGGAAAAGCCATAGTTTAGCCATTACTGCTCAATGGATGTTGTCTAAACGTGTGCAGACTATTATCTTGATATAACACTTTGTTAGATCTCCAATTTAAAATGGAGAGTGACAGAAAAAGACCAAAGAAACACTATTGGCAACATTAATGATTTATTCTACTAAGCAGTGAAGATTCGACCCCAAAAGGAATACAGTGTATACCTAGCACTACTTGCTACTTAGTGCTGATGAAAAAGCCGGTAAGGTTTCAAAACACCCTAAACTCTCAACTTCTTTCCACTTAGGAAAACCGTGACATAACCAGATCTTTAATGTATGACTTTGTACCCTTTCTACCACTAGCACTTTTTCAGTTTTTGATGAGGTGGTGTTCACATGTCGTTTACTTTTCTCTGACTGAGGATTTATTTATACATGTATTTGAATTCTTTGTCCACAGGTGACGTTCGATCCGGAAGTATTCTTCAATATTCTACTGCCGCCAATCATATTTTATGCAGGATACAGTTTAAAAAGAGTAAGTGGCGTCTCCCATTTCCAGGTTTCCTTGTTTTGCTAATGTGATGCCCATTTGTACTTTGCTCAGCAATGTCCTGTTGTATTTGATTTGCACATGCTACACCCAGGCCAGCTGTGCTTGGAGTGTTAATGTGGTTTTCAGCTGTACTTGGTTGTGAATGTTATACTCGTGTGTGCTGATCTCGCTCATGGTGTGTCCAGTTGTACTTGATTAGCGAACATTCTGCCTGTTTGTAACTGTTTTACTCATTTTGTAGTTGGTTTGCTAATATGCCGAACTGGTTGCATTTTGTTTGCCAATCTTAAGAAGTAAATGTGTTCCTAAATCACTCATATTGTTCCCAATTGACATTTTCTTCCAATATGTAGGTGATAAAAAGGCTATCAAGTGACTGCTTATTTCTAGAGATAATGTTTCTGCAGTTTGTTTAAATTAAGTCTGATTACTTGGCAGCACATCCAAGAAATGCAGCTTCAGCTTGATGGGTAGCTAAATATAAATGTCACTTTATCTACGTCTTTACTGCTGGATGCTGATGATAATGTTGTTTCTTATGTAATCAAACGCACTGATTTGGTCTCTAATACGTGTGCATTTCTTTCCAGGGGCATTTCTTCAGAAACCTGGGCTCCATCCTAGCCTATGCTTTTCTTGGGACACTCACATCATGTTTTGTTATAGGGTAAGAATGTATATACGCTAAAAACTGAGCAAGATGCAATTTGTTTTAAAATATTGTTTTATGGGTCCTTTTTACAAGCATAATTACACACATGTATGTCTACTTGGTGACATAGTTTTATTGCAGAAAATTATTCATAATCCCAAGCAAAATATATATTTTTCCAATATATTTAGAATGAATACATAATGTATTATGGACATAATGGTCCTGCCAGGCAGGTTATTTGGGCTAGCGTGGCACACTGTTACCACTGGATTCTTATTTTACTGCTTGGAATGGTTGGATTACTTGCCTTTAATCTTTAATCTTTCAGACACCGGTTCTTTTTTTGCACTTGAACTCTTTTAGGTCCAGACCTTGCCGTTGTGCACTAAGCTGGTCCACTCTAACCATTCGTCTTTTGTAAATTACCCTTTAACTCTAAAATCCAATGCAAATCATTGCTTTCTGTATTGACAATTCTAGTAGTAATCCCAGGGAATAAATCTAGCATTGCACAGGTAAGGGATCGAGGAAATGCAAGGACTGTGAGGAGGAAGGTCAAGCCTCATAAATCTTTTCCCAGTATGTATTAAAAGCATTACTGCTGTGTCTCTGTTCCTAGTCATAACAATTAAAGTAAATATTGAAGTAGTTGCCAATTGAATGTGTTCACTTTAGACGCCAAACCATTAATTAATGAAGTTTGTAAAGATAGGTTTAATTTGGAAAACAGAATTTCAGAACTCAACATCAAAATATTTCTCATTAGCAGAAATACCAAACTAAACCTATAATCAATAGCATTGGTCAAGACATATGTCCTTTTGACTGCTTGTCAGATCTCCAGAAAGGAGACCATTGAAGTTATAAGCAAGATGAAAAAAGGATTTTGCTAGATCCTATCTGTTCCTGCTGTGAAGGCATCATGAAGCAAGACACATACAACAGACTTAAAGTTCAAAGAAAAGGTATTAATTAACTTAAATGTCAGGATGGTTGAAGGCCTAACTTGCCCTGTACTAAGGTGAGATTAACCTACCTGAACAAAACGAAGGAAAGTCTGAGCCAAAGTGTTGAACTTAAGTCTGTCTCCAAAACCTATTCTTGTCCTCATAACTAAAGCTAGACAATGTGTAGGGATGTTACTTACAAAATAAACGGGGTACAACTTACTCTGAGCTTCTTCCATCTCTTAGAATTCTTTCAGCTTCCCTTCCTCAAGCGCAAGAGTTCCTCAAAAAGTCTCAAGCAACACAGTTCCATATAATCCTTGGGGTTCCACAGTTAAATAATTAAAGGCATGGTCTAGTAAATTTTTTTATTTAAAAAATAGATAGGCAACATAAAAAAAAATACTAGCATTCTCTTTTTTTTAAAACTTCCTATGTAAAATTTTGAGCTATTCAAGCTAAAAATTCGCAAAGGAAGGATATGGGCGCATCCATTTTGTGAAATGGATGCCCTCCTGTGCTGGCTTTTGCTTTTGCGGCACTAATGAAGGAAAAGCCAGCCAGCTGTAGTAAACAAAAGCTACCGCTGGGTGGCTTTACCTTCATTAGTGCTGTACGCGGAGGACGGGGACCGGAGACCAGAGCAGGAAAGCTGCAGCTGAATCTCGGTAAGTGTCATTTATTATTTTTAAAAATAAGCACTAGCTGGGTTTTTTTTTCTAAGTTTTCCGGGCTGGAGGAGCCCGGAAAACTTAGAAATAAAACCGCAGCTTTAAACGTTGTATTTATGTTTGCGGTCGCTTTTGAAGCGACCGCAAACATAAATACAACGTTATTGTGTTGGAAAAGTAGTGTTTACTACTCTCCTAGTTCACTAGTCTCCTCTTACTCGTCCCAGTACCTTTAACAGTCAAATGAGGGGAGCAGTCTTGTAGTAGCCCATAAAGGTTGGGGGAGGGTTAGGTAGGTCATTATTAGGGAAAGGGGATACCATGTCCCACCTAAGGGCACCCCACTCCCAAACTCAGAGGACCCTCCACCCAGGTGATCCTCCCTCACTTCTCCGCCCCCAGGGTCGGGATCTAAGAGCGATGGCCTTTCCCTGGTCACCTGAGAAGCGGATCCAGGAGTGTTAGGAATGAGAGTACCCCCAGTTTCTCACAGTGCCCAGCAACTGATCGGTATATGGGAGAGCTCCAGGGAATTATGAAAACGAGATCCATCCACTTAGCAAAAATGTAAGCATGTATTTTTTCTGATACAGAGAATGTAAACAAATAGTCACCTGTGAAAGATACAATTTCTCTCAAGATGTACATTAACTACGCTCTGTACATCTGATCAGAATGGAGGGACTCTTCTTTTAGAGAGAAAAAATGTGAGGATGATAAGAAAACGTATTTATTGACAGAGACTTGCCAGGGCAGAGAAATACATCAGACCTGAACTGCAGAAGCAATGAATGATAATGCAAAGCGCCACTTCCTCCTATCCTTCTCGCCAAAGTGGGCAGTCCCCAGACAGCAATATTTCACTGAGAATGACTAAAGAGAGGATGAAGATAAAGGCTCATAAAGGTAAATATGTAGGACCCCTAGTACCAGCAGAAAAACAAAATAAGGGAGTGGATGAAGCACTCTTGAATTAGCTTATCCCCATCCACTAGACCCTCAAGTTAGGAACAGATAATCCCTTCTAAAAGCTGTACTACATGAAGTCCTGGTAACTAGCTGTGACAAAATGATTACTACTCTTTAAGAGTAAAGGGATGAATAGGTGTTGAACAGCCTAATCCAACCTCCTTTGCCTCTTTTCGTAAAGTGATCATGAGGGGTGGCTGTAATGTTCCAGACGGGTGTGAGCTGATAGTTACTTCTCGCTGTTGAATCACATTGGTCCATACTTGAGCTCTCTAAAGTCATGCTTAACCTTGTACATCTCCATTGGGTTACCTTTCAGGATTGATCTTTATTACGTAGTGTTCTGTGGTCACTTCTGTTTTTGCAAATAACTATTGATTCTGCAATGTTTCATCAGGTATATCACTGCGCCGTTTGGGTGTTCTGCCTAAAGCAACATTATGTAATTGTGTCATTTATGCTCCTGCTCGCCGATTGGACAAACCTTTGGCTTGTGCATCATTGTAACAGATATCACCCAGATGAACGATCCCTCTGGTCTGAAATGCATTGGCCTTGGGCGTCTGCTATCAATCACCATTAAATGTGGCCATTTTCTTATTATTGAGCTGTCGTACAGTTTGTTTTAAGTAACAATAATTGTGTTTGCATTAACTTTGGCGTACATTTTTTTTTTTAACTTTATAAAAAAGGTTCATACCACGTTGAAAACAGACTAGACATTCAAAGCTCAAAACAGGATAATGGTTACTCCACACAGTGAGCATTCATAAAATCATATGAGAATCATATTCATAATGCAATGTTGAGATTCAGTAATTCTAAAGCTACATTTTAAGGCAAGTAATGGTTTGATGTTTCTCATGCACCTGATATCATAAATCCCAACTATGTGCACAAAAAGGTATAGCCAGTACACTGAGCTACCTCCACAAGTCACCACACACAGCATTTAACTCTGCCTCGACTGCATCCTCTGTTATCATATTTTGAAGGAACACCTTAACAGGAACCCAAATATTAGCAGGCCTAGATCTTACTGGCAACATCGTACAAAATTCTGTTTCAATATGAGAACACCAGGTAAGCTCTCGTAACCTTTTTTGAGGAGACTGGGGTACCGGGCTGGACCAGAGTATTAGGATGCACCTTTTGACTAGCAACATTCACATAGACAATCTCTGTGCCCCTTTGCTATTCTCTGGGAGCCACCTGAACATGCAGCAAAGTATGTCACAGGGAACCTCCTATCCAATCATGCGACCCGTCATGTCTGTCACCTGTTGCCAGAAGTTGGATAAACTCTGGCACTTGCAGATGACGTGGAGAAACCCAGAGTCCTGCCATAAATCTATAGCAGTTCCCATCCACACAAACCATTACTTTCTCAAATGTCTTGTGAACCTACAGGGACATGTAAGCCAGGTGAAGTATCCTATATTGTATGATCTTAAATCTTGTATTTATCACTACTCTCCGGGTTTATGCACACATATACCTCCACATCTTGTTGTCAATCTCCTGCCTCACATCCAATGACCATTATGATCGACACAGTGTAACCCCCCTGGGAGTAGCACTCGGCACCATCTGATATTATAGAGACCACCCTCTTTGAGTTGTGTGAATTAACTAAATACTTAAGGCGTGGAAACATCCTCAGTGCTACAAGGAAACTTAGGATCATGTTCCAAAGCCAGCCCTGAGCCAGAAGTACTGGATTGCTAATCTGAATTTGCCACCCAATCTTGTCTCCACTTGTTCCCAAGAGACAAGATTCCCATCATTGTAAACCTCAAACAAATAATGTATCTCCAACTGGCATTAGTTACTTTAACCAGTAGGTCATAGGGTGTGCAACCCTCAGTGCATGCTTGTTGCCTAGGGCTTTTTGCAGATGGTTTGAAGGTCTTGTGCAGGTCACTCTTTTGAGGGTTTGCACCACATTCATGATTGGGGACCATTTTCTAATGATTGCATTATAACGATTGGAAGTATAGCAGTGCCCACTCAAAATCTGTTCAAGAGCTGATAAAGTTGCAACACAAACACCAACCGAATGGTAATACCAAAATAAAAGCATGCCCAACGAGGTTCTGGAAAATTGGGAACTTCATGCACACAGCTAATTAAACTCGAGATTCACCCCTGTAAAGGAAACACAGAGAATTTTGACTTTGAGAAAAAAGGGGCATTCTGGGGGAAGACAGCCCTGTATGTATATAGTTTATTTATTTATCTCCATTTCTAAAGCGCGCAACTGCCCTGGGGCATCGTGGCGCTGTTACAGCATATTCACTTGGGTGCAGGCAAAATACAGTGTACAGTTCTTGGGTACTAGATCTTTACAGATTAGGCAGTATTCAGATTCCTTGGTTACAGTGGAACAGCAGAGTGGATACAAGCTATTTGAATAGTATGTTTTTCAGAGCCTTTCTGAAGGCTAATAGGGATGTTTCTTTCCTGAGTTTGGGTGGTAGTAAGTTCCAGGATTTTGGTGCTAGCACTTCGAAGCTAACCTCGACGGCTTTGTCTCTGTTAAAGGCAGGGATTGAAAGTTGGTCAGAGTATAGTTCTCGCTTTGGTCTGAGCGAGTGTATACAGTGTATTCGTTCAGCTAGGTATAGGGGCGCAGATTGGGAAAGACATCTGTGCGTGATTGTCAGCGCCTTGAACAGTATGTGTTCTTTGATAGGGAGCCAGTGGGCATCTTGTCTGGCCTGAGAGATATGCTCTCTCCTAGGGATACTGAGAGCAGCTCTGAGAGCGTTATTTTGTGTGATTTGTAGCCTGTTGATGTTCTTGGCGGACGTACCTAGCAGGAGGACATTGCAATAGTCCAATTTTGCGCCTATGGTGGCTCTAGCAATGTTGAGACAGTTCTTGGCGGAGAGGTAGGGTTTTACTGCGTTGATGATTTTTGTGGTGTGGGCTGCTGATGAGGAAATATAATTAACTTGTCTGTTCTTAGAGAGGGTGGAGTCGAAAAAGACTCGAGAGTTTTTACCGCAGCAGAGACTCTGATGACAGTGTTCTCGATGCTGAAATTGCTGTATTTGCTGTCAAGTTTTTTTAGGGTTTCCTTGGGGCCTACAAGTAGGATTTCTGTTTAATCCGCATTAAGACAAAGGCCATTGGCCGCCATCCACGCCTGGATGATTGCATAAGTCTGTTGTAGGGTTCTGAGGTCTTTCTCATAGTCACCATATAGTGGGAGAAGAATTTGTGTGTCATCGGCATAATTGGTAAACGTTATGCTGAGACCTTCCAGGTCATTAAATAGTGGTAGGGTGAAGAGGTTATAGAGGGTTGGAGAAGTGCATGAACATTGAGGCACCCCACAGCTGATGGGAGAGGGAGTGGCTGATGCCTGGTCTGAGAAGACCCTGATGGCTCGACCCTCCAGGAAGGAGGTTATCCAGTTGGTGGCTTCTTGGGAAAAGTGGGCAGAGTCTATAAGATGTTTTCCTAGTGTTTTGTGGTCGACCAAGTCGAATGCTGCTGACAGGTCGAGGAGCAGGAGAAGCGCAGACTTGCCCTTGCCCATGTTTTCTAGAAGCTGATTTTTTTAAGTCTAGCAAGGCTGACTCTGTGCCGTGCCATGGGCAAACCCCAGATTGTCTCTTGCCCAAGATGTTGTGCAACTCATGGTAGGACTGTATCTGTAGGTAGGCAGCCTTATCAAGATTTTCAGCTGGAATGGCACAGTGGTGATCAGTCTTTAGTTTTTAGGGAAGTCTGGGTCGAGTGTGGGCTTTTTTAGCAGTGGCTGGACCCAAGCTTCCTTAAGGGAAGGGAGGAAGGTACCGTGCCAGAGGTGAATGAGGCATTAATAAAGGCTGTAATGAAGATTGCTAATGCTGCAGCGCAGTCCTTGATTATGTTAGCAGGGAAAATATTGTGTTTACATAGCGAAGGTTTTATGTGCTTCATGATTAGTAGGACCTCAGCAATGGTTACTTCTCTGAAAGCAAAGGGTGTCGGGGGGTAGGGGGGGTTTGAGGCTGGGGAGCTAGAACCTTCTGGCTCAGTGCCAGCATGTGTTGGGGACGAGGCTTTGGGGTAAGCTGTTGAGATTGGCTTTAATTTTCTCTTGGAGTAAGTTAATCTTGTCTAACATAGCGTGTTGGATGTTACACAATTTTTCATCCTTTATGGTCTGATGTGTAGACATAGGGGGGGGGGAACAACCAGTTCATTGAAAATGGCAAATAATTCCTTGGATTGGGATTTTGCATTGTTAATTCTGGGATTGTAGGCAGCGGCATTAGTTAAGCAGCATATGTCTCATAAAAGGCAAAGGATGGCTTAAATGTCACTAAGGTCCTGTGAGCTGGACAAGGGGAATTGGGCCTCTTCAAATACCTTTTTGGTTTCTTGTCTTTGGGGATCACCAACATCGTACCAGGTTTCCAGGCGCCTTTCATCAGTCGAGCTGGTGTCAAGTTGGTAGAGTTGTGTTTTCACAATGACGAGTTAATGAGGAGTTGGTATAGGGCACAGGCTGTCAGTGGATCAAGTCGCTGTTAGGCTTGTAGAGTCGATGGCAAGTCTATTGTTCTGCTAGGTCGAGTCGTTGTTGGAGAAGGGTGAGTTGATGGCTTACAGCAGGTTGTGTTGGTGTTAGTCTGTTTCTTTTATGGAGTTGAGCCGGCAATCGAGTTGAGGACGTCCACATCAAAGGGTTGTCGGTTTATGGATGGCTTGAAGAGCGGGTAAGCAGTTTGTAGAGTGCTAAAAGCAGTACCACAGGTCCTGTAGCGGCTTGAAGTGAGTCAAACACGCTTGAGTCAGCCCAAAGGGATGCCTGAGGCATTAAACGAGGCTACGAGCTACTTCTGGACTTCTGGGTGGATGGGAGGCCCAGTCCAGGGTCTGCAGAGACAAGTTGATTCCTTTGTTCTGCACGTCCACTCCAAGAAGATGTTCTGGTCCTTCAGAGGGTCGTTCAGCCCCAGTGAGCAGGATCCTCATTCCAGTGCACAGGCAACAGAGAGGCCTTGTTCCATAGCACTGTCACCTCAGTTGTGCCCCTGAGATGGGTAGGGGGAAGAGCGTTTCTCGTCCTTTGGAGCGTCCATCCCCTGCCTGGCAGAGGAATTTGCAATAGACTGTATCCTCAACAGATTTCCAGTTGATTCCTTCTTCTCTTTAAGTCCAAATATTAGTCTATTATGGGCAGCCCCCTTACCTCTTATAAAGGTAAAATGCTACAGTGTTTGTCCAAAGCAAGATTCTTATCAGGGGTCCGCTCCAAGCTGTGGTAACAAGTGTTTGCCTTCTGATATTGTACCCAGGTTGCTTTATCTGCAGGAAGTGGAGAGGCAGGACTTTTAGGCAGCTGTAGCAGAATCCAAGCAAAATTCAAGATGGTAGACTCCTTTTTGGTCTAAAACTCTCCTCTGCACTACTCTAACTTCACCCCCAATATCTGTCAACTTCAAAAGGATTCCGGTAATCAGCATGCTGGTTTGACAATGTCTTTGTCAGGACTTTCTTTGAAGCACCCGTTATTGGGAACTTCCTGGGGGGGAGGGGGAGCTGTTCCTGTGTCCTTGGTGGGAGGTGTTGGCAGGGCAGTTGCTGTAGATGGCAGCAAAGGCATATCAGTCATTATTAATTTTGGCATGAATCATTATGAAAGGGGATGGTGGGCCGATTATCAGGCTTCCTTTTCAGAAATAGATTTACCAGCATCATTTTATTTCTAAACATTAAAAGATTCAGGCTATCCTGCCCTTACAGAATGGTAATCTGTGACACGCCTGCTTAACCTGGGACCTGGATTCTGAAGGCCTATAACAATGATTTTAGCAGAGCTGGGGAGAACCATGTGTAGTCCTCTTTATTTCACAAAAATGATTATGAATAGAGGTCTAGATTGCTAAACAAATCTTTTCTGTATTCCTGCATGATGGTAAAACATAAAGACACATGAGTAGGCACTCGCAAACAAAGTGATGAGCATCTGTCTGCGGGGTAAATCTATAAGAATGATGGAAACATCTTGGGTATGAAATGTAGTATATGAAAATGGGCATTGCTTTACTGCATATTACAGTGCATGTTGTAATTGTTACTTGTCATATTATTGGGATTATTTGATAATAGCCTCTTGACAGGGGAAGCAGAGATATTCCCTTCAATTGGTTGCACTTGCTGTGTTCTTGTTCGATAGGAATGTTGAATGTGTACACTTTTTCCCACTGGTCTTTCAACATGAGAATCTCCAGGTGTTTTAAACTACCATTCCGATGGTTCCTCGCCAATGAATATGCCGGCTAGACCGGATGGGAGTTATAATCAAAGCGCCTGGTGACCCAAACATTGCAGACCCCTGCACTAGACAAATGCATTATACTGTTGGAGTTCAATCCAAAAAACCAACAGAAAAATTAAGATGGGTCCCCCATAATGTCTTGTGTGAGGAATTGGAAGCAGAGGTTGAAACCATTCCCTTCTACCGCCTTGAATTCATTTCTGCCTATTTCTTTGTATGTAGTAATCGTCTCCTCTTGTTAAATGCAAGGCTGGTGAGGCAACCTTTGAGCCACTACTTCCTAGAAGGACCAAACACTTTTCAGTCTCATATACTGTTAGAAACCTGAGGGCATCCTCACATCTACTCCCCTTGTATTCTCTTCTCAGGTGGGCAGGGAAAGGCCATTGCTTTTGTATCCCGACCCTGGGGGTGGAGAAGCGGGGGAGGATCACTGGGATGAAGGGTTCTTGGGGATTGGGGAGAGGGTGACCCTGAGGGAGACGGAATATTTCCCCTTTCCATTTCCATAATAAACCCATAATCCCAGAAACCTTTGTAGGTTTTTGTTACCCCATTTTTTTTAGTCAGAGTAGCGTCAGGAGGAATGATAATTCTCAACGCAGAAAGAGAGTGAGAAAGAGCGGGTTTGCCCTCGGGTGATACATGGTATCCCCCTTTCCCTATTGACGGCCAACCTAACCTTTCCCCGACCTTTAAGGGTTACTCTAAGTCAGCTCCCCTCATTTTTCCTCATGTAACACTTGACAGTACTGAGATGAGAAAGAGGCAGCTGAGAGTAATAAACTATACCATTTCACCACGTTAGTACTGGGACAAAGAAAATGCCTGCAAAGTGTTGTGAAGGTCAGGCATGTCCCATTAATCATGATCGGTCAAGCTTAATTTGGAAAGCACACCTGCAATCTGTTAAAGGGTTGTAGGTGTATAAAATGAGAGGGAGAAAGCAAAAATGAGAGGGAGAAAGCAACACAGAGAAGCTGAAAGGAGCCATGTGTGGCCATCAGGGAACATTGTTTGGGGAAAGGCGAGCCGCTGGAGGAAACTGCTGTGAGTCGGTTTGCCATTTTCAGGACGCAGAGAAGCTGGGGACTGCAGGAGTGAGGTGGTCTCGTGAAGCGTGGCGTGGGACCTGGGGCTCCGTGAAGCAGACTGTGTGCATAGAAGGGAGCCGTGTGGCGAGGCCGTCCCTTTCCCTTTCAACAGAACTTTGTTGGTTCACTTGTGTCAATGAACCCGACGCCGGAGTGTCTGAGGGGCCGGAGTTTGACCCTTGACAGCAGAAGTATGTGTGCTCCGCGTTGCGGTGTAAGCTATCAGTGAGACCGGTGAGTTTCTGACGGAAGAGAAACCCGGTATAACTTGGTGCACGAATGCCTGAAAATGTCCATTGTTGAAGTATAAATTGTATTGGAGTGTTCGCGTGTCTCAGGAAGAATGTTTTAGAAAGTCTTGAGTGCTGAGCATTTGAATTGAAATAAAACAATTGAATATTTAACACAGGCTGAATGGAAATTGAACTTTAAGCAAAACTAATGCACATTGAATACCGAACTGAATAAAAACGTTAAAATTAAGCCAAGTCACTACCTGTTGAATTCCGAACTGAATAGAACTTTAAAATTAAGCAAAAGAAAGGTGTATTGCTACTGGATTGAATGAAAGCTTCAAATGGCATAAAGCCATATTGAGAGCAGAATTAAAAGAAACCCTAAAGTTAAATGTATTATATAAAGAAAGGAAATAATGCTTTATTGGCCAAGGAAATAAAGAGGACAGCCAAGATGCCCACATTAAAACAGTTTATAGAAAAAGGCGCAAGTGTGACAGTCATAAGAAGACAAGGACATTGTCTTGGTGAATTTAAGGCCTTGGCGAAGGGAACTCTGAGACTTGAACTACACTTGTTGTCTTAAGGACAGAGCCGCAAGACCCTTTTGTGTTTGAACTGTGTTGCTTGGAACTTGGGGAAGGGAACCCAGAGGATTATTTAGAACTCTCACCTTGAACCAACCTGAGAAAGATAATTTTGACTATTTGTGGAACTGTTTACACTTGGGGAAGGGAGCTGAAAGAAAACTGAGCTTGAAGAAGCTCAGCACTTTATTTTGAACCCTGTTTCTTTGGTTACTGAAATCCCTACATATTGTATAGGTGAGGGCAAGTATAGGTTTTGGACCCAGGCCGACTTTTAAGTAGTACTCTTTGATCAGACTTTCCTTAGTTTCATTTATGTAGGGAAATCCCACCTTAGCAAAGGGCAAGCTGGGCCTTTTTCCATCCTGACATTTAAATTAATAAAGTATTTTATTTATTTTGAGCTTTGAATCTTCCTTCATGATGCCTTTACAATACCAAAACCTTACATTTCCTGCACAAGTATACTCAACCTGCAGGCCCACTTTGTGTCCACTTTTGGTAAAGAGAACCCTGTTAATCCCTACTGCTTTCAACTCTGAAAAGCCACTTGAAGCAAATAAAGATTTGTGCTAAACCACTCTGATGCCTTTTCTCTCTTACAGTTGGACTAAAGGTGTTGGTAAATGGAGCTTGTGAGAGTGGATCAATCATGATGTTGAAAGTGTTCCTTTACCTCTGAGGCAGGGATAGATTTCCCACAAAGATGTTCATTGTCTAGCATTCACACACTGATCAGCAGAGGAGCACAAATGGACTTAAAGATAATACAGGAGACAGTGCTTCCATTAATCTCAAAATATTTTGGAAATCTTAATGGGAATAATCTTAATACAGTCAAACAAGGTACATTTTTCCAATGATGTATTCCCTAAAGCACTTCTTGCTACTTGCTGAACACATATAGGGCCTTGGCTGTGTATCGTGCCATGGAAAGGTATATACCTGTGTAAAGGCCCGGTAGGGGGTGGTCTGTACTTCTGCTCTCTATATGGTAGAGGGGAGGCACAGAGGACCCCAGCCTAAATTCTCTATTCGGTAGCTATGGTCGAGCAATCAAGGCCTAGCTTCTCAGGAGGTGATGCAGGCTGGTTCTTAAGTACAGTGTAGTCCCCAAGCCCCCACAAAGGAATGTCCACACACTGTATCGGCTAGAACACAGTCTTTATATAATCAATATTCAAGGTTATGTACACTTATCATAATAACTCACTTTGTACTTAGGAAAATCAACAATGGCAAATATATACAATTCTAATGTGGTACCACCCTTTGTATTAGATCTCATAAAGTGCATCAACAATACTGTAACAATGTCACACAGATCAATAGAGTGAAACCAGCAATAGAGAGAGGAGAGAAAATAAGATGGTTGAGCAATAGGCAGAATACTGGCCCCTACCACTAGACACAGTTCTGTGTGGAGATCCCCCCCCCACCTGGGTAACCTGTAAAATAAAGATATAGCACAAGCCCAGTCCATATATTGTTCTGCAAGTCTTATTCCCTCCTATAATGTTTTTACCCCCCCAATGTACCTGGTGGAGTCGAGTTCTTCGAAGAGGCGTCGACAGATCCTTCTTGAGCGACCCCCTTTCAAGCGGGAGTCACGGATCGTCGAGAGGCGTCGAGAAGCGTCGAGGAACTCGGCGTTCGGCGTCGGGGAATCGACGGCCCTTCTTGAATGCCTGCCCTTTAAAGCGGGAGACACAGGTCGTCGAACGTCCGACGGAGAACACGGGTGAACGGCGTCGATGAGGCGGCAGCTTCGTCCGTGCGGTGCTCGTCGGCGTCGGAGCGTCGGCGTCCTGCAAGGAAGAGGCGTGCGGGGCACCTCGATGACAATTGTTCTGGACCGCAAAGATTGTGGAGACGGGGGCCCAGCAAGGGTGTCGAGTCGTTCGAGTCTTTGTGGTCTTCGGGTGGCGGGAAACCCACCGGCAGGTTTCTCCTCGGCACGTTGGTCGTCCTCGACTTTCTCCGGCAGGATAAAGCGGTCGACGATGCGGACGAGGGAATCCTTCGATTCGAATGTTCTTAGGCAAAGGAGCGGGCGGCTCCGGTCGTCGGCGGCACGGCGTCAAGTGGTTCCCACGGCTGGGCAACACAACTTCGACGGGCCTCCAGCGGTTACACAGACCTGCGAACCCTGGTCGACGGCAATGGACTTCGGCGGCGATGTCCGGGTGCTTCACTTCCATCTCCTCGGCGGTCCCGTCTCGGGTCGGCAGCCTTTCGAGGGTCTGACTTCCAGGGCGCTTCGGCGAAGATGGAGCGGTGCTAGATGGTCCCTCGGAGCACGGGAAGAGGGCGCCTTACCAGGTCCTCTCTCGGGTCAGTCTTCGACGATTTCGGCAGCCTTCGGATCGGTCGAAGCAAATGCAGCAGCAAGTCTTCTTCTTCCAGCTGGACGTCGAGGATCAGCAGTTCCAGTTACTCTTAGAGTAGAGACTCAGCTCCAGAACGCTTCTGAACAATTACCAGTGGTGAGAGGTCCCCAGATATACTATTCTGTCTCTCATCCACACTGCTGGCACACACTAAGCAGCCAATCATACAGAAGGGCATTCATGCAGTCAGTCAGCCAATCAGGCACACAGTGCATTCAGGCCACACTCCTCCCTTTCAGACACTCACAACAAGGAATGTGGATTGGGACAAGTACCCAGCCATTCAACACTACACACTGCATTCAGGCCAATTTCGGGCAGGGCTGTCTCAGTCTTTGTCTCTTATGCCAGAAACCAGACACCCACAACAAGGAGTGTATATTTGTCACACACTCCATTCACCCAGGTCCCACCCACAGGAGGTACCCACAACATACAGTCACTGGGAAGGCTCCAGTCAGTCTAGCTGGGCCTTCACAACAACACCATATATGGAACTTCCACCCAACAGCCAGTCAGGGGGAAGGGACAGAGTCGGGGCTTCCCAGGACTTTGGGAACACAAGGTAACAGGCAATAGAAAGCAAGAGGCCACAGGGGCCATCTTGTTTCCTATCAGGAATCAACTGATCCCAATGGCAGGGCCTGGGTATCCCAAAATGGAGGACACCCAGAGTACCTGTCAAATTCAGCATGGAGCTGCCACCAGCCCATACCCTGCTCTGTGGGCCACCCACAGGTGCCCAAAAACATACACTAGGGGCACAGGGTTGTACCCCTACCCATGGGTGCCATAAGGGTATCCCATGGGTCTGTTCACCAAACCAAAAGAGAGAACTGCACTGCCATGAGTCCCACATGGACTCCTGGGCAGAAAACACGACAGAACACACGATAAAAAGCAGTAAAGGACAAGGATTCAGAGGCCCTGTCCCTCTGATGCATTTCCAGCATCACAACCTGGTACTGTAGCTCTGTACCTTTCTTCGTTTGCTGTTAGCATTGCAATCAGAAAATTGGAAACGAGGTGAGGATTATTACTTCTGCAAGACGTTTTTCAAGTCAGGCCATGGGTATAGTATGTCCGGAGACATTGTACTTAATGGCAGAATATTTTTCATTTCTGTGGGTGACAAACCGCAGGAAGCCATGTGTTTTTTTTTTTCTTCTAGAAAAGTGGAGATTAGTCTCCGACTAGATCATTTGTGCAACCTCTGTAGAGCTAGCCTCCAGAAGTTAGGTTACCCATTGGCAAAGTAAACCTCTGGGTATTAAGCGTGTTATAAATAACCTATCATATCATTAGTTTCGTTTACCTTTATATGTTGCTGTGCAGGAACGAGGAAATGTAAAATTATAGGTGGGTTAATTTCTGATAAGGGTAGTTCAAGTCTTAAATGTGTGAACCTGCCAACTTAGGGTCACTCAGAGGTTAGGGCCAATGAGGGCTTCCGGGCACTAAGGAATCCCAATTTAGGTTTAGGATATTCCAAAGTCAATGTTTATTCTGAAGAGAATAAACATCTCGAATAAGAGTCGATGCAATGTTGTAAAGACAAAATGCACACTCTTGTGGATATTGGAAAGCAACCAAGAGTTGTAAAAAAAGAATTAGAAATATTTTGGAAAGTCAAAGTTCACCACTGTCAATGAATGTCTCTGGTTGAGCAGTGGAAATTCTGCTGAAGAAAAGGAAGGTTTTCCACATAAAGGGAGTTGTTAAAGTTACTAGAGTAGTTTCTCAGTCAGATGCATAGTTCAACTAATGCTCTGCTGTGGTGCAGCTGTCCTGTAGCCTACAATAGAGGTTCAGTTGCCAGGTGGTGCAGAAGGAGGTCCAGTGATGTAGACCAGGCACACCTGAGGTTTCTCTGCATGCCTGCATTATACCCTGAGGAAATCTGTAAGTAACTTGGGCAACGGTCAGATCTGAAAGTACCCATCTGAATAGGTTGGTCTGTCTGAAGGGTAAGAGGAGACCTAATTGAGAATCGTGGCTGAGAAGCCCATTCTTTGCGTAAAGATGCTGGCAAGAGCGGGTAGTTGGCAGGATTGAAGTCCGCAAAAAGGTCCATAAGAACCAGGAGGCAAGAGCCCTCTTTGGTAATGATCTGGAGAGCATGGTTTAGCACCTCTGTGGTAGCTGTTTCTGTCCTGCATTTGGGACAGAACCCAGATTGGTAATCCCAGAACAGGACATGGTGGCTGATCTGCTCAAGGAGTTCATGAACTATTTCCTTCTCAATGATTTTGCCAATAAATGCGAGGCTGGTAGTTGTCGATGTTCTTTTTAAGGAGCAGACAGATCAGTCCTGTTTTAGGTTGCTTGAGAAGATTCCATGACGCAGCCAGATGTTAAGTATTTGGTGGAGATCAGTGAGGATGGGTCCTGTGATCTGTATAAGAGGTTGGCTTTAAGTGAGAATTGGGAGTGAGTGGGGTTCAGGCATACACAAGGTGGGATTATCGACGATGTGACAATTTAGATGCATCAATGTGTTCTCTAATTGTGTGGATTCTTGTCATAAATTGTAATTGTTGGTACATTTTCTTTTCTTCAGGCACTATTGTATTTCTGGGTCTGGTAGGACCCAAACATTGGAGCAAAGTTTGACTGCCGTAAAGAGGCCTTTGCTGGTTTTGAAGTTTCCACAACACTTGTGAGAAGTAGGATGATTTGGCTTCTGTGATGAGTGCTAGATTGCAATACGTAGTGCCTTAAAGGTGGTGAAGGTCCTCAGCCTGGTTGTATTTGTGCCACTTTTTTCATGTGCTCAGGTGGTGGGTTTGTTGTTTGACAGCTCATGGGTGTGCTATGGGGCTGAGAATTTGACTCTGCTATGTCAGAAAGCGTGTATAGCTGTCAATGACAGGAGGATGTCAAGGTTTGCCTTGAGTTGGGAGGGTGGAAACTGGGGATGGCAGCATTACCTGTAAAGTCGAGTGGAATGGGATTGAGGCATTTTATGAGGGAGGAGGGTTGGTAATTGTGAACATGCAAATTATATGGAGTGTCTCCGGTGATCTTGGGCATTTGATTTCATGGTGGGTTGATGTCCTAGAGGAAGATTTTGGTTGAACCTGTGAAGGAAGCGGATGAGAAAAGGTTAGTGATCTGATCCATGAATGGGCCACACCTGTGAGGTGATTGGTATTTCAGGAGGAAAGTGGCAGACTCCTTGTGTGATGGGCAGAATTGACACGTAAGCAGATCCATGGATTTTTCTTCCGACTGGCTATGCACCATACAGGGCGACTAGGTTTTATGAAGGACTTCCACACCTGGTCGTCTTTGCATGGCCAGTTTGCAGGATGCTATATGCAGCTGGAATGAGGGTGTCAAAAACATGGGAGAAGGTGCAGTGTTGGTATGTTTCGAGGGTGTAGATGCATCAAGCTTGCATGTGGAGGAAATATCTGCTGCATGCTCGGGAGGGGGAGAAACGGTGTCCAGAGGAACTTCGATATGGTTTGAGAAATGTCAAGCATGTTTGTGAGAGTGGGACCTTATGAGCGTAGGAATGGTCTGTGGTCGGAAGAGACACATGGTGGTGTGTTTCTGCCCTCTAAAGGGCAACAGGTCGGAGGTGACCCTAGTCAGGCACTAATAAGTACATATGGGCAAGGCCCTTGACTTTTTATAGCTGCAGACTCCTAGGGAATGGTAGGGAGGACCAAAGGTCTACTCAAAAAGAATGATGAACTTTAAATAAATAGATTTTGATGAACCACTGCTAAGTGTTCAAGTGTTTTATTTATTGCAGATTTTACAATTATTCATATTTACTTGCTGAATAACAATTTACTATACAACCATAAAGTAATCATTTTAACCACAAAACAGTCTAAATAGCAATTTGCACAATTCTCTAAGCTTCATGTAACAATTTTAACCACTTTACAGCCAACCTGTGTTCCCCAGGACTGAAGGAGCTTCGATCAAGGTACTGCGGGAAGGCCAAGACAGTGACTTGCTGCACCACCTGGCCATGGTTCCACATTTCTCTGCCCATTGAGGTCTCCGACTACTCCTTTCAATTGTCCTGCTCAAATTCTACATTCAAACACAGAATACGCACATCAACTAATCCAAGCATACATGGCAATTGAATACGCCTCACAAAAGACATTGGAACCCTACATCTCTGTCAAAGGTACACACCAAACACCAACTTAGCACCACAGGCAAAAGAGACTCAATCCTTCCCCATGAAATGTGCCAGAGGGCATGGAGACCATGCAAAGGTCAGTGGAGCACATTACAAATCCCAATAACAACCAAGCCTCCAACACGCCCTCAAGACTCCAGAGAAAGTCACCCAATATTGCACATCCCACACTTCACTGGACCCCAACCGTCCCTAAACCACAATCTCTCCAGACAAGGCCTACCACAGAAGAATAACGGAGTGTGAAGTTACAGCAGCCAAGACCCAAAAAGGGCACTACTGCACACCCTCCCCTACACAAACCCTCCCTTCAAGACCCTGACCTCTGCATGCCGAGAGCAGAGGTGCAACCCCAGAGTAAGGCACTGGCTGATGCTTGGGGAAGTAAGTGCATGAAAGGCCTTCAAGGAAGCCATAAGAACTGCAGACGGCAGGAACAGGTGTGCACAGTCCAGAGGGCCTGATGAAAGACGTGAAAGAAAATCCAGCAGCAGCAGCCGTGGGGGTGGCTTCACGGAAGTAAATGTGTGAAGAGGGAAAAAAACCCTGTCAAATGCAAAGCAATCCCAGCAGGCCGCAAGCCTCTGTCTGACGGAAAGGATCATCCTCACTTAGCCCACTTGTCCTCCGGTTTGTCTCCCTGGGAATGCCCGACACCTTCTCACTCTGTGCTCCCGCAGCGCAACACATTTGTTGCGTGGTTCCATGATAAATTCAGCTGTCCAGAGTGCCCGTTCCATCAAACCACATCAATTGTTCCCATTTGCCGGCATCTTCGCGCTGTAAGGTAAAGCGGGAACAGAAATGCCAAGCAGGCGGGTTAGAATGCAGCCAGGCCTGCCTCTCAACTAAAATCAATAACGCGGCATACCAGTGTCTGCACTTTGGCGATCACTGCATGGCCAGACAACAACCCAGTGAGACTCCCAAGTCGGCTGTTGAAGGGAGAGTGGGGGGGAGACTATCAAGCAGTCCGATCCAGCCCCTGTCCCACCGTTCTTGAAACAGCCAGCAGCCTGACAAGTAAAGCGGAGGTTAGAAGCTAGCAGTCAGTGCCTCAAACAAAAGCATGTGGCCAACATGAAGTTGGCCACATGCTTTAGGAGAGCCAGCAATACACACAAAACGGATAAAAAAACAACGGAGCTAAGAGGAAACCGATCAGAAAGTTTTAGGAAGATGTATCGTTGAAGTATGTCGCAGGGGGAACATGATGCAAGTTAGACGCTCACCTGAATCACATAACCTTCCTGGCTGCTATCATTTGCGTTTTCTTTTTTTATCAGGAGAAAAGCATTGCGAAACGAATTCAAGGTGAAAATAATCTGCCAAGCCTACACTCCTATCATCTATTACCACGTGTAGACTAAAGGCATTCAGCTTTTGAATAGGGTTTGTTTTTATTAGGCCCTCCAACTAAGCACGCCTCATAATCACAAATACATTCAGACGTAACTTGAATTCTTTACATCTGTCATTGGTATGGAATGTTTTTTTTTGTTCTTTTACAAAGTTTAGTTGGTATTTCTTCAAATGCTCTTCAGGAAGGAGCAAGTCAGTTAATCCTTTGCTAATAAAATATATGCAAGGTAAAACCATGCATTGATCAGCCCAGGCCTTCTGTGAAAGCCGTTGTCAGGTTCTGTAGCATTAACTCGTCTTTCAACCATTCACGTATTCGCATGGTTCCACCATCTATTCTAAGTTGCAGAAATTAGGATGTAGGATATTTGATTTTCAAAAGTTGCTTTTTGGCATCAGTAGTACACCCTGAGACTGCCATGTGTCCAGTGGTTTGCATTTAGTAGTTAACCAACATATTATATTTTCCAAATGTATTGGAGAAATAAAGCATATGTGGTTGCAGACTATAATTATTTACCTTAATCTATGGACCACACTGTCATTTAAAAGAAACTGTCAGAGATGTGTACACTTAAGATTGCATTTACAATGGCATTCCATTCCTTCTCTACCACAGAATACTGGCACTATTTCAGATCACTGATGAAGACAATGGACAAAGGGGCAGGGCAAGATATTGGGAGCATGGCGGTTTTATTTTTAAGAAGTGGAAATCAGTACAGGAGAGTGTAGGTGGTTTATGAAAAGTCACAAAGCCAATTTTGTTAGGCTTTGTCATGAACCATGCTCGGAGAATGAGGTCAAAGGAAGTTTTGAGATGGAGGTGAAAGGGGAAGGTGGATTATGAAGTACAGAATAAATTGTGGGGATTGAGAAGAATACATTCAGAGTCCAGATGAAGATTGTTTGTGCAGGTTAAAGGGTCCCGGGAGGAGGCATTTACTCCTATCAAGCGTCTAAAGTCATGCTTTTCAATGCAAGATTGTAACCAGTGAGCTTGCTGCGCTGGCTTCTGGCCACGCTGAATAGGCTGCAACAAGTTGCTGTGGAGCTTGAAGGCTGCTGCAATTTATTTGTAGTCCATTTTTTAATATAAGTTCAACGTGTATTGGACCCCAAACAGGAACATTTTACAAAGGTGGTGCGAATTGTATGCTTTGATAAGCGGTGCTATGATAATTGGTATGGCCTCAACTGGTTAACATTTGTTCATTTTCCTGTCCAGAGCCTGCTATGTAAACAGACCAAAACAATCCAGGCTTTATTTCTGTTCTCTAATATCCAAACGCATTGAATGCTCACATCTCTTCTTTCCCTGCTCAATAGGTCGATCATGTATGGCTGCGTGATGCTGATGAAGGTGACTGGCACACTGGGAGGGGACTTTTACTTTACAGACTGTTTGTTCTTTGGTGCCATAATATCTGCCACTGATCCAGGTAGGCCTCATGATTGTCCAGAATACTGTTTCCAGTGTTTTGAATCTGTGAAATAGAAGTAGTAGTGAATGTATGCCACAAATCAATCTTGGAAAGACACAAGAGTTTACTTTCTCCAGAATGAGATCCCATATAGATGGATGTGCCTTTTGACTCTTCCTGGGTGTCATCAAGAGGATTTGTTTTCTCTCCAGGGGGTCATTGGGCAGCCTTAGTTTGTTGTCTCCATCAAGTTTGATGCCCCATCTAAGGGTAGCAATCTTGGTCTCCTTTTGTGCTGTCCAAGCAGGATCCTTGGACATGTAGCATTTTACCACAATATTGGATCTACTTCTGCCTTCTAAAAGCATGCCTTTTCTTGCCCTTTTAGAAAGTTTTGTGACCAGTTATTTTATGTAGCTATGTTTTTGCTCAAATTTTTTTCTTTTACATATTCATCTTTTTTTACCGTTATTTCTATGGACAGCAAGCCACGTGAGACCCTATATTTTGGTACATGAACTTGAACACACAAATATGCAGACGGCCCTCAGTCGTATCATTTTATTTAAATAAATGATCACTTCATCTAGTGCCCAGAACACCCTAAGAAAACAGGCAACATTTTCTCCACACACAAGCTTGATGCTATCTTCATTGCCGAAACATGGTAACACCCCATCTCATCCCACATTTTTGTCATCCTCGTCCCACCTGCTGATAGCATCCAACAAGCTCACAGGACAAGGAAGACGAGGTGGGGTGTTGCATTCATCTAAAGAACAGCAACAACCACAACCTTGTATGTTTGTGGTTAAAGGGTACCCCACCCCCTTTCATTGAGGGATCGCTTGTTGGTTGGAATTTCCCTCTACCTCTCGAATGTGGTTGTTTGGTTGCATTCATCTATAAAACCGACGGGCCCTGCACGGTGCATAGCCAGTCGGCTGTAAAATCCATGGAGCTTCTTGCGTGCCACTTTTGGCTATCGCACAAGGAGTCCACAACTTTTTTCCGCCTATGGATTCGTAATTTAAAATGGCACCTATATCAAAGATGCAGTATAATGATAAAATCCATGTATAATGTCATGTTAGCTTTTGGAAAAAGTTACATCAACTATTACTTCTTAAAATAGTCCATAATCTTGTCACAAACGTGAAAACCCGTTCTGTCATATTTAATCTATTAAACATTGCCCACATTTACAGTGCTAAAGTGCAGAAAAATATTGTGTTATGAGAGTGCATTATAAAAAATGCTTCACTCCACATACATAGAAACGTTTGCTCTCCCTAATTCGTCTATTATTTTCCGAGATGGACATACTTTCAATATGATTTAATTATCAGCCGATCTGTCACAAAGATGCACTACCAAAAACTGCATGCTCAAACGACCAAATAAGATGCATCCTTATGAACCCTACTACACTTGGCAGGTTCAAAGGGCCAAGAAGTCAATAAATGAGGTTTTACTCAAAGCATATACATTGGAAATATGGAACTGACAGGATTACTTAGTTTGAATGCAGTTTTTCTGTGGATATAACTTGCCTAATTTCATCATTATCAGTCCTATTTCAAAGCAGTATTTGTTATATCCCCAGTGACCTTCTATGATGAGCAAACCATGGAAAAAGCATGAATACATCTTTGGACTTGGACAATAATTCGACAGGTGATAAATATTTTTTCACATGGGGTAGAGATAAGACACCGAGCTTATAAGGAGACATGGGTAAGATGTGCTTCTAAATTCAAAGAAGTAGTATAGGACAGACACATTAAAATAATAGGCCTCCCTGTCCACTATCAAACTACTTTAGCTTCGGGGCACAGGTTCTCACAAATAGCTACTACTTCCAGGCATGTGTTCCTCATCTATGGCAACCAAAGAAATGTCAACTTGTTACCAGACTTTTTTTTTTTTAACACTTTTATCTAATACTAACTGGGGTACCCGGCGTTGCCCGTGTCCTGATCGAGTAGTGTCTTGTGCCCTGGAGGATGGTCACTTGCCCTCATGTCAGTCAGTTTGCTCTGGTTTCTCATTTGCCCTGGAGAAAGTTGCTCTTGTCGGAAAATCGCGCTGCTGTTTGTTGTGTTTCAGTAGCTCTTGATATTCATTTTCACTTTGCATCAGATGGAGCTTTTCCAAGCGATGTTCGTTTTCTGTGCGCCATGTTCCAGTCACTCAATGGCTTCAGCACATTTGAGAAGGCGTCCAAGAAAGATTGATTGATTGTGCTCTCTTCTTGTGAATGAACTGAAGTAAACTGTAACCTTGCCATTTCCCATATTTGGAGTGGCGTGATAAAAGAAATCTTACTTTTTAAAATTCCCTTTAAAAATGAATTAATGAACACTTTCGAACTGTATACAGTAGTAATACATTCCAGAGGAATAACCAGCACATAGAACATTTTGCTTCAGACACTTTGCCAAATTTTACCTCCTTCTAGTACCTACTATAGTGAATCGGGGTGAGCATCAGTAAATTAGGGTGTCTATAGAGTAAACTTCTTGCATCCAAACATAGACTATAATCTTGCCCCAGACAAATGAGGAATCCATGCAAAATTTGGTAGCATTGGGTTAAACGGTGTGGATTTGGATAGCCACCCACACACTCCGCTTTATATGTAAAGATTAATAGGCTGCATTACATAATCACAACATTGATTCATAAGAGTTACATCTATATGCATCAATAAGAGGCAGGGGGCCTTGGCACCATATATAAAGAAGTCACCATTGAGAACTTGTATCTACCTCATTCATAAGGTTTCGAATGAACCTGACATTAACCAGAGAAATATGAACTATCAGGTGGATGCTTCCTAGAGCGTTGTCTTTTTGCTGTTGTCGGAATGTAGAGAAAATGGAAACGCATAATTTTAGAATGTCCTGTACTTATGCCCTCCCGCTCAAGGTATTTTATAACCTTTGTACACAGAACAGAATGCATAGAAGTACATTGCTTATGGGAGTGGTTGCTGAGTGGTTCATGTAACAATAGCAGTTGTGGGATTTTGGAATGAATTAAACTTAAATTAATGATTTAGGGGGAGTGATCCAAATATTAGGTTTTAATGTTATGAAATTAAGGGTCTCTCACCTTATTTTTTATTGTATTGTGATGATCTGTAAGATGTTGTTTGAAGTTTTTGATGTAAGATCTTTATTTAGTTTTGCTATCTATGGAATTTGTGAATTAAATGTTCTAAAAGTCGATGTATAATAACCAATTCAATCAATATATTTCTGAGGCTTGTGGAATCTGCTTAGATCACATGCTGTGCATAGGCTGACATCTATTGGAAGCTGAGGAGTATTACAGTTGTTTTCGAAACTCGAAAAGGGACGTCGACAGGGTGTGCCAGTAATACTATCCCTAGTGTGACGTCCACTGTACCCATGATCCCTCATGCGTCGAGGTCCCTCAGATTGTTTTTTTCTGCCATTCTAGACAGACGCATATATCGGAGTTCCTCTTTCGGCGTGAATCCATTGACTTATTTAAATTATCGGTAGTTCATTCTTTCTGTCCTTTACTTCACCCACCATCGAAACATCAAGCAGGTGAAGACAAAGAAACTGCCCGTCGAAAGACTACCGCAACGGACCGTTCAGCCTCGGAAGGCCGCCCCGGGCCTCGGCCCAGACAGTAGGGAGAGAGGGGGGAGATCATTTTAGGATGTATATGCCCCTTTTCCTACACTATTTTCGCCCAGCTGCCATAGTTTGTAGTTATGGACAAGACCCCATTTAAATTCTGCCCCAAGTGCAATCGTAAATTCTAGTGGGTCAACAAGCATTTTGTATGTAACTTGTGTCTCCCAAGAGACCACGTCGAAACGTCTTGTCTAGCGTGCAGGCTTTTCAAGCCTAACACTTTAAAGGACCGCTCCAGAAAACGCTGGGCCCACTTCGCCAGGCAACTCGAGGCCATGGATGTAGAAGGCGCTTTCAGTGATGGCAGCAATGCCGCTGTTTTGGACGAGGGCGACGGGGTAGCTCCGGCTACCCAAGCACAGACCCTCAACCCTAGAGGACAGTCCGGCGGCCATGTTGTGGGGACTACACCCGGCGACAAAAGCGCATCAAAATCTCACACCACTAAACACGTAACCCCAAGTCGAGACCCGACACATGGCTCGAGTGTTCGACAATGCACGGCTCCCAGGGAAAGGTCAGTTGAGTCCCTGTGTCCTCTGGACATTCTCGTTCGAGATCGCCACACGACAGGACCCAACTGGTGAAAGACGGCAAGGGTGTCGCGCGCAAAACTCTTTCTGAAGGCCGGTCGTCCGCAGACGAGGCTTTGGCCCTTCCCACTCCTGAAAGTCGACGCTCGGTGTCAAATCAGGTAGTAGGCCCCAAACAGTCGGATACACACGGCTCTGGGCGCCAGGGGGGGGGGGGACAGTACATAAGAAGTCCTCAAAGACCACTCCTAGGGAAAAAAAACTTCTCAGAAAGAGAAGCCTAAGGAAACTAGGCCCATTCCTAATAAGGACAAACCTTTACAGACTAGGCCTAAAAAATCTGGGGTTATTCCTCCCACTGATGAAGACTTAGGACTTCCTTCCCAACCCTTGGTAATCCCAAATTCAGCAGAATGGTCTTCACAAGGTGGATGAGGCGAAGAACAACGGAAAGCTAGCCATTCTGATGCTGCTCGACCTAGTCGACCACCGGATCCTCACTGAACATCTGGCTTCAGCAGCTGCCTTCTCTAGTGAGGCCTCCGCCTGGGTACAGTCCTTCCTTTCCAACCGGACCACGAGGGTCTTTTCAGCGTCAGCTGACCCCCATCCCCATCTACTGCAGAGTCCCTCAAGGTTCGTGCGTATTGCCAACCTTATACAATATCTTTATGAAGCTTCCGTTTCATCGCCTCGACAACCTGGCTGTCACATACACAAACTATGCTGACGATACCCAGGTTCTCATCACGCTATCGGGTTGCTACGGAAAGGACTCCAAACTAATCAATGACTTATACCTAGAAATCCAAGCCTGGATGGCTGAACATAGCTTATGCCTCAACGACGAGAAAACAGAGCTTCTCCTCGTTGGCTCCCAACCATGCCTAAACAAACTTGACCCCCGCTACGCTTCCATAAACATTGACGGAAACCCCATCAAAGTGGCCCAAGAGATTGAAACTCTGGGGGTATACCTGGATTCTACCCTCGCCCTCAAAAAACAAGTGAACGCCACTGCATCCTCCACGGCCTATACAAACAAACTCATCAATGCCTGTAAATCATTCCTCTTGCCGGCTAGCTGTATCACCTTAGCCAGGGCACTTGTGCCATCAAAAATCGACTATTGCAACACCCTCTTCTTAGGCACCTCAGAGCGCATTCTGAACAAACTCCAGGTGCTGCAGAATAATGCCCTCCGAACTATCCCATCTCCAGCTTCAGACAGGATGCCCACTGACCTCCAGTGCGAGATAGAATCACCCTCAGATCACCGGTCCTCATCCACAAATGTCTTTTGAACTCTGCTCCCAAGTACCTGACAGACAAATTCAGCAAACGGCTGTCAGACCAACCAGAACAGCGTATTCGAACTGTCTCACCATCCCCAAATTCAACCTAAAGAAAGCGGGGGGTTCCAGCTTCCCAGTCCTAGCGGCTAAACAATGGAAAGATAATACCCCCTATTCTTAGAATGGAACCATCGTTCTGGACCTTCAGAGCAAAAACAAAGTCTTGGCTTGCTAACAAGTCCTGCTCACGTGTTTAACCAATAACCTGCATCTCACTTGTACTGTATGTCTCTTTGCATCCCAACCACCATGTAATCTAGGTCACCTGCACTTATCGCTTTGTCCTTACCTGTGTAAATATGTATTTGCATGTAACCTTTATATTATGTGAATTGCATGTAACCTTTTCAGCTTGGTCTAAGTCTCTGGCACCCAGTTACCTGAGGGTTCGGCAAGCGGTATAAATAAAGAAACTAAACTAAACTAAAACTAAACAAGACACAGATAGGGTCATGAGGAGAATGTCCTTTATGGCCAATTTCTATGAAAAAGACTCTGCATACTTCCAGAGCTTCCAATCCACCCCCCACCACAGCTCCCTCTGGGTCTCAAGTCTCTGCTCAGCCTTCTCAACTCCTTTCTGAAAGGTCTCGTACAGAAACTCCAGTACGTAGCACAGTCCTAGAACTCTATGACCCGGACTCCGGAGAGGAGGACCTCTCAATTGTAGAGGAAGCTGACCCTCAGTACGACGAGGAGGCAGCAGACCCTTATGATGGGGACGATAAGAACCAAGAGGCTGACTCAGAGGCCAATATGTACCCGATAGACTCACCTATCAATCAGGATCCTCCTACAGTTGATTCTCCTATTGACAACCAACCCCTTCTTAATGAAGTGCTAGCCAAGGCGGCAGAGCACTTTCAAACTGACACCCAAGAAGTGCAGGAGGATAAAGACTTTGTAGAACAGATCCTTGGGGACAAGAAAAGGTGGCGCAGTTTATTCCTTTACTCAAGTCAGTACAGCGCAGGATTCAACCGCCATTAGAAGCCCCTAAACTCACACGGGCTGTGAACCCACGTGTTGAAAAGCTTTTTGAACCCGCACCTTCAGATGCACTGTGTATTAGAGGGCAGCTGAAGCCAGACTCATTAGTTGTAACTACAACTAGAAAAAGAGCAGGCACCCACCTTGCTTCGTCTGAGATCCCACCCGACAACGAAAGCAAAAAGATTTACACCATGGGTAGGAAAGTCACCTCCTCCGCGGCTTACCAAACCAGAATTGCCAACAATGCTACCCTTTTGGCCAGTTATAACTATCACAAATGGGAGGAAATGCCGGCTCTACTAGCGCAGACGGGCGGACAATGTCAAGCTGCTTACTTAAGACGAACTAGACGCGGTGGACAATGCCGGAAAAATCATTGCTCAGGGTACTGTTATCAAAAGTCATGCATGGCTGCGGCAATCAGGTTTCAGACCAGAAATGCAAACCACACTAATTAACATGCCTATTGAACCCAATGTGCTCTTCGGTAAGGCCGTCGAGGACGACCTTAAGACAGCCAAAGACGAGTATGACACACTTAAATCGTTGGGCCAACTCACCAACAAGCCACCCGGCCAAAGGAGTAATGGCAATTTCCGCTGTTTTCGCAGCGAAGGTTCTCAACGGGGGTCCAATTACAGTCAAAACCAGGGCTCCTCCTGGGTAAATAATCTGAGTCGGTCCTCCCAGGGCTATCCTACGACCACCCCCCACGACAGAAGATACGCTCATGAGAACACCAGCATATCCTCCTCAAGGAGATATCCATTCTTCCAATAAAGGACGCCATCAAAGTCGTCCCGGGCCAACCAGGTAAACTGGGGTATTTATTCAACTTACTTCCTTGTGTCTAACGATGCGCCCAGTATTAGATTTGCGCCCTGCAAACAAGTATGTCAAGCCACAAAAGTTCTGCATGACTGTGCTACAGGAGGTAATCCCTCTACTAAAAAAGGGAATTACATGGCAACATTGGATATGAAAGATGCTTATTTTCATATTTCAATCTTCCCAGTGCACAGAAGATTCTTGCATTTCAAGATCGCAAACCAGCACTACCAATTCATAGTGCTGCCCTTCGGAATAGCCTCTGTTCCAAGGGTATTCACAAAGGTACTGGCGGTGGTGGCAGCGCACCTACGCAGAGAGCCAATCCCAGTGTACCCTTACCTGGACGACTGGCTCATTACAGGGGAGCCACCCCTAATTTGCGGACAAAACATTCAGAAGAAAATCTACCTCCTCTTTCAATTGGGCTTCTCCATCAACGAGAAAAAGGTGAAGCCTAGTGTTAAGCACTTCCAAACAGTTCCTAGGAGCTGTTTTAAACTCACAAGAGGGGTTGGTCTTTCCGTCAGAGGAAAGAGTCCAAAATGTGTTACTGCAAATACCGTATTATCAGGCCTTCCGCCAGATAAGGGTGCGCAAAGCTATGCGTTTGCTAGGCATCATGGCATCTTGCATTCACCTAGTTCCTCATGCGTGCCTGTGCATGCGACCCATGCAGGAGCGGTTGGCGAAACAGTGGTCTCAGGCAAGTGGTCAGTGGGACGATCTAGTGGTCGTTTCGCCAACACTTGTAACAAAGTCTCCGCTGGTGGACAAGGGAAAATCTGCTGAAGTGGAAAACCTTCTACGATCCAGAAATCGAGGCAATTGTCACGACGGACGCCTCTCTAGCGGGGTGGGGCGCTCATTACCTTCATCACACAGCTCAGGGTCTGAGGTCTTGCACGGCAGCCCAAAACCACATCAATATGCTAGAACTTCTGGCAGTATTCAAAGCCCTTCGGGCATACGAATCCTATTTAAAGAACCGATCCGTGCAAGTCCTGACAGACAGCACTACAGCGATGTTTTATATCAACAAACAGGGGGGCACACATTCTCCAAATCTGTCCAGACTTGCGCAGCAAATGTGAAAATGGGCACTCAAACGGAAGATGTTCTTATTGTCACAGCATGTTCCAGGGGAATTCAACTCTCTAGCAGACGCATTGAGCAGGGATCCCTTAACAGAGGAACACGAGTGGCGTCTACACGAAAGAGTCGTAGAACACTTCTTCTCTCTATGGGGATCCCCCACAATAGACTTGTTTGCTACAAGCGAAAACCGTCAATGCCCAGACTTGGCGTCCAGGTTCCCCCAGCCAGAATCAAGAAAACCAAATACTAGACACTGTTACTTTGACAAATGGAGAAGATTCGTAATTTGGTGCCAGTCTAAACAAATCAACCCCATAGAATTTACTCTTTCCCACATTCTAACTTATATGCTCCATTTGCTAGATGCATGGTTAGTATTCCACTCCCTAAAGGTCCACCTGGCGGCAGCCTACACCACTTCCCATAATAAGCTTTCATGGTGGAAGGTACCTGTCATCGAGGCATTTATGGAGGGAGTAAAGAGACTCCAGTCACCTATTTCTAACCCACCGCCAGGATGGGATCTCAACGTGGTACTCGCTAAGCTCATGGGGACCCCCTTTCGAGCCGCTGCACAAGTCTAGTCTAAAACACCTGACTTACAAAACTGCCTTCTTAGTGGCTATCACTTCCATAAGATGAGTGAGTGAAATACAAGCTTTGTCAGTGCAGGATCCTTTCTTTGTTGTACAAAAGACAAGCTGGTATTACCTACTCCCCTTAGGTTCTCCCCTAAATTCACCTCCAAATTTCAAGTAAACCAGTCAATTGAGCTACCGACTTTTTCCAGGAACCCAACAGCTGAGCTGTGGTAAAACGCCACACACTGGATGTGAGGAGGGTGGTCCTCTACTATGTAGACAAGAACAGACCGCTAAGAAAAACAGATCAATTGTTTGTTTCCATAGCGCCAGGCAGAGAAGGTGACTGCATTTCAAAGCATGCCATCTCTAGGTGGAAAGTCAGATGCATCCAACTGTGGTATTCCCCATCAGATAAGACGCTGCCTTTTACATCCAGGGCTCACGCCACAAGAGGCACAGGAGCCACCCTGGCTTTCATTGCAAATGTCCCCTTAGACAGTATTTGCAAAGCAGCTACATGGAACGCAATACATACTTTCACTCAGCACTGACGCTCATTCCAAGACAGATACACAAGTGGGACAAACGGTTCTAAGACATTTATTTGCTCATGAACCTTCTCACGTCCCACCTCCTCCTCCTCCTTCTAACACTGCTCGCTAATCTATGCACAGCATGTGATATAAGCAGATTCCACAAGCCTCAGAAGGGATACATTACTCGCCGTAATCGTGTTTCTGATGCTTGTATCTGCTTAGATTCACATGCGACCCACCCTTCCTACCCTAGGAGAGAAGGTGCATGGATGCTTATGAGCTTGTCTGATACGTATCTGCTTGGATACAACTGTACTCGCGCTACACCTCATGCTACCTCATTTCAGAAAAATAACAATCTGAGGCACCTCGACGCGTGAGGGAGTCATGGTACAGTGGACGTCACACTAGGGATAGTATTACTGGCACGCCCTGTCGACATCCCTTTTCGAGTTTCGAAAACAACTGTAATACTCTGCAGCTTTCACTAGATGTTGGCCTATGCACAGCATGTGAATCTAAGCAGATACAAGCATCAGAAATAAGATTACGGTGAGAAATGTATCCCATATATATCCATAGACAATCCTTATTGTTAAATAGTCTCTAGACTTAAGGACGTTTCTGGCAAAAGAGTTAACTTTCTCCACCATTTCCCGTTCACATTGAGGGTCCTCCAAAAGGGTTGCATTCCTGACTGTAACCTTAGCAATCATTGCAAGACCAAGTGTCACATTAATATTTGTATGCCCGTGATCAAGGGGTGATTGTTGTATATTCAATAAAAGGTAATCATTAATTCACATATTTCGAAAACTGCCCCATCCAAGTAATTTTTTCCGATGCTAGAATGTCCCATATCTTGCACCACCAAATTTGTAAAATCGGTCCGTCCGGATTTTTTCAATTATCAGAAACAGTGCTCTTGACTGCTATTAAGAGGTGAGTAATAAGGATGGCTAGGTGTCCAATCATGGTGTCTGCACCCTCCCCTGAGTCAACGAGGAGTACCACCTGTGGATCCATAGGCAATTGTATTCCCATGATTGATTTGTGCAAGAACTTTCTTTCAGAAGTAGCTTGATTAAGTGCATGTTTACCACATATGAATTAGGGTGCCATTCTCCCTGCAACCTCTCCAAAATGTAGGTGAACGAGCTGGGTTGCTTGGGGCTAACCACCGCCTGTAACATATTTTAAACATCCATTTTTTGATAGTGGTACATCTGGATGACCTTTGTATCCAGGACCAGGTTTGACTCCATGATTCTGCGTCTTATCTGTTAGAATGTTTTGCTCTCACTTTTCCATATGTGGTAGCTTCTCATTAAGGCTGAAATGATCTCACAACTTATATAGGGTGAACATTTCTGCTCTAGTGTGTCCTGTTAGAAATGTAAGCTTGGGCCCATTAAGGAGTCTGGTACCTCTGCGTTTCACCCTTGAGTTAGAGATCGAATGTCCAAATTGTGAATACTGAAATAATCTACTGGAATTTTGGTTTTACATTATACAAATGTCAATAGGGAGCCCTCTACATATAACTGCTTGAAGTTCTCCAGACCCTCAGTTTTCCACCCACTGAATTCGCCTTTTGACATACCTGTTGGAATTTGGGATTATTCAGCACCAGTTACAATGGCCTAGTCCCAGGGGAGTACCCCATCTTTTGGTTGCTTTATTCCAGTAATATAGTGTGCTTTCGGTGGATGAAAGTAGTGTGGGGGGTTCTTTAAGGTAGGTTTTTAGGTTCACAAACGGCATCTGGGAGAGAGGGAAAGGGGAAATTGCCTCTTCTATTTGCTTCAGTTAGTAAGAGAGGGATGTTGCCCCATGTTAGGGTATGTGAAATTTGTGCCACAAGGTTCTGTCTATACATTACAGGAACAGCCATTCCTCCATAGTTCATATTTCCCAGATATACTTTTTAGGAGTCTTGCCTCTTTTACCTTCCCAAATAAATGAGATGTTGCAAAGCATGGATGCCCAGTTTGGGGATTTTAATTGGTAGGGCTAAACAAATGTATATAAGTTTAGGTATTAAAATCATTTGGGGTGGAAGGATAGCTCAGGTGCAACGCGTTTGTCTTGGAAGCAAGACAACACAGCGCAACACAGGTTTGAATCCCGATCCCGCGCTTCGAAATAATTCACTGGTATTAATAAAAAACAATAATGAAATATCTTGATTTCGCCATGTATCAATGTTCTGAATTAGATCTTTAATGAATGGTTGGAAGTTAAATTGGTATAGGTTTTTGAGGGTGGTTGGAATTCGCACTGCCAAGTAATCTATTTACATTCATCCTATTTCATTGGACAAATGTTAGTCGGCATCAGTTCTATATCTAGCAGCATGGAGCCGTTTAGCCTCTTAGATTTGGGATAATTGGTGGTGAAACCCAAGGTCGGTTTATAACTTTGGTGTTCTTCCATCAAGGTTGTAAGCGATGTAGGTACATATGTCAAAGGTATAATTAATTGCATTTCTTCTAATCCTTGCCACCAGTGGATCGATAGATAGTGTGGAGCTTAGAGGTGACAGTGGGTAACTCTGTCTAGTTGATGTTGAAATTGGCATCTTCTGGGAGATATCCCATCAATATTGATTGTGGTAGTGGAGTATAATTATCAAGGTTCAACCCCTGAATGTAGGGCCAAAATCTAGAGCTTCTAGGAATAGTTTGATGTAGTTTCAGTTGACCTTCTCAGCATTCAGCAATAATATTCCTTTCTCCGGTTTCTTTTATTCCAAAACTTAAATCTAGGATTCTACTAATAAGTGTGGGTATTCTTATCCGTGATAACTCAGTCTGAACGGAAGTGATCAGTGTAAGAAGAACTCTAGTTAAACAGTCAGCTAGTAATTTAGAGTAAATATTTGCATCAATATTTATTATTGTAATGAGATTGTAGGATTCACAATAAGTGAAGTCTTTATTAGGTTTTCAATGAAGGTAGTAACAGATTCTTTCATAGAAGTTGTTATTGAGCCAGTAGCGAGAAATGAATTAATCAGTCAAGGGGGACACCCGTTGAGATTGAGAAGTCTTATAAAATAAAGCAGTAAATCCATATGGGCCAACTATTTTGTCTCTTGGGGTTTTAATAACTTCTCTGGTCTCCTCTTCTTGGATTGGAGCTTCTAATTTCTGTCTAAGGGTGTCCCCAATCTGGGGCAAGACTGCTGATTCAAAATGAGGGGTGTACCCAAAACTAAATGTACTATTTGGCCGAATACTGAATAGTTGGTCTAAGTATTCAGCCTGAGCCGAATAGTGATTTACTTCTAGAAATGGGGAACACTGTGTGGGGAAAAAAGGGAACTTCTCGTGCACCCCTCCACACCCACCCCCAACAGTTAATTGCCTTTCTCTGCATGGTCGGCACTAGGTACAGGTTTCTGGGCACTTTACTGAGAATGAGGCAGGCTGTAGTTTGCAAGAACTCTGCAGATCCCGGTTTATGATTAGTTAGAATGTCAGTGTGAGAGCAAATGGCCTGCAGGGTATCGTTGAGGCTGTCTCTCAGCTGAAACGAAAGGTGGTGTCGCAGGAGAAGAGGCCGTTTGTAGAAAAGCGCAAGTGTTTTAACAAAAACTAACATGGGGAAATTCTGGTCAGCCTGAAAACCCTTATTAAAAAAAAACTGGTTAGTAACGTAGAGCCATACAAATCTCTTGACCCATTCACCCAGACCAGTTTTATTTTAATTGGTTTCTTTTACCAAGTTTTATATTATAGAGAAACGGTTTGGTCATTAATGGCACGGGGAGCCTTTATACGCCAGTGATGCACAAACAACTACAATGAGGTTGGTACTTCATGCAGCGTTCTTTCTAAGCAGGTGAACAGTGAGTGTATTGATAGGACATTAAGGTGAATGAAAAAGCTACCCTTTCACCACCAAATACAGCACCAGCGTATTTAGCCTTTATTATTGCAGGTGCAAGTCCCGAAGCCAGGAGCACCCTTGCGTTACTAGCAAAACACAGGCAGGCACATCAGCAGATGCAGAGAGCAAGGTACACAGAAGCAGGGTTCTGAAGCGGGGAGTGGCTTCTGAGGGGGGATAATTGGACCAAAAAGTGGAAGGATGGCAGGGATGCAGGAAAATCCGATTTCAGAAACTAACATTTAAAGAAATGATAGAGTTGCACCAATGTTCACATGTTTTCTTTTAATCTGAGTTCTTTATTTTAAGACATGATTTCAAGCAGTTGCTTTGGTTGGCTTAACCAAATGAGATTGAGTGGGGGCGCTTTGGTGAAGCATTTTAGCCAGGAAGCATGGTCAAGTGGCTAAACTGGCTCGTAAAACCATCACAACTTTCCAAGTCACTCAAATGTTGGGATTGGGTGCAAACCACTTCACCTCCCTGTGCGGCAGGTACGTTGCCAACCAAAGGCAAATCTCTCCCAGAACGACACCAACATGAAGAGCCACATACAATACCCGACATTTCCATAAACAACACCCGCCCTTCCTGCACTAAAAACACTTCACGCTGGTGGTGTTTGTGGGAATGTGTGCCAGGGCACAGAGAGAGAGGTTGTGCCCTGCCATGCATTCTCACCTGCCTTTAGACCCCCGCCACACCAGCTCTGGGGGAGTCTTTCAATGTCTCCCCCGAGCTGGCGTGGTGGGGGAAGGCGTGGCAGGCACCCTATTGAAATTAAATGTGCTCCGCTCTCGGGGAGCAGCACGCATCTAATAACAATAGGGTGTCTGCTGTGCCCATTGAAAAATGAGGTCCCCACGTTTCCCCATGACTAGGGGTGCGTGGGGGGAGGGGAAGGTTGCTGCCCGGGGCGTTGTAGCTTCTAAGGCCGGCCCTTACATTGAGAATGTGCGGGGCTTCATACGAGGCAAATGTGCTGTGACATTGTGTGCGTGAGGGGTCTTGCTATGAATGTGGATTTGTGTGTGCACGCCTAAAAGAATTGGGGCCTGCACAGAGCATTGACGTCCCATAAGTGTCACTATTATATCACCAATAGGGACACTGCACTATGACTAATGCACTAACAGACTGATTCCACAGTCACGTTTCTTGCTGTCTTGTTTTGCAGAGTAGCAAAGAGACATCTGTTTTTCCAAACAGCACATTCCCTGTCTCTTGCAAGGCAACCTCTGCTATTGGCCATGTTGGAATGACTTCTACAACCATAATTCATTACTTGCCACTCCCTGGGCTTGTGTGGCCCATCTCAGATTGCGTGGGTGCTCCTGGGAACAGGGCTCGTGCGTGGATGTTTGCTCTTTTTTGGCCTTCATACGTTCACTGCTGCAAGGATGTAGTCTTTGGTGTCCATGCCCTTAGGTCCGTCCTGCAATGCCCCACCCTTTTGCCAATAACGATTGCTTCGTCGTTGTGTGAAGGACTCTTCTTAGCCACAAAGCTCCTAGACTTCTGTGAGCGTACAATGCAATATTGGTTGGTAGTGAAGTAACTGGTCTCCTTATGAATCGAAAGCACACGTGCGTGCCATTCTTTTTGGTCAGTAGTACAATTCTGATTTGATTCATATGCACTTCAGTCTGGTGTAACTTCGGCTTTGATTAGGGATTTGAGTAAGTATTTGGCCGAATACCTGGTTTTCAGCCGAACTTCCACCGAATACTTACTCGAAGCCGAATTTCGGTATACCCCTATTCAAAATATTGCATCTGTTTAACTGGATCTATATGCGTATTTATGTCATAAGTGAGGTGGAATATTGTTGAACCAGTTCTAATTTTTTTGTCCTCCTCATGGAATAGTTTTCCTGTGCTGTCTCGAAGTCAGCAATATTATTTCAAGTCTTTAGTTTAGATATTTTATATGATAGAATTCTATTTGCTTTATGTCCCTAATATTATTTGGTTTTGGAATAGACTGGGAAGTCCTTTCAGCTATGTGGGCCTCAAGTTTAGTTCAGTCTGCTTTCAAGCCTCTCCATGTCTTCTGGGCGATTTTTGGTTTTGGTTTCAGAAAATGCTTCACTATCCCTATTCTAGGAGGAATTTCCCTACATCAAACTCTAGAGTCTGTCCAGTGCTACGATGTCCATACAAAAGGTTTGTCCTGTGTCCGTATTCCTACTCTGGTCCTCACACTCTAAATAAACTCTAAATGTGGTTGTTTCTTGACTTCTCCAAGTGTTCAAATGTTGAAATCCAACAAAAAGGCTCTTCTCATGAACAATGTTCTTTTCCCCAGGGATTGGCCCTCTTCCCTAGGCTCCTTAAATTTACTTTCTGTGGTTCAACACTTGTGGGGAATTGGCTCCCTTCCCCAAGCTTTCTCTTTGTTTAATACTTTACAGTTCTGTTAGGGAGATGTCTTCTCCTAAGGACTTCCCTCTTCTCTTTATAGTTTGTCAATATTTCATTGAACCAAAGACCTTTCCTTGGTTGTCTTTACAATATCAGTATCCACCTGGGCATACTTCTGCCAGGACATATTGCACACTGGTTTCACCTTCCCTGGTGTACCTTTCTAGCAGGACTTCATTACTTAAACATTAACCTTCACCTGCTAACTCTCCTGCCAGGACCTTTATTGTAGAAACTGTTTGCTGCTCAAATACTTGACTTTATCTGGCCTACTCTCTTGCAAGGACTCTGTTGCTTTACACTTTATCTCATAGATATTCAATTACACCTGGTATTCACTTTGTCCAGGCCTTTGTTATACAAACACTTTATTGCACAAATCTTTAGCTTCACCAGGTGTATTCTTGTGCCAGGACTTTATAACACGAACAGTTAATTATTCAAATACATATCACCTGTTGTGTTTGTTTTCCAGGACTTTCTCGTATAGAACACTTTTCTATTATAGCTTCCATTTGAAGCAGATGCTCGCCAGGTCTTTGTTGTATGGGTTATTCTTTTCTCCCCAATTAGGGTTTAACAATCCATTAACAACTTGCATACCAGGGCTTCAAAAATCCACTAGCCACTCGCATTGGCAAGGTTTTTTGAAGGGCGAGTACCATTTGCATGGTACTCGACCTTGCATGCGAGAATGGGGATGTTTGAATTTATTTTTGACATTTACTGAAAACAAACTTGTTTTTCAGTAAATGTCAAATAAAGGTTTCACTGTGCATGCATGCCTAGACTTTGGGTGGCAGCATTGTGCCAAATTTGAAGTGTGCTTTTGGTGACAGGAGCTATTTCTAGACCAGCCTGTATTTAAAATTCCGGGGCTGCTTATTCATTTCCCAACAACCAGACTGCAGCGTTTGCTGTCCTATCCTTGTAATTATCATTACTCAGTCACTCGTCTTCATGTCAATGGTTTTACAGTTGTTTTCTGAATGACTTGGGGGGGGGGGGGGGGGGGGGGAGGGGGTTGAGTGAATTATGAGCTTCCCTGGGAGTGATCTTCACTACTCCCTGCCTGTTCCTCGTCCCAGCTAGCAATCAGAGTTTGGGGTTCAAACACCCTAGCTTTAAACAGAGGTGGGGATAAGGGTGACACTATGCCATTAAGGCACAAGGGACTAAGGAGACATCCCTGAAATAGAAAGGTGGGCATGTGGTTTCCTTTAAGGAGATCATTGAGTTTCACGGAGGGTCACCTCCCCCGGGTGGTCCTCTCTAATATAGCCACCCTCAGGGTCAGGATTAGGTAGCAGCTGCTGTCCCCTAGCCACCTGAGGGCTGGCTATCCCAAGGAAAAGAGTGATGACATCCTCTGATACTTCATAGACCCCTTTTTGTTTGTGTTCATCCTCCCTGATTTTTGACTATTTGTCGGATGGGTTTTTAAGTACGGTTCAGGCCTTTGTATCTATATAATTTCCCCACGAATTACTGCCTTCATAGTGTCCCAAATTAGACCCATATAGTGGTCCCTAGGAGTGTTCTCCTGAAAATAGTTGTTTCTGATGTTCGTTAATCTGCTTAGAATCAAATGCTGTGCATATAGTCTGACATCCAGTGGTAACCGCAGAGTATTGCATCTTGTCTTTTGAGAATCGAAAGGGGACGTCAACATGGGTGTGCCTGTAACAATATCCCTACGTGACGTGTAGTGTACCCAAAATCCTTTACGGGCGGAGGTCCCTCAGATTGTTTTTTTCCGCCCAGCATACTGGTCGCCTTATGCAGAGCTCGTCCAGAGCCATTGCTATTGTTATCCTTGACCCTTGGTCGTATATTTTAAAGTTATTAATTATCCCACTGTCCATTCCATCGGCCGTTTCCTTATCTACGCTGAAGCCGGTTCCACGGACCTTTGACGGATAGTGTTCCGGTCGGCGCTTGGGTCGGGATGGACATTTCCTTTTCAGAGAATGCCTTTCCCTTTCCTCCGTTTGTTCCCTGGGTCTCTTCGTCACTATATTTTTCCTCGGCTATGGAGAGGACTCCGTTTAGGTTTTGCCCTTCTTGCAAGGCCAAATTTCTTTGAAAGGATAAACACTATAAGTGTAATAGGTGTTTGCCCCTGAATCATGACGAGACGGCTTGTGCGGCTGCAACCTCCTGCGTCCAAAGACACTAAAGGAGCGCCGTGTTAAGCAGTGGGTGGCTACGGAATGTCGCAGGCCGAGTCTAATTCTCCCGCTGCCACAACCGTTGATTGTGACTAGGGGGTAAGTGACGAACAGGCCTCCGATTCGGAGGCCATTGACCTCTTGGCGGAGCATTCTCGCTCCGCGTTGTCCGTCGCCGTCCCAGTCAGGCAAGACTCAGGTCCTGCTATGGGGACTGTACATCCCGGCGACAAGGGCGCACACTCTCTACACACTAAAGACACAACCCCTGGGACGTCTTCGACAAAACGACCCATAGCGCCAACGGGCACATCGAAATGTTTCGGCTGTGCCCACCGGTCGTCGGGATCGGCAGCCCTCCCCCCAACCGCAGGTGTGCCTTGCGACCGGGCATTCTAAATGAAGGGCGCTGCCCCAAATACTCAAGACCGTCGAGACGCATCGGAATAAGGCGTTCACGGTCGAGAAGGCCCCGGTTCGGCCAAAAACAACTGCGCAACCGCAGGATAGTTCTAGACACCCTTCCGCCTCTGAAGAGGTTGCCGAAAGCATCAATAGGATTATTTCGGCAGATAATCAGAGGCAACAGTCCGGGGATTCGTCGATACCCAAGGACAAACCTAGGGATTTGTCGAAATCCAGGGATAGGCCGAAGGATTCATCGGAACCCACAGAGAAGCCCAAGGACAGACAAAAGGACTCACATCAACCGTCTGCCCAAAAGGGCTTTTCGGAAAGGCACAGGAGGAATTTCTTCGACGTTATGATATGGCATTTGTAACGCGCCTATACACAAGTGTTTCAAGGCGTGATGAGGCGGGGGGGGACAAGGGGAGACAGACAACGATCCTACTAGGCCAGATGTCATTCAGATTGCGCAAGGGTAGAGGGGAAGGGAAAAGTGCAAGGGGAAAGGGAGAGGGGAAAATGCAGTACAGGGTTAGTAGAATACAAGATAAATAAATAAGGGCCAGCTGGTGGCAAGTGCAAGGTAAGTGCAGGGAGGAGGGGCTGTAGGGATACAGAGACAGTCCCGCAGTGCAGGGGTTGCCAGGGAGGCAGTGCAGGGAAGAGTGGCTGGGCCAAGGACTGAGATCGGTGAGTGGCCCAGTTGCAGATTCAGTGCAGGTTCAGTGAGTTTAGCAGAGGAGAGGGGGAGAGAAGGCGGAGGCAAAGAGGAAGATTTTGCGGTGCTTCCGGAACCGGAGATGGTTCTCCTCAAGTTTCAGGGAGGCAGGAAGGCTGTTCCAGAGGGAGGCCCCTGCTGCGGAGAGAGATCTACCCCCAACTCGTTGCTTGGAGAAGCGGCTGACCCTGAGGGAGTTGGCGGCGGATGAGCGAAGAGCTCAAGAAGGAAGATATTTAGGAAGAGAGAGTTGAAGGTATTTTGGCTCAAGGCCCCAGAAGACGTTAAAGGAGAAAGCTTGATGGTCTGTGACAGAAGATCCATTACAAGAACCTTTTCCACCCCTAGACTCCTCTGGTGCATCTATTTGGACCAGGGAGAAATTTGAGGGATGTATAGATAGGTTGTTATTATTTTTATTTATTTATTTACAAAATTTACATTCAAAATTTGAAAAGGTATTTCACAGTAAACATATCATATAGAAGACAGGATGACAAGCGATATAGAACATGTACAAAAGGAACTAAAACATAATACATCATCAAAAAACAGAATCCTCAAGAAGAGAGAAAAAAAAAAGAAAAAAAAACTACATTGACTCATTAAACTTTCCCCACATTTTATCATACACCGACAGTCTGTTTGATAATTTGTAAATCATCTTCTCAGTTTTAGAAAGTTTGCATCTCCTCAACCCAGTCATCAAATAAAGGAACAATCCTAGTTTTCCATCCACGAAGGACCAAGCGTTTGCCGGTGATCATGCTCCTGAAAAGCCATTTTTTATGTGTGGAACAAAGTTCATCCAGTTCGAAATCATCCCCCAAATTCAGACCAGTAGTCTTCACACAAGTCTCACATATCTCTGACCAAAAATTCGAAACACGTACGCAACTCCATAACATATGCTCCAAGGAGCCAATATTTTGTACACAGCCCCAGCATTCATCATCACTCGACAAACCTCTCTTTTTCAAATTCTCAGGGCACCAATATACCCGGTTCAAATTTGTATTTGTCGCTATCTTTCCCCTAAATTCACTGAACAAAGTGCAACATTTCTGCACATATTACACCAAATATCTGGAGAAATATCAAAATCAATCTGCCTACCCCATTCCACTCGCAATTTATAATTTTTCTCAAAATTTGTCAATTTGTTTATAAATCTGTCTAGCAAGACCACCTTCACCCCCTCCTGGTTTTGCAATAAATAAGTCCACATCCAGACTATTAGACCAATCCACTTCACCGACCGCCTTCTTCAATCGCCTGTAGGCCGATTCCGACAAACTCCCACAATCCCATTTTTCTCTCATCTCATTCGCTGTCAACCATCTATTATCTATCCCAAGATCACCAATCTTCTTAATGCCGCACAGAAACCTTTCAGGCCAAAAAGTGTTTTGGCATTGTCTTTAATATTAGGATTCAACCAAATTGAAGCTCCTAGATCTCTATATGCATCCTTACCCAAATGTTCCATCAACTCACACCACGGAGTGCGTAAAGAGCCAGTCACAATAGATTTAAATCCGCGTTCCTTTGAATTAGTAGAAAGTAAAGCCTCCGGACCGAGCGGTCCAAAAGCATTACATTCCGCCATGAATCATGTACTGTATCTAGGAATGGAACAAAAAATTGTGAAGTATAGGCCAAATGAAACGCTTTAAAATTTGGAACCCCCAATCCGCCTTCACTAACCGGGAGTTGTAATTTCCAAAGATTAAGTCGTGGAGGTTTCCTATCCCATAAGAATTCCTGTAACAAACTGTTGAAATCTCTCCAGTATTGATTCTTGATTGTCAAAGGTAACATACCAGTTATATAATTGACTTTGGGAGCCAAATACATTTTTATGGGGTTGGTGTTGACCTTTCCCAATAGTGACAATTTTAGAAGCGACCACCTTTCTAAATTCAATTTGCAATCATTACATATGTCACACATATTTTCCTCAACCATATCAGATATCGATGTTGTCAACCAAATGCCCAAATAACGTAGTCTGACATCACACCATTTAAAACCCAATCCTGTAACTAGGGATTTGTCACATCTATGAGAAAGTGGCAGGACCTCTGATTTTTGCCAATTAACTTTATATCCGGATGTTTTGAGAAATCTAGATAAAATCTCCATCAGGCATGGGAGAGAAACATCTAGTTTTTGTAAAACTAACAACAAATCATCTGCGTAGAACCAGATCTTCTGCAACACTCCCCAACAACCAACACCATGTAACCTAGGATCTGTTTTAGTGCTATAGCCAAATGTTTAATCGTTAGGATAAACAAAAGCTGTGAAAAAGGGCATCCTTGTCTGGTACCCCGTTCAAGACAAAATGGCTCAGATTTGATTCCATTTGTTTTAACATCTGCAGTCGGATTAGCATATAACAACTGTACCCAAGAGATACATTCATCAACAAGATTAATTTCTTTCAGAACCGTATATAGGTAATTTACTCTATCGAACGCCTTTTCAGCATCAAGTGAAAAGACAGCCGCCTCACAATCTCCCTCATTCGCCCTCTCCATTGTATGCAGGAGTTTCCGTATATTGCTAGAAGTAAGTTTGCCTTTCATAAAGCCTGAATGTTCCTCACCAATCAATTTCGGTAGAAATCTTTCCAATCTTAAAGCCAAAACCTTAGACAGTATCTTGTTGTCAGTGTTGATAAGGCTGATAGGGCGATAACTCGAAGGAAGACTACGATCTTTTCCTTTTTTCAAGAAAACAGATATTGACACGTGACATATACTCAATGGCAGCATATTATTTTGTTTACTTGAAATAAACACATCTTTCAAGAGTTCAAGGGCAGAATGTGGGAGAATTTTATAAATTTCAATCGGAGGCCCATCCGGACCAGGGGTCTTCCCAGTATTGAGCATGGAGATGCCAGTTTTCAACTCATCAACTGTAATTTCAGAACCACGAAGCAAATTCTCGTTGTCAGATAGCCTAGGGTTTGTCAAATTACCAAAAAAAATCCTTCCCATTCCCAGTAATGCCTGCTTCATTGGGGTATAAATCCTTATAATAATCACAGAACCCTATGCTAATTCGTTTAGGGTCAAAAGTAATCCCACCGTCCGTGTCGGTGATGGAGTTAATAGCCACTTCAGAGCTCTTCTTCTTTAGTCTATAAGCAAGCCATCTGTCACACTTTTCACCCATTTCAAAGTAAGTGCATCTAGAGTAGAATAAGCTACGCTCAGCTTTTAAAGATAGTATGCCATCCATTTCTCTATTAAGCTTCTTTAATAACCCCCTTTTGGTGGAATCAGTGGAATCATTCATCAAATCTCGAGAAACAGCACTGATTTTCTTTTCAAGTTCCAGTTTACATTTATCTTCTCTTTTCCGTTTACCACTAGACAAACCAAGACAAATCCCCCGCATGGAACATTTAAATGCTTCCCAAACATTTCCTAAACATACCTCACCATTACGATTTTCCTCAACAAAAAAGTTGGCTTCAGAACTTATTCTGTCTAGTATCTCATCATCCCTCAAAATTTAAGTGTTCAATTTCCATGAAAAAGTTCTACAACATTCAAATTTCAATTTTAGATGCAATGTTATAGGACTATGATCACTTACAAGAATGTTACCAATTTCACATGAAAGAAAACTTTCTGACAGAGCCCCACCAGTAAGAAGCATGTCTAGTCTCGAGTATACACCATGTGCCCCTGAGAAAAAACTATACTCGCGTACACCGGGATGTGAAAGACGCCAATTGTCTTTTAAGTTATGTTCGTCTAAAAGTGAGATGAGAGCCTGATGATGCGAATCATGTCGAACACCCCTTCTAGAAATGCTTCTTTCAAGTACCGGATCCACAACAGTATTGAAATCGCCTCCAAGAAGGATATTAGGCGAGTTCAAATCTTGCAGCATTTGCGCAACCATTCTGAAAAACGAGCTATTATCCACTGTGGGCGCAAATATTTTCCATAAAATCAGTTGTTCCTATTGAATCTCAACTAGCAAGGCAATAATTCTCGCATCTTTATCAGCGTATTCGTTCAGAATTTTAACAGGTGCCCGTTTCCGAACCAGAATGGCAACGCCCCTAGACCTGGATGTGAAGCAGGAGCCAAAAGCTAATCCAACCCACTTTTTCCAACGTTTGGGTTTCATCAGTTAAAATGTGGGTTTCCTGGAGAAAACAAATATCCGCTTTCATTTCATCTAAAACAGTAAATAATTTTTTTCTTTTAAGTAAATTGTTGATTCCATTTACATTCCAAGATACGACACATAAACCCTCCTTAATCAAATTTTTTGACTGTTTAGCCATATTTTTGGATCCCCCAGGGGAAACAAAAACTAAAGTAAGAAAAGCAACAAAAGTTAAAAAAAAGAATACCAACTAAAGAAACAGCCAAAGCAGCAAAGTCTGTTCAGCCTAGTAAACAATGAAAGACACATTACAAGAACAAACTCTAGGACCTCTCCCAAATCCTAGAAGAACTCAAATAAATCAACTTTGAAATTGTAAATTTAGAATTAAGAAATGTAACACCTTAACAACCATCCCCAACTGCACCCAATAGAGTATATCTCCTATGGTGGATGTCAGATCAAAATCCCACATAAAATACCATAAGTGAAATTACAGACATTACATTTGTCCCATGCCTCCATGTTTAAGGACACCACCATATTAGGTAATGAAAAGTAGTAGAATACCTGCCAACCTTCTAAAATAAACAACCAGTAGTTTGTAATACAGAAAAAGTGATTAAGGCTGAATAATCTTCACTAAATTAGTTTGCACTAACAATGCCCACCCCCAAAACAACCATACTACAATAAGTAAGAATAACTATACACTAATTCCAGTAAATGGTAGGTGTGTAACGGAGGAATACAGGTCGGCACCCAAATTAACAAATGCGAAAAACCCTCTAAATACAGTCCTAGATTAATATCATAGCTATAATTCCCATTCCATCATATTGCTATGTCAGAATAAAACTCCCTTTCCCAGAAAATTAACAATAACCTAACATACAATCACACAACATGTGAGTAATGAAGGAGCAAGTGATTCATCGCATACCATAACCACCGTCCATTACATGACTCCACATTAAGCAACGTTTTTCAAACTGGAAATCGAAACTGTACTCAATCCAATAAATGTAATAACAGATCATAAATTCAAGACGACCAAAAGCATTTACAGTCAGTCATTATTCGAAATTAGTCAACATGAAAGTTCCAGAAATGCCTCATCCAAAATCCCAAAAGTTTTTGCCACATTTTATTTAAAATGGAGAAACTTTCCAAATCCATTTCTTCAATGAGACAGAGTTAATATCCAAAAAACACCTGAAGGAAAGGTAGAAGGGTTCTGCTGACAGTCACTCCAAAACGGGTTTGACCTATTTCCTTTATCCAGCATGAAATGCAGATGATCACTAAATGCAGATGATCTTTCAATTCCATACTGCCCAGTACCTCCAGCATGCCAGGCCAGCATTCTGTCAACAATTATGTTGAGTGGACATGCAATCGCGCATTTCCGGCACGTGGGGTTTTAATTGTGCCAGTATCACAATGCACCAGAAAAGAAAAACCAGCTTGCGTCAATGCACCACGTTGCCAGAGCTGTATATATATAGAACACCCTACAGTCCCATTGCAGTGCAGAGAAGTGTTGGTGGATGCTGCAGTAAGAGGCACGAAGACCGTTTTCTCATTGGCTTCCATTCTGCTGCAGTAATGTGCGAGTATAAAATAGTACTGTGCCCCATGTAGTTCAGCACGATTCGTTGACACAGCCATTCCTTGCACTATTTGATGATCATTTCTGTGAAGACGCCTTTTCTAATAGAAGATACGGGCGGTGCAATTTGGCAAAAAGTAAAATATTTCCAAACACGGTGTCCACTAACGAGCCATATGAGCCGGAACAGATTTAATTACGGACAATGCTCGTAATAGTGTTTCTGACTAAACAGAAAAAAGACACCCTGACTCTAAATTGCCCACAGTTTTCTTTGCAGTTTCCCGCAGCTTTACACCTCGAAATGTGTTTTGCAGCTCCTTTGAATACTTGCTTTGACAAGATGTAGCGCCTCTCACAGACAGCACACACACTTTCCTTTACAGGACCCGCTAACTACCTTCCTGAGCCCCAGTTATCATTCAAAGGATGCTTGAAGAGCCATATGAGCAGCTCACGCATTAGCAGCAATTTCCATCACACGGTAGTAGCTTGGTTATATTTCACACAGAAAAAAGGTGTCTTTAAAAAGCGGACTCACAAAAATGTCGGAAACATAAACAGACAGGTCAGATTACCTTCACTAGACATCAGGTTGCGTCGGTGTGCAGCCGAGGTGAATGAAGACTTGTGGGGAAAGCAGGTCGTTTTACGAGTGTGTTCAGGGGTAGTGCACCTCATGACAGGACACCTCCCAGAGTCACGTTAAGCACATTTCTTCAGTCAGCTGATCCAAGGAAGGAGGGTCCTTTACTTGCAACAGACTAGGGCATAGAAACAATGAAGGAGACCATTATATGGTAATTCATCATGTAAACTCCCGAGTGACATCGAACTGCGGCATCTTGCATAATACAATCCACTGTGAATGTTTGGAAGGCCCATAAACATCATGCACTATAGGATTCCATATTCCAGAGGAAGTGGGCATTGCAAACCAAGTAACTAAGGTTCTAAAGTATATTTTCAAACGAAGAAACGTTCAACTGGCTTTATGAAATGACGCCATTGGAAAATAACACAAAACAGGCATTGAAATGAAATAAAAGTATGAAACCAAAACACAGCAGGCCTTGAATTTCATTGATTGTTAGGATTAGAAGCTGCTTTTCCCCCCTTATGTTGATCCAACCACTGTAAGGCTTGAATAGGGCCAGAAGTGCACTTTTCTCCCTCGGGTAGCACAATGGTCAGGATGTTATTTTTAGTCAGAAATGCCTTTAGGTTAAGCTGTCTGGCCAAATCGTTGGCCTCCTTAAATGATTTCCTTAAACTTAAGATTTCCTTAGGATAATCAGGATGGATAAAAATAGGTTTACCTTTAAAGACCGCTTTCCTTTTCTGTCTAGCTGAGTTCAACAGGATTTCTTTAGATTTTTGAGGCAGAAAGATCACAAGAATGTCTTGCTTTTGCTCCCATATGTTTGCCAATCCTGTAAGCGTTGTCAATGTCATTCAAGGAGATAGAGACACAATTAAAGCATTGTTTAAAAATATGGATAACCAAAGGAATCAAATCTTCACCCACAGCCAAGTCTTCAACCCCAACCAGTCTGTTTTTGCCCTCACCTTCATTTCCAAATCCAAGCGCATTTCTTTCTCTTTCTGCAGATCTGATTTCAGGTTGTTATAAGCTTGAAAGCTGCCCGCACTTTCTGTGCTCATATTCAGTGAGGATTTCTCAAGGTCAGTCACTCTGCCATCAAGTTGACAAGATTTCAGATTAAGGTCCGCCAAAGTTAGCTTAACCTCAGTAACATCTTGAGCCACCTGGAGAAGGATTTTATAGACATCTTGAATATTAGGAACGTCCTCCATTTCCAAAAGTTGTTTGGTTTTTTTTTCGAAGCAGGGTTCTCAGCCTCCTTTATCTTCTTCTTTGAGTTCATAATATCTTGAAAATATCTTCAGGGAGAGTTCCAGGAGCTGCTGGACTAAGCTGCTACTACACTGCCCACCATTCCGGAATCCCCACCATTCCGGAATGTATAGATAGGTTAGAGAGGTTTGTAGAACTCTCAGAGAAGTCCACACCCAAGAGGACTCTGGAAGAGAGTCTCTTTCCCCCTGTGGCTAAACTTCAAAAAGTCGTTGATCCTACCTAGGAAGAAGAAGAAATATATACTCATGACCTCACTGAAGATGAGGTTCCTGTGGACCAATACAATCAGGATGAATATCCCTTTGCTGACACTGAGGATGTTCATATCGACCCCACAGAGTGTTGGGGGGGGGGACAACCCCGACCTGGGTGATCTTAAGCGTTGGCAGTCACCTACTCCAACACCAGAACCTGATGCCTTGTGCTTGTATTCCATAGAACCACCAGTTACACCACACTGTATCACCCAAGAGGTCAATGATGTCGAAAACGAAGGGGCTGGAATTCTACCCCTTTAGGCTTCCCGGCCTCCGGCCAAAAATGACCCGCAGATCCGGGTCCCCTCCCATGCCTTCCCAGTCGGGGGCCGACTAACATCATTTCTTCAAGCATGGGAGGGGATAACTACAGACCAGTGGGTACTCAAGACTGGTCGTTGCCCACGGGTACTGTATAGAATTCTGCCGGTCCCCCCAATTTAGACCTCCACGTTCTGACGCTTGACGTCAGAACATCTGTGCATCCTGCTACAAGAAATCGAGATCCTGCAGGAAAGGGCGCCATAGAAGTCGTCCCTCTTCCACAGGTAAACAAGGGTATTTATTCAGTGTACTTCCTTGTACCTAAAAAGGATCTCACCATGCGCCCTGTACTAGATTTGCACCCAGCAAACAAATTTGTGAAACCTCAAAAGTTTCATATGGTTACCCTGCAGGAGGTCATTGTTACGCTCACCTGGTTCCCACGGGGACGTCGGTGTGGACCGGCCTGGAGCCACGTAGAGCCGAGATGACTGACTGGACACCCCCACTTACTTCGTTTGTCGGCTCGTATGAATATCTTTCTGCAAAGGAGAAAGGGAATTAACCTCCCGTAATTCGAGCGTTAACCCACCTTCCACTCCCGTTGTGTGCCCACTGACCACTCCCGATGTTCCCTCTTGTTCTCACCTGATGGTTTAGAAAGGTGGGCTCTCCATCCTGCATCGAGCGCAGGGGCGCGTAGATGACCAGTTACTTCACTGGCGTGGAAGAATTGGTAAGTTCCAGTATTGACTCTAGGATCCAATAGTTTGTAAGAGTTCAAATGTCTGATCTTCACTCTTTCCGATTCCTTGCAGGTTGCCAACTTAACCACCACGAAGAGTCCAAAGGGCAGTTGGTGAGAGTCAGGTAAGTCTATAGTGGTTTTCCCCTTAGGGGCCGGGGTACGGCGATGATGCAGAGTAAACTGCGCCGACCAGATATGAGGTGAGTTCCCCCTGCGGTAAATCAGGTAAGTCTTTGGGGGGTAGCTTGTAATGTCCAGTAGTTTCCCCTTAGGGGCGGGGGTGCGGCGGTGATGCAGAGTTAACTGCGCCGACCCGAGATGAGGTGAGTACCCCCCGTGGTAATCCGGTAAGTCTTTGGGGGTAGCTTGTATTGCCCTTTTGCATTCCCGTGCTCACCTGGCTTTTCTTGTCCCCTTAGATATCGGAGAGCGGTTTGGAAATGCAGAGTCTGCGATGGAGTGAGGAAAAGCTGCACTGGATGGTGAGTACAGCGCGGCGCTGCGAGGTGCGTGACGATGCGCGTGCGATGACTCCTTCTTCAAGATTGACGGTGCGATGGGTCAAGAATTCAGGTAAGGTTTCAAGTTTGAACCTCTTCTCCTTCTTTCTTTTCGTTTCCAGGTGGTCTAGGACTGAAGCGGGCGCGGCTGAAGACTGGAAAATGCTGGAGGCATGGTGAGCGTTACGCTGCTGAATGCAGAATAACGCGAAGCACGTGTGGCTGTCCGGGCGTGGTTTAAATAGCCTAGGAAGAAGTCCCAGTTAAGTATTCTTCCACAGCCCCCACCCGAGAAAAAAGTAGTCCCTTAGGTAAAATAGTCCCTCCTAAGCCCCATTTGGCTTGTGGCTTCGTGCAGCATGGTCTGCACCAGGTGAGTATGCAGCATGGTCTGCATTAGGTACGTTTTCTGAAATGAGCCTGGCGCCCATGGCGCCAGGACTGACTTTATCCTTATGAGCCTGGCGCCATAGGCGCCAGGACTGCACCCAAACAGCCCCTAACTGGGGTTTTTGGGCATGCTCCAAATGGCATGATGCCTGCTTCTGGGGTTGCTGGGCCTGGTCTGGCTTCTCGGGGGCAGGCATCATGACAGCCACCCCCCTGCTCACACAGAGGGATTACATGGCAACATTGGACATGAAAGAGGCATACTTTCATATTTCAATGTTGCCGGCGCACAGAAAATACCTCCGGTTTATGATACAAGACAAGCACTATCAGTTCAAAGTACTACCCTTCGGCATAGCCTCAGCTCCAAGGGTATTTACGAAGGTACTGGCAGTGGCAGCAGCACACCTGCGCAGGCTATCCATCCCGGTTTATCCTTACCTCGACGACTGTTTGTTTATTTGTAGAGCGCTCCGGACCTGTGGGTAGAAGGGCGCTTAAGGACACGGTTACAGGCATAAAATATGCATTTACATTTACAAAGTACATCAATTTCCAAAAATAATTTACATAGTTGTTAGGGAGAATTCTCTGTTTAGGCTGAATTTCCCTCCCTAGTGAGTCCCCCAGCAGCTTTGCTGGATTTCTGGGGTTTAATTTTTTCTCCTGCCAAGAGTGAGACTCTTTTACCCTCACTCTTAGACATGTTGAACTGTGTTATCTTGGACAAACCTTGTGTTGAATGGGCTATGGGGTCTTTTACTCCATAGGGCCTCATGTATTTTTGTGATGTGGGTTACACAGCACCCTCTGTGCCGTGACCCAGGGGTGTCCTAGGGACTCCCCAACATAGACTCCATACCCTGGGACTGACTACTGTCTCCCAGGGCATGTAAAGTCACCAAAGACTTTGCTAGTCTTGAATCCTGAACAGAACCAGTACAAACCATCATATTGTGGACGTACTGGCTGGGGCAATTCGATTGCCCCAGGGTCTGTTAGTCGAGGGGGCACGTCTCCGTCCCCCCTGATCGAGTTTTGGCTGGTGGCAGTGGAAACTACGTTTTATATTCGACCGCGAATATTTTCCTATGGGATTTCCCATTGTTTTAGGCTAACACATTTAATTATTTATTTACGGTAGCCTTACACATACCGCCGGTTTATATATTTATTTTTATAACTCCGGTTGGGACTTTTTGCCAAAACTTGATTCTAAAATGGCGTTGGTGTTCGCCTCTGTAACTCTGACCCAAAGTGGAGCCCTTTGTTCCACTTTTGGCGGGCTTCTCCACAGAAGCCCTCCAAAGTGGTGCCACTCTGTCTGGGGTACTTAGGAGGGGTGGAGGGGGGTTTAGGCACCCTGGACTGAGTTACCTTGGTAACTCAAGTCGCACTCCGTCCTGATTGGCCCAAGTGGTGAGCCGGCCGGCTCACCACTTAGCATGTTTGAGTGACAGCTAGGCTGGGTGAATGGGGGTTTGCTGCATAAAAGCAGGGCTTTGGGGACTGGAACTTCAGAAGTCGCCACAGGACCAAGAATCCGACGAGGGAAGAGCTGAGCCGACCTGCTTCGACGACACCACCCGGTGGAGCCCTGCTGAACCGTCTCACCACTTTTCCCGACGACCGAGGAGAACTCTTAACGGAGTGGCTCCTTCCCTTGACTGGTGGGGACAACCAGTTTTCGCCTGCTTTTCGCTTCTCGAGGTATCTCGTGGCCGCCTTGCCAGTGCCAAGCACCCCGGCAACCGGAACCCCACCACTTTTACCCCAACCACGAAAGTCGGTAAAACCCTTTAACCGGAGGACTCCGCGGCTGGTTTCTTCCCGGGCAGTGCAACGACCTTCTTCTTCTGCTCTTCAGCGAGAACTTCTTCTCCCCTGACCGACGTCGAGCCTTGCTGCCACTGCCTGGAACAACTGCCACCGCTGGAGGATCCTTTCCACTTAAGGTACCGTGTTCCGCCTGGCTTCCCTTGCCACCGACTGTACGGGGTAGATTTAGCCCCCGGCTTTCGAACCTGGGAGTGCCTGGGACACCCTGGCTAAACTTTCTAAGCCACTCTACCCACTTTCTAACTCTTTGCAAGACTTTGAATCCCTAATAACAGTGTGATCTTGGGCACATTTTCGCTCCGGCTACTCTAAGAGTGGGCCCTGCCTAGTGACTTTTGCTCACCTGTGACTTTGTGCTTCTTTGAGCCTATTGCAAGTGTTCTGGATCTTAGAGTGGTGTGTTTAACCCATTTCTGTTTCTTTTTACCCCTTTCCTTAACCTAATAGAGTGTCATCTAACGTTAAGCGCTCACCTCTGTTTTAATTATGTGGTGTTAACTTAGAGTTGTCTAGATAGGAGTAGGGGTTGAAACTGCTTTCATTATAACTGTGTTTGAAGTGTTTTTACTATATGTTGCTAGAGTGTTTTTAACTTATGTGTATTTTAAATAAATAACTATATACTTTTGAAACCAAGCTCTGGTCAGTGTTTGCTTGTGCTATTGTGTCTGAGTACATATTGTGTATACTTTGCATACTGCCTAACTCTTCTTGAGAGAAGTCTGACTGCTCAGCCACAGCTACCAGGTAAATCTGGGTGGTACAGACTGCTACCAAAGGGGTTTACTGCTCTACCTGTAGTCTTAAATCTTTTGCAGTGTTCCCCAAGGGAACTGCACAGGTTTCTGCCTAACAATAGTACAACAATTTTCATATAATACAGGTATGGTTGCGGCTGTTACATATTAGAGATGAGGGTATATGCTACTCTTTGTTCAGTAACCAGCCAATAACAAGTTTCCTAAAGATCGGGAAGGACTCGGTGGTTTTAATTTTGAGTGGTATGGTGTTCCAAAGTTGGGAGGCTAGCACAGGGAAGCTGGCGCCTCCTGCTCTTTTTAAGGCAAATCTGGGCACTAGCAGGCATAAGGAGTTGGATGATCTAGTGGTTCTGGATGTGGATTTTAGAGTGAATTTGTTGGAGAGGTACGTTGGGGCTAGGTTGTTTAAGGCCTTGTAAGTGAGGCAGATAGTTTTGAGGTAAATTTTTTGCTGTATGGAGAGCCACTTGCACGCTTTCCTGGTTGTGGAGATGTGCTCACGCCTTGGTATGTTGAGTGCTGCGCGTAGAGCATTGTTCTGGAGAACCTGGAGTTTGTTAGTTACGGATTGGTTGGCTCCTAGGTACAGGCTGTTGCAATAGTCTAGTTTGGATTGAATGAGTGCTCTGGCCAGAGTGAGGCAGCTGTCGGGGGGGGGGGGGGGGGGATAGGAAGGGTCTGCTAGCCCTGATTAGCTTACCCGTATAGGCGGTGGCCGAGGCGGTTGAGTTAATATTTTTGGAGAGGTTGGTGTTGGCATCAAGATGGAAACCTAAGGTTTTCACACTTTTAGCGATAGGGATGGTGTTACTGTCTATGATGATGTTCTTGTAGCTGGGACTGAGTTTAGACAGGTTGTTAGGAGAGCCGACCAGCAGAAGCTCCGTCTTCTCATCATTCAGGCAGAGGCCGTGGGTGGCCATCCATGCCTGAATGATGGAGAAGATTTCGTTGATCCTATTGACGTCCGCATTGTAGTTGCCTGAGATGGTGAGGAGAATCTGGGTGTCATCTCCATAGTTGGTGTAGGTGACACCCAGACGGTCAAGTTTGTCGAATCGAGGCTTCGTAAATATATTATACAAGGTGGGGGAGACACAGGAATTGTGGTACTCTGCAGGTGATGGGGATCGGGTCAGCAGCAGCTGTTGTGGAGAAGACTTGCATGGGTCTATTCGACTGGAAGGATTGTATCCATACCAAGGCAGAGGAGGAGAAGTGGGCTGCGATAGATAGGTGGTTGCATAGGATTTCGTGGTTGACTAAATCGAAGGCCGCTGAGAGGTCTAAGAGAAGTAGGATGGCTGCATTGCCTTTGTCTTTGATTTCATCAATCTGGCTTTTGAGGTCAACCAGAGCGGATTCAGTTCCATGTTGAGGTCTGAAGCCAGATTGACGTATACCTAGCAGTTGGTTAGATTCCAGGTACTCCTGAATCTGGATGTAGGCGACTCTGTCCAGGATTTTTAAGAGAAAAGGGACAGTGGTGATGGGTCTATAGTTAGTTGGTATGGCTGGGTCTAGGGATTGTTTTTTTAGGAGAGGGAGCACCCAGGATTGTTTTAGGTTGTTGGGGACAGAGTTGTTAGCAAATGAAAGGTTGATTAGTTTAGTGATAAAGGGGGAGAGGTCTCTGGCAGCGTCTTTTATTATTTGGGCAGGGCAGCTGTCCCCTTTGCAATTAGAAGGTTTTAGGGAAGTGATGATTTTTTGGACTTCTAAGATGGTCACTTTCTTAAAGGTGAAGCCTATATTGGCTTTGTTAGGTGTTGGTGGGCTTAGGCTAGGGTTAGCGGTTTTGTTGCTGGGGAGTTGTTCGCGTTTGTTCTCAATTTTGGTCTGGAGCCCTGTGATTTTATTGTTCAGGGCATTCTGGATGCTGGTGCACCAGGGTTTATCTTTTGAGCAGTTGTCTGGAGGGAGATTGGGGTTTTCTAGCTCCTTTAGAATTTTAAATAATTCTTTGGTGGAAGAGCCTGCCTGGTCAATACTGACGTTATAGGCATCTTTTTTGGTGTAAATTATCTCAATTTTGTATAGCGCGGAGATGTTCTTGAGATTGGATTTGTTTTCAGGTGATGGGTTGGTTTTCCATAGTAGTTCTAGTTTGGCTTTCTTTTTCCTGAGTAGTTTGAGTACGGGAGTGTACCACAAATTCAGGTGGTTTATTGGTGTACTTTTACGTAGTTTCAAAGGGGCAATGGTATCAATGGCGGTAGCCATGAAGTTGTTGAAGGTGTCAACTAGTAGGTTAAGGTCAGCATTGTCCGGTAGAGCGTTAAGGGTGGGTAGGACCAGAGGTAATGGGGCTTTGGCAGTGATGTTGCGCTTGTTTCTGGTTGGGCAGGCTGGTGCCAGGGGGCGTTTCTTAGGCGTGGCCTGGTTGGTGTGAATTTTGAGTGGGATAAGGTAGTGATCTGTCCATGTAAGAGGTTGGGGGTCCTTACAGGTGGTGTTGCAGTTCAGAGTTGCTACCCAGTCGATAATTCTGCCTTTCTGGTGAGTCGGTGAGATGCTGAGTTGAGCGAATCAGTGCTCAGTTAGGGAGTTTGCTAAGGATGCGGCTGGTGCTTCCTTGGGGTCGTTGTAACCCAGATTGAAGTCGCCGAGGATAATAGTTTGTGCTAGTGGCTTGGAATTTTCATTGATGAGCGCTGTAATGTCTTCCTCGAAGGTTCCCGGAGGGCATGGGGGTCTATATATATATATATAAGGTGTAGTGTAATCGTACTTGTGGGGGAAATTTGTAACTTGATTGTGAGTAACTCACAGGATTTAAGTGATAGGGTGGAGACTAGTCTGCAGCCTAGTGGTGATTTGGAAATGATTGCTACGCCTCCTCTCTTACCATTAGGTCTGTCAGCTCTAAGGATGGAGTAGTTGGCAGGAATGGCTAACGATAAATGAGGTCCTGAGGCCTCATGTAGCCATGTTTCCCATGTTTCCGTTAGGGCAAGGAAGGCAAGATCATAGATTAGAATGGTGTCAGCAATTTCTGTGGGGTGAGCGGCCAGGGATCTGGCATTGAGTAAGGCTCCTTTTAGGGGGAGTGGGTCGGGCACATTGGGGGTCTTTAATTTCTTCTTAGTTTTGGTGTTGAGTTTGGTCAGGTGGATGCTATTTGTAAGGGGCAGCCTAGTGCCTAGTCTGTTGCGGGCGGTGATGTCTGGGTTGGTAGAACGTAGGGGTTCTGGAGATTTCAGTGTGGGGGGCACCGTGAGACATGGAACTCTAAGTGTGCTATAATTGGGAGTTTTGTTAGAGGTCGCATTGGCAGGGGAGCTGTTGTCTACGGAGGAAGTAAGGTGAGAGTGGTGGTTAGGTGGAAAAGGCGGCTGGGAGGGTAGGAAGGGCGTGGGGCAGGGGATCAGGTAGTGTCTAGGGCAACCTAGATTGGCTAAACCGTTGTTGACGGTTATGAAGATGTTGCCGGTACAGTGTACATTGTCCGGCATGATGCAGAAAGGGAGCATGGTGAGAGTGAGCCAGGTGATCATGGTCTGGGCGCACGGCTACACAATGCAAGTCTGGTACACACTAGGGCCAGGTTACAATGGGACGGTGCCTAGATTTGAAAATACACTCTGCGGATAAGTGCAGTGCGGTAACAGCTCGGGGTACATGCTAGGCAGGTGTAGGCAGGCGCATGGAGACACATAGAAACGGAGCAGTAAGTACAATGACAAAACATGGTGGGAGCAAAACGGGCTAATGGGGGCTTTTCCTATCAGCATGAGTCATGTGTACAGCAATGTAGGTGCTGTATACACAGAAAAGGCTTATTTCACTCTGCACAGAATAGATTAAGAGTTCAAGATCCTACGATTGGGCTAATAGGTGACACCTAGGTTCAAGATCATACGATTGGGCTGAGATGCAGCAGGCTAATACCTAAGTTCAAGATAGCACAATTTGGCTAAAATGCAATAGGGTAATACCTAAGTTCAAGCTAAAATGCAATGGGGTAACGCCTAAATTCAAGATAACACAATTAGGCTAAAACAGAAGGGCGCAGCGCCTGGAACTAATATGATTCAAGTAACGGTGCAAGGCACATCAAGGCTGGGCAATGAGCGTCACATAGGCTAGTTACAAGTGATTATGCAGGGTGCATCAAGGCTAAATAATGCAGGGCACGCAGGTTCAATTCAAATGTAGTTGCGCATTTGGTTCAAATGAAGGTTTAGGGCACAGTAGGGTAAAGCAGTGAGTGTCACATAGGTGAGATACGAGTGTGAGAACAGGGCATATCAGAGCTGATCATTGCAATGGGCTTATGCTAGGAACTGATATAGGTGCGCATGAAGTGCGAATTATGGGTACGGATAGGCTAGTCTGAGTAGGACACACACAGGCAAAAAGCGGTTGTGTGCTCCAGGGCACAAATGCTTAGGCTAAACAATGCCAGCACACAGGTTAGATCAGGGTCTGTTTAGGTACAACGGGCTGAGCAGTGCGAAGCACTGACATAGGCAAGAGTCAAATGAGCGTGCGAGAGACATCAGGGTATCAAAGGCTGGATAGCGCGAGCACATAGATTGAGATCAGAGGGTGCAGGACATATTTAGACTAAGTGAAGCAAGTACATAGACAGTGGAATCGGTAGGCGATTGTGCTGCATGGCTCTTCCTGCAAGAGCATGCAGAGTGTGCCGTAGGGTAAAACAGTGCAGTGTAGGGCCAGGTAGAGTAAGTCTTGGGGTCTTTGAAGAAAGGCAGGTGAAGGGCAGGAATACGGTAACTACAGCTGCGCTGATGGTCCGTAGTGCCGGGATGACAGTGGCATGTGGGCGTAAAGGACAAAATGATAAAGGCGCGCCTAGGGCTGGGGCTGGATTACCTTGTGTTGGATTTGCCAGGTATCCATGTTTTAGGCAAACAGGGCAGGGCAATAAGGATTGTAGTAGACCGAAGAAAAATTGAGCATGGAGACAGCGCCAGACGCCGGTTACGCTCGGTCAGCTCAGTCAGAGCCTTTGCCTTCTTTCCACGCCTTACTTCCAGAGCCGGCTTCCGCCTGCCGGCGAATCGGTTTGCCTTTAGGAGGGGGTGCTGTAGCCAATCGCATCGCTGATACAGGCCTGGTGGGGGTAGGCAGAAACGAAGACATGACGATTCCGGGGTGGCGGCCATCTTTGAATGTAAAGCACCTCGTGTGCTCCAGTGGTGGATGAGTTATTAAGTGAGCCAGATGGCTGCTCTCTCTATAACGGAACATTGCGGTCAAAAAGTCTAGTAGGCTGCAGATAATGGCTGATGTTGGGTTATACCAGCACTGATTACAGCGGGGCGCGGAGGGGCTCAGGGACAGCTGGTAATATGCCCCAAGCTTACCTCATGTCCTGTGAGGGCCAGTGGGGTCTGGGGTGCTGCTCCTGCAGTGCACCATGGGCGCTGAAGAGCTCCTGCTCCAGAGGCAAAGAAGACACGATAATAGGGGACTCTTACGAGACATGCCTGTCAAATACCCAAAGGACTATAGACCTTTTATTAGGCCTAGGATTCCCCATCAACGAAAAGGAATCCAGCTTAGACCCCAGTCAAGTCAAGCAGTTCCTAGGGGCTCTAATTCAAACAAGGGACGGCCTCGTCTTCCCCTCCGACGAGAGGGTCCAAAACATGTTTCAAATCCCTCATTATCTAGCCAGCCGAGAGGTGACGGTATGCAGGGCTATGGGACTGTTAGGAATGATGGCGTCATGCATTTAATTGGTTCCTCACACGCGCTTGCGCATGCGTCCAATGCAGGAGTGGCTCAACAGCCAGTGGTGTCAGGCCAGCAGACAATGTGACGATCTAGTGGTTGTCTCGCCGGCCCTCATTCTCTCGCAGTGGCGGTCAAGAGAGAACCTCTTGAAGGGAAAATCCTTCACCACCCCCGCAGTGGAGGCCACTCTCACTATAGACGCATCTCTCACAGGGTGGGGAGCTCACCTGCTTCAACAGACAGAGTTTGGTCGTCAGACATAGCATCCAACCACATAAATCTGTTGGAACTGTTGGCACTGAAAGCTTTCCAGACACAACTGCAATGTAAGACGGTCCTGATCCTCACAGACAGCACCACGGCCATGTATTATCTAAACAAACAGGGGGCACTCACTCTCCAGGGCTGTCCAAACTATCCCAGAACATTTGAAAGTGGGCTCTCAAACACATGTTCCTGTTGTCTCAAGGTGGATTGTCAAATGCATCACACTCTGTTTCTCTCTTGCTAAGAGAGAACTGCCCTTCAAGCCTAAAGCGCATTGTACTCGGGGCACTGGGGCTTCCATAGCATTCATTGCAAATGTTCCCCTAGAGTCCATTTGCAAAGCGGCAACCTGGAGTTCTGTATACACCTTTACAAAACGCTATTGCCCAGACACTCATTCTAGGTGGGACAAGCAGTACTAAGACATCTTTTCACTACTGTTCCTTCTCAAAACCCACCTCCAAATCTGGGTACTGCTCGCTAGTTTATGCACAGCATGTGATTCTAAGCAGATTAACAAGCATCAGAAGACATGCATTACTTACCGTAAAAAGCATTTCTGATGATTGTATCTGCTTAGATTCACATGCGCCCACCCTTCCTCCCCGCTCAGATGGAAGGACCATAGACGTCTTACTACTTTCTCTTTTTTCTGTACTCACTCACAATACGGTAAGTAATGCATGTCTTATTGCAGATCCAATATGTTGGTGTATATCTAAGCCTTTCAAGAGTGGGTCATATGGCCTCCTGGACGGTCTGTTGGGTCGAGACAAGCATATTACCGCTAAGATCATTATCACTACAGCATCATCAGGAAGAACTCTGGTCCCAGTATATGTTTCGGGTATATATATCAAGGAAGTGCATACTAATAACAGAGCTGTTCTCGAGAAACCTTGGTGCACTTGAGAGAAACAAGTGTAGTTTCTCAAGTCATTCAGAACTCTGCAAATATCCTTGTCTCCTAGGTCCCTTATGTCATGATCTCTGCTTCCAAAAGGTCAGGGTTTTCCCAACTCCCTTGGAAGCAGATCCATAACCCAGGTTCCGAGTGCCAACCAGTCCCAATTGGGACCTTTTGGACCCAGTCCTGGCGCCAGTGGCACCAGGCTCATAAATATGCCCAGTCCCAGCGCTGGAAGCGCCGGGCTCATAATGCTTGGGTGGACTTACCTGCAGCAGACCATGCTGCTTACTTGCCTGCCAGTTGAGCCTCTGATCCTCTTCTGTTTGGAACTACTTTTCCTGTTGGGTGGGGCAGGAGCCACTCCCTAGATTCAGAACACTGGAACTCTTCTGGAAAGCAGGAACTCTTTTCTTACCTAGGCGTGGCTGTGGAAGGAGACACCTAAGCACTACAGAAGGCTATTTAAACCACACCCGATGGATGAATCTTGCTTTGCGTTATTCTGCATCCTCTGCAGCAGAACGCTCATCGTGTCTTCTGCATCTGATCCTGGGCCTAAGGAAAAAGGCTTACCATCCTGAATCCAGTCTTCAGCAACACCTATAAAGACAAGAAAGAACAGGTTAGCATTACGGTCTTCAGTGACAGCTCTTCACTTACCTGGTCCATCGGCTGTCACCAACGCCTCGCGCTGCATTCCGGCATCTGAAAGACAAAGGCTTACCTACTCTTCGCACGCTCCGGAGGCCTTCGGCGCTGCATCCCGCATCTGAAAGACAAAACAAGGTGCGTTTAAAGACATTGGGGAACTTTAATACTCACGTGCCATTACTCCTTTCCACATCTAACCCAGTGGGTATTCTGGCACCCTGCAGCCGCTCCGAACTTGTACCTGCAAAATAAAAAGACAGTTAGAGCGCATCGTGAAGCAGGCAACAAGCGCTTACTTACGTGCTTCCAGGCGCTTCTATTCATCACACGGGCTCCATCTTCAACTCACTTCAGCACGTCATCCGCCATCGCCGGAACCCTGCAAAACAAGAAACATCATTACTAAAGACTTTAAAGACATTAGAATTACTCGAAACTTACCGTTCGTGCAGTAAACGACGGACAGCAGTCCTCTGAAGTCAAGAGGCCTGCTCCCCTTATCCAGTGAAGAAACTGGTTACAGCACCCTGCCCCGAGGCAGATGGAGAGCACGGCGTTCACTTACCTAAGACATCTTACCCTTCGAGTCAGACATACAGTGCACAGAGGTCCAGCCCAAAGAGCCAGCCGTGTGTTACACATCACCTTTGAAGATACGGTATACGCCCAGTCGAGAGCGGCGCCTCTACGGGAATCAGGTGAGCGTTACAGGGACACAGTATCAACGGGAAGAACTGAAGTTAAATGGGTTACAATACCAATTGAGACTGTATGCCTAGGGGAACACTACGAGCAGCATTCGTACTGGCTACCCCAGCAAGTAAGGGGTGCAATATCCTTAGACGGGTGAGAGACTGCTCACTCAGAAGGTTGACGCATGTACCCCGTGGATAGAAACCAGAGGTTGAACCACAAAGCGGACCCCAACATTGTCACACGCCCTATAGTACTCACATACAGGGTAAGCGCGCAAGCACCGGCGAACCTGAATGGGACGAATTAACATGGGTAAGATTGCTGAATAACATACGCTGCCTGGATGGCTACCTCTTGATAGGCACAAGGTTGCAAGCATTACTGAAAAAAAAACGCCACCTAACAGCGGAATCCATTTAAGGCACCTGGGAGGCAACTCAGTTATCCCGGAATACGACGAACAGTCCTCAGCCGATACCGACTCGCATCCTGCAATAAGCTACACACACCCAAATAAGTGGACAGGAGCGGAATTTCCGGTCCAGTAAATTCACCTATGGCGTCAAAGGCCCAAAAGAATAGGTCTAAGCAGCCGACATTGGACACATTTACCAAATCTATGGTCCTGGCGGATAATGCTGCATCAGAGGCCCTATCGTCGCAAGGAGAACAAAATCTAGCAAAAGGAGACCAGTAGGTACTGGAGGCCATAACGGCCCTGAAGATTGCCTTGGAATCCAAAATGGACACCATTGGCCTGGATGTGAACCTTCTGAGGCAAGATGTTTGAGCACTCTCAGAACGCACAGGAACACCGGAAAAGGAAATGGCAGCGAACAAAGCTGGCCTGAAAGACACCTGTAGGGATGTATCAATACTGCAACAGCAACTGCGGAATCCTGAGGGTAGAGTGGAAGATGCTGAAGGCTGAGCCAGACGCAATAATGTGCGAATTATCGGACTTCCTGAGGGGGAAGAAGGCAGGCACCCCACTAATTTTATCAAAAACATTCTATCACAAAAAATTGCCCCTGGCACCCTCACTCAGGGCTTCACAGTGGAAAGTGCTCACAGTTCCCTGATGAAGAAACCACCACCAGGTGCCCCACCACAGCCCATAATAGCTAGAATACTGAATTACAAAGATAGAGAAAGGATCCTTGAAAATGTTTGGAAGGGCGGCACAATACAGCGAGCATCAGCAAATATGACGACTTACCTGGACTATACCGTGCAGGTGAGAAAACAAAGAATGCACTTCACATCTGTCAAGAGGAGGCTGCGAGGAGCGAACCTTAAGTACATGTTACCATACCCGGCAAGACTGAAGGTGTTCAATAAGGGCAGAGCCATCTTCTTTGACAACCCGAAGGATGCTCACACATTGATGGACTCGGAGAACTTGTCATCTGAAGAGGTCCAACAGATGACAGGAGAAGGGGACACACGCTGAAAGGCCTGCGAAATACAGCAGGCATGAAGCCGGCATGTTCGGCAGATTGCGAGAGGCATAGACCTTTTGCACAGTTTACAGGCAACAGTACCTAGGCTCAACAGGAGCCAGCAGTGCACATACCATCTGAAGCGTATGTCCCCCAAGAGTGGATATTTTCTCTCTTTTGGATACTAGTTGTTGAGTATCCACCTGCCACTCACCAGCCCCCTAGACAAGCGACAGGGACAGGGGGGAGAAGCAGGGATGCCTAAGCACAAGGTATTGAGCTGGGCAATTGTTGGGGAGGGGGTGGTTAAAGGAGTTGGGGTAGTTAGTGGTGTGTTAGCCCATAGATCCACACAAGGAAACCATGATATGCACATCGGACTGTTGAATCACGCGGAATTGCCTATACGGGATGGCGGACCTTAGAATAGCCTCATGGAATGTTAGAGGGCTCAATAGTTATATTAAACGCAATAGAATAATGTCATATTTGAGACACCGGAAGATGAACATTGCACTCCTTCAAGAGACGCACCCCACCAAGAACAGACAAATCGCACATGCTAAGAAATGGAATGGCACAACCCTGGGCTTGACGTACTCAGCGTTTGCAAGCGGGGTCCTGATATGGGTGGCGCGCCGTACCATTTAAAGTCCTGGGGACTTACCGGGACAATGATGGCAGGATGATTATTATCTAAGGGTGTGTGGAACAAAGAGTGCCGTATTAATACATATGCACCAAACCATGATACTGCAGCCTATTTCCGCTCATTATACCCCCAGATTGGTCAATTCAGGGTCAGTACAGCAATATGGGGCGGAGACTAGAATTGTATGCTGGACCGTACCGTAGATATATCGGATCATAAATTAACACACCCAGTCCTTCTGGCCAAAGCCTAGAATATGTTGTTGCAATCACCCAAATTGGCTGATGTATGCAGAACCCTACATCCGCATTTCTGGGGATATTCCCATTATTCTGCCTCTAATGACCTATACACTAGATTGGACTATGTATTTATGGGAGGAGAGACACTAGGTGAATTTAAAATGGTGTAATACAGAGCTTGGGTGCTGTCTGATCATGCTTCCTTAGTGGTAACATGGCAAACTTGCCCCCCTAGGGCACGCATCCTGACCTGGAAGCTAAGAAGCGAGTCCCTCAGAGATGCGTGGTTCCGAGAACAGTTGAGAGAGGGAGTGAAGGACTAGTTTAAAAACAATACAGGAAGCGTTGACTCAGTGGGCACACTGTGGGAAGCTTTCAAGGTGGTGATCAGGGGAACGGCGATCGCTAAGGCAAAAGGTATGCAAACTGTGATAGAAAATTCTTTAGGTAAAGCTGAAACTAGGCTAGAGGCCATGGACCGCTCAGGGGACTTGTCCAGTGATGGGGCCCAAGAGGTAGCCCGACTAAAGCAGGAATGTTTAGTACACTGGGAAAGGTTAGGCAAACTGACCTACAGGAAATATCTAGAGACACAACACGCTGAATAAAATGGGACACTTGTTGGCCTGGCTATACAGAAGTGAGTCTAAACGAGATTTGATGCGGGAGATTGTGGAAAGGGATGGGGAGGTGTGTAATGCAGGAAAGTATGAATGAGTGCTTTTACGATTATTATAAAGAACTATATACAAAGAAGACTGGCACATTTGTCAGAAATAGATGAGGCCCTGGCACTGATAGATCTCCCCAAGTTAGATGCAGAGACAGCAGATAGGCTTGCGGCCATAGAAGAGGTGGAAGCTACCGTAAGAGAGTTACAGACGGATTGCCCAGCAAATTCTACAAAGAATTCATAGTAGATGTGGCGCCCCTGTTGCTAGCCATGTTCAATGAGGCGGTAGACGAGGGCGCACTGCTAGCGTGGCTGAGAATCTATTAGTTCCACTATTAAAGCCCAATAAGCCCTACTATTCCTAAAGGCTTTTTTAACAGGCTCAACAGTATATGTTGAGGCGTCCTATGGCACAACACAAGGTGCAGAGTAGCACTGACTAAATTACAGTGACCGTCCGAGCAAGGTGTCGTAAAGGTGCCCAATATCAAGGCATATTTTGTGGCAAGCCAGCTGCAATTTGTTACTAACTGGTTATCAGATGAGCAGTCCCAAGACACATTGATGCTGCAGCCCTTATGTGCCCATTTTATTTGAAGGAGGTGATATGGATGGTGGCACCGTGCACCCCGTGCTGCTGAAGCTGCGTAGGACGATTTGGCTTAGGACCTGTCGCTTTATAGAGAAACAGTCACCTTATTCACTCCAGATCCAATTAGTGAAACTAAAGGAGGATGACCCACAACTTAGACTAAATGGGAGGAAGTACTGGTAACCCATAGGACTGGTAACGGTAGGAGACCAGTTGCGTAAGGGCAGACCGATGGATTTCAGTGTACTCGTCTCAGAAATAGGCATACACAAAGGACAATACTTAACACACGCCTCACTAGGTTACAGAAGAAATGGCTGGGTACAGACGTGGTGTTGCATGAAGATGACACTATAGAAACGCTTTGATATTTCAGAGGGCGGACACGCTGTGTCTAGGATATAAGAGTTACTCATGTCAAGGAGTGGGGATATGCTGAGGCAGACCAGAAGCAGCTGGCAGGCAGACTTGCAAGAGCAATTAACAGATGCAGTCTGGGGTAGGGCACTAGTGTATCATAAAAAGCTGTCTAGAAACGCAAAGCTCCAATTAATACAGCTGTATGTAACTCATAGAGCATACCTAACCTGGAAGAGGATTGCCAAGTTTAGCAAGGCAGCCGAACAAACCTGCCCGAAATGTGGATTGATTAATGCGTATTTGGTGTACATGTTCTGGGCTTGACTTGAGATCCGACAATACTTGGATGAGCCTGCGCAGGCTCTGGCCAGGGCAGGTATATTGGACACTAGTACTCCGGTGGCCTGTATGCTCAGCATTTTTGCACAACCGTAACACACGAGACATGTCAGTAAACTGAAAGACTTTGGTGGAGCGACTTCCAAAAAAAGGATGCTGGCAGAAACCGCAGTATGGCAGAAAGCAGCCCGCCTAGGCCAATGCAAAGTATTGACCTATACTCCTGCAATCAAGTGGTGCAGGAGTTGATGGCCGTACCACAGAGGGCTGCTTGATCAGTAGAAACTGTCCCACATAATTAGTAGCAAATGCATATATCTAAAGTCGATGTAAGATGTTAGCATGATGTCAGTGGAATAGGCTGGGATGAGGGTGGGGGGAGTTGGGGTGTGTGGAATATAAAGACACAATTTATGCAATATACATAAGAGTCTGTAAGTTATATTGTTGTTTAAAAACCAATAAAACATTTTGCTCTTATGTCCCGTCCCCTTCCTCCATACTGCATGGGCGTCCCTTCCAAGGCACAGGAGACAGAACGTTTTTCACCAGAAAAAAAACGTCTTCCCCTTTAAATTTAGGAGCATGCACTGCCCTGACTCCGTCCTCTGGTGCCACACCTCAGTCCCCTTTTCCACACGACGGGAACGGGCCGAATTCACCAGCGCGCCTGGGTTTGGCTGCAGCCATGTAATTCCACATGCGGATGCTTCTTCTCTTCTATCTTTTTGTTTTCTTATCATTCAGGTACTCGCTCCTCAGGCGTCGCGCTCCTCCCTGGTGCATGTCGACCTCTACAGGGTTCAGCAGGTGTCCATCCTGCAACGGGCTCTTTCCAACTAAGGACCCCCACATCATCTGCCTACGTTGCCACGTAGGCAGGCTGGCAAGCTTGTACCGCGTGCAAGGCGCTCCCCTAGAGGTCTCTGAAGAACAGACTAGCCAGGTGGAGTGAGCTCTGGCAGAGATCGCCTCCAGAGGACCTAAAGGACTTTGTCTATCATCGATCCAAGCCCAAGGTAGGGCTGCTCTTTTCCAGCGCACCCCGCAAAGGAGACTCCTTCCCAAGGACTTGCACGCGCGGGAGGGACCGCTCAGGTCCTCATACCAGCACGCGTACCGAGGCTCTATCAGCTACCGGCTGGCAGGCGAGGGGTCAGTTCATCCTCCTGGTGACAGCGTTGAGGGACTGGAAGGTACTTTTACCGGGTTTTTACCCGAGGGGCCACGCCCTAGTACCGGCAACATGTCAGAGGGGGCGCCTTTACACATTTCTACCGGCAGATCCGCCGAGGGCAAAACGCCTACCAGGCCTCGGCGGATCACACTCAAGTGTCCTGGACGGGGCTGGGCTCAGTGAGCCAAGCAACACGATGCAGGGACGTGGAATGCAGCTTGACAAAATGGCCGCTGCGCCAGACATTTCTGACATCCGCCCAATACCGCACCAAGAAAGGGTGCCTTACCCCTGGCACTCACTGGCAAGTCAGCATTCCAGTTAGGGTCCGGTCAAAGGCCTTAAAACCTCATCCAAGACTCTCTTGGAGTCAGTCCTGGCACCAGACTCATAACCATCATGAAGACCAACATTAGAATGGGACTATTTACTTGGGACTATTTAACTTGGGGCGTTCAGCCAACATTGAGGCACACACATAGCTCAGTTACAAGGAACTGAGCTATTCGGTCTAGTCTTTTGGGTGTGGCAGGCCTGGCACTATTTTACCTGGACTACTTTACCTGAGACTATTTAAACCGCACCCAAACAGCAGAACATGCTTTACGTTATTCTGCTGTGGGCAGCGTAACGCTCACCGTGTCCAGTTCTTTGATGCCAGCTTACCTGAAACCAAGGACCTGCAGAGAGAGAAAGAACACTACAAAATTTACCTGGAATAGTATCCTGTCTTCAATCCATCGCCGACTTCAGTTCCACTCGCCTGAAGGTACGAACTACATCATCCGGCACTGCATGCATCTTGGAATACCATAACCTGGAAAGAGGAGAAAGATAGACAGCATTAGTAAGCGTTTACTCACGTTTCCTCCCGAACGGAGAAAGCCACACAATTCTTACCTGGGTAGTCATCTCCTGGTCAGTATCATTGCTGGAACATTACGGCGCTCGGCGAGGAACAGCATAACCTGCAAGGAGAGAAAAGACACAGGTTAGCAATACAAAAGGCGAAACAGCGCAGCGCATCGCGCATTACTCACCGGACAGCAGCGCACACACCGCGCGTTCGCCTAACAGCCCATGCTCATCTTCAAACTGCATGACAACACCAAAATACCTTCCCATACCCAAAAGGAAAGAAGCAAGACATTATTATTCGAACTAAGAGGAACATAAGAACTGCATATAAAGACTGTAAAGCAGCAAACTTACGGAGTCGCAGCAGACCTGGATTCCCAAAGGGGGCCTTGCACCAGTGAAGTAACTTGGTCGCTGCTTGCCCCCCACATCTATGTGCCCCTGCCACGAGGAGCAGGACGGAGAATCCACCTTTTACAATATTAAGGTTTAGGAGAAGGCCTAAGGGGGAGGAAGGAGTTGAGTCCAAGGGAGGTGGGAAAACATAAAGACAATCTGGTATTGAATCAAGCTCTCCTATATTGCAGACCCATCTTTAACCAGAGGCCTTACCAAGGGACCGGGAGAGTGTTTGTGAGTGCAAATCATTCAACCAGGGCTGGGTGGCGTCCCCGTGGATACCAGGTGAGCGTAACAGCAGGTGGAGGAACATGTGTTAAGGTGGGACTTTTGTCAACGAGGTACGTGGCCTACAGCCTACCCTTCCTTTGTGCAAGGCAGGTTTCCGCTGCGTTCGTATTGGCAGGGTACGCAACGGCTCCATCAGCCGCCTGCTACCCCGTCATTATCGCCTACCTCCCCTCCAGCCTGTGAGGACAGGTTTTTCTAAAGGTTCCTTGGGCTCATGAAATCTCCTCAGATGGGGGTCTCCTCAGGAACGCCATCGGGGACATGCTCCTACCAATGGCTCTGGCACTGCAGGCCCCAGTACAGGTGCCCCTGTCCAGCCTCCGCCGCCTGCTCCGGCCACCCAGCCAATAGTGCAGGCGGTTCCATACCAGGCTACGGTCTCCACAGCCCAGCCTTCAGCACCCAGCACCCCGCCAGCGGTGCTGGACCAAGCAGACCCTCAGGTGGACACAGAGGAGGAGGACCCCGACACACCGTCATCAGCCAAGGCCTTCCATGAACGTCTTGCAGGGCTGGCAGATTACTTGGGCCTTCCTCAACCCGAGGTCGAGCAACCATCAGAGGGGGTCCTCGCTGAAGTCCTCACACTATGCCCCGCAGCGAGAACAGGGATCCCTATGCATAAGGACGTAGTTACCTTGGCCAAAAATGGCTGACTCAAGCCCCACTCGGTCAATTGACGCCGGGACGCCAAGTACAGGTAGATGGAGGGGAATACACTCTTGCTATCGGCCCACCCTCAGGCGTATTGTACGGTGATCGCTGCAGCATCACTATAATCCACGCCTCAGTCGTCCTCGGCCTCTTCCTCCGCTGCACTGCTAGGCAAGGAGAAGATCTTGGAGGCGTATGGGAAGAAGCTGTATTCCAACGCGTCCCTGCATCTTCGTCAAGCTAATGCCGATGCCATGCTGGCAGCAGTTAACCAGAGGCTTTGGCAGGAAATGTACTATTTCCTCCCAGAGCTTCTGGCGCAGAGCCAATATCGATTCAAGGCGGGATTGGCAGAGGCCAAGATGGTGGCACAAGACATTGTGGAGTCCACTGTGGACCACATTGACACCTCTGGCCGGGCCATCTGCATTGCCACGGACATGAACAGCCTGGCTCTGTGCTACGAAATTGAACCTGGATGTCCAGGAACGCATATTAGACCTTCCTTTCGTAGGGGGTGACCTCTTCCACTCCACCACAGACAAGGAGCTGGACAAAAAAGAAAAACAGCTCACAAACGGCCAAGATTTTATCCGACCACACCCAAAACGTACACCCAGTCACAGCAGCGCTTGGACAAGGGGCGTACATACGGAGGGTTCTGCGGCTTCCAAGAGCAGATGTCCAGCCAGCCTGTTTGTTCCCCGACCCAACATAGGCGCAAACAATAAAAAGGGGGAGGAGGAGTAAGGGCTTTTTCCAGTCCCCCCTCCTCCGCTACAGCCTCAGAGGGAAAGAAGGCATGACGCGCCCCTCCGGGGTCCACGTGTCTCCAGTTGGGGGCAGGCTTGCACTCCATGCACAGTTCTGGTGCCAGAATTTTGCGGATCCCTGGATCCTTTCGGTAGTATCCATGGGGTACCGCCTACCCATCCCAGCCTCTCCTTCCTCTTCCCCTCCACTCCCACAGGTTGGGACAGCAACTCTTTTAGCAGAGATCCGGTCGCTCGTCGAGAGCCAGGCAGTGGAGGAAGTCCCCGCCTCCCAGAGATGCTTGGGCTTCTACTCCAGGGTGTTTGCCATTCAGAAGAAGAACCTGGCAGGCCTGAGAGTTGTGCTGGACCTTTCCACCCTGAACCTCTCCCTACCTCTCGAAAATTCAAGATGGTTACACCAGCGTTAATAGCAGAGACATTGTGCAGGGGAGACTGGATGTGCTCCTTGCATACTTGCACATTCCGATCTGGCAGGCTCATCGTTCTTTTCTACGATTCAGGATCATGGGCTCCCATTTCCAATATAAGGTGCTTCCTTTTGGCCTCAACTTGGCCCCAGGGACTTTACCAGGCTTTACTAGCTCGTCAGGGCTTCATCTCCAGAAGCGGCGCACCGCACCTCTCACGCCCTCATGAACACACTTCACGATCTGGGCTTTTCGCTCAATCTCAAGAAGTTTTAGCTGCAGTCTGCTCAGACTCTGACCCTCTTGGGGCTCATCTGGGACATAGGCTCTGAGAGAGTTTTTCCCCCTCAGAGGACAAGATCACGGGCATCAAGAGGGCCGCTACACACTTCCTCAACAGAGAAGTGACTTTGGCCTGGTGGTTCAAAACCTGCTGGGTCTCATGGCGGCGGTCCCATTGGCTGTCCCTCACACGAGACTCGGGATGAGGAGGATAAAGCTACATTTGGTGGCATCCTGGAACCAGGAACGCGGCTCTCGGGCAGAGATGATCTTTGTTTCCCCTTCTCTTCACCCGGACCTCACTTCCGGCAGCCTACCCCACAGGTCACCATCACTAAGGACTCCTCTTTCGAGGGATGTGGGGGCCACCCTGGACAACCACTGCGTCCATGGCACCTGGACTCTGCAGGAGTGCCACATCAATTGGCTGGAACTGAAGGCAATGTGGCTAGCGCTCAGAGCCTTCCTTCCGGTTATCGAGGGCAAGGTCGTCCTCATTCAGACAGACAACTCGACCAAAATGTTCTATGTCAACAAGCAGGGGGTTACCAGGTCTCCTCCACTGTGCAGACTGGCAGTCAGCATGTGGGAATGGGCCCTGGAAAACATCTATCTCACGGCCGTCCACCTTCCGGGGGAATCCAACATGGATGGAGGTGGACAGGCTCAGCAGGCTGGGAGCGGACAATTACGACTGCCAGCTAAACGACCTCATACTGCAGGAGATCTTCAGCAGATGGGGACACCCCCAGGTGGACCTATTTGCCTCCTGGGACAACAGGAAGTGACAACAGTTTGCCTCCTGGCAGGGGCAGGGCCCCGGCTCCCTGGGCAACGCGTTTCTGATTTAGTGGAACGGCATGACCGCATACGCCTTACGCCCGCGCCGCTGATACACAGGGTGATGTGCAAGATCAAGGAGTCTCGTCAACTCAGCGTCATTCTGATAGCTCCATGCTAGCCAGCCAGGCCATGGTTCTCGGAGCTGTCCAGCCTCTCGGAGAGACCTCCCATTCGCCTTCCGACGAGCCCATCACATCTTCTGGCACACTAGGGGGGCAGGGTCATCCCCCCCCCCCCTGCGCCACAGAAAGTAGCACTCCCAGCGTTGTTCCTGAGCAGGTCACGCTAGGACACCTCAGCCTGTCTCGGGATAATCTAGAGATCATACAGGGCGCTAGGAACAAAGCTACCAGGGCCCAGTATAAGAGCAAGTGGACCAGGTTCTGCCACTGGGCAGACTCCAAGGATATCAACCCCCTTCCATGTACATTGGACGACGTGCTCTCCTTCCCAGGTAGACACTTGCTGCACTTACTTGGCAGCCATTGGGGCCTACAGAAACTCAGATGACGAAGTCTTCTCCTCTTCCAACCCGATTTTCAAGAAGCATCTGATGGGACTCGCTAGACTCTACCCGCCCATCAAGAGGCCACACCCCGTGTGGGACCTCAATATAGTGTTGTGTGCCCTGGCGCACAAACCATTTGAGCCAATGCCGTTCGCGGACATCAGGCTGCTCACTGTTAAGACAGCCTTAACTCGGCTCGCAGGATCAGTGAAATCCATGTGCTGGTCGCCTCGGAGCCCTATACTACGCTTCACAGGGATAAGGTAGTCCTGCGGACACACCCTGCATTCCTACCTAAGGTGCCTTCCGCATTCCATCTAAATGAGGAAATAGTGCTGCCTACGTTCTTTGCTGAGTCCAAGGACGAGGCACATAGAGTTCTGCACTGCCTGGATGCCCAGCGTGCCCTGAAATTCTACTTGGACAGGACCAAGGGCTTCCGCAAGTCAGGCGCACTTTTTATCACCTTCAGCGGAGCAAGACCGGCATATCAGGCCTCCAAGGCCTCCATAGCCCGTTGGATGGACTCGGCCATCAAAGAAGCTTACAAGGGACAGCATAAGCCACTGCTGGCCAATATGCGCACCCACGCGGTCACAGCCAAGGCAACGCCCATCGCATTCCAGCAGCATGTCCCCTGGCAGGTCATAAGCTGGGCAGCCACATGGGCCACCCCTTCGGCTTTCTGCAAGCACTACTTTTTGGATGCTGGCTCTAGATCAGATGCGGTTTTCGGACAGGCAGGTCTTAGGAACCTTTTTGCTTAAGGGAGGGTCTCCTCTCCACCCTGGGGCTACACTCAGTTGTAATCGCCCATGCAGTATGGAGGAAAGGGGCTGGGACGTAAGAGTAATCATAAGTTACTCACTGTAGTGACTAACATACTCTTAGTCCTTAGTCCCCTTTCCTCCATACGCCCCACCATCCTGCCCCCTAATAAAACTGGTGTCATTAGGCAATGTTAATCTATTGTCGACGTGTCTATGGGGACTGAAGTGTGGCGCCGGAAGGCAGAGTCAGGGCAGAGCATGCTCTCAGGGCCGCACCCCCACGCGCCTCTAAATTTAAAGGGGGAGAAGATTCGTTCTGGTGAAAAAGGTTCTGTCTCCCGTCCCTTGGAAGGGACGCCCATGCAGTATGGAGGAAAGGGACTAAGAGTACATTTATCACTACGGTGAGTAACTTATCATTTTTTTTAAAAAAGACAGAGCATATATAATGAAAAAGGGGTGGGACGAATAGGGGAACCATAGATCATCAAACACAGGAATAAAATCATTCATAGGGCCCCAGGTGCCAACCTGAACACTGTCACAGTAACCTTAAAAGTCTAGGACATAGTTTAAGAAATAATACAAATGTGCACTATGCAGCAAACAAAGGGCCTAGAGGGGGAAATGTGGCTAAACTGTGCCAACCAAAATAAAGAATTCCTTCTGGCCCAAAGCACCAGCTCAGTACATTGCTAAGAAAAATAGTTGCAGTAATACACTGTATTAAGTCATTTCTCATAGACTATTGTAATGCAAGACTTTAAAAATACATAAAAAATAAGTGTCACAAAATAAAATTGTAGTCTTTAACTGCAAACTCCAGGAACCGAGAGGGGCCCCAGAAAAACAACCAGAGGCAGGTTAGTACCTCAACAGTCACTTTGGGGGAGTTTCAGGTACATTTAAATGTTCCTGCTAGGAATAAAGGGGCATATTAAATAGGCACAGCTGTGGTTATGGGGAAGTAAAATAAGTAACAGTTTGCACTCCACAGGTGTGGAGATGGCAGCAACCAGACATGGGGATGCCAGAGGAGACCCCAAAGAACAGTGCCAGTGGCAGGTTGGAGCCTCAAGAAGAGTGCCAGGTTAAAGACCTGACCGCACTAGGAAGAGATGCAGCACAGCATGATTTGTCCCCATAAAAGTCTTTGCCAAAAGGTAATTGAAGGATACCGCCAGAGATCTTCGACCAATGACCATGGGGACTACTGAGGGTAAGCTCATTAATAACCTACCAGCCCAGGGCTGAGAGGTAAGTTCTCAGTCGTGGTTACCAGAAAGATGGTTCAGGGACAGTGAAACAAACTGGTGCGTTCATTAGTTAATAGAATCTGGTCACCCAGCGACTTGAACCCTGGACCAACAATGATCCAGATGGCAACAAATACACAACAGCCTTTACAGGAGTTGGACCCACGAGCAATGGCTAAGATGGTTGGAAGAACACAGAGTAACCTGACCACGCAGAGTTCAATGGCTTGGTGAACAAAGAGGGGCAGCCAACCAGCAGAAAATTAAACTGTCCCATGAAGGAAACAATGGTGAAGGCAACCTTGAATAGAACAAACCGGACAGGAGATGTGTGCTCTTGTCTTCTCAATACCCTTCTGGCCGACGGCACCAAGGCTGTTGACCATAGTGGTAAAATGGGAAAGTAGCGATAAAATATTGCAGTCCCGGCATGGATGTTTCTGACCAACACATGAGGACCAGCGGGAGGAAGGTGGCAGCCCAGGAAGGACATCTAGCAGCCTAAACCCCCCCCCCCAAAACTAAAGTACAGAAGTACGAGTCCAGGCAGTATGGTAAATCGGGTCTCAAAACTGTAGCACATAAGGTCCATCAGCACAGGGTGTGTAATTGCCTGCCTAATGCCAAGGACTGGTCTAAACCAGGCCGAAACTAGAGGGTGTGCAACTGAGCTCAGAGTGAGGGAATTGTACCATAATGTCGCCACCATTGTGGCGACATTGCTACAATCGCGCCGGAGCATGGCACAGAAATCTTGACACCTGCAGGGGTTGTGTGGGTGTCCCACTCTCTCCTTGGGCTCAGTAACAGGTTTTGGGGGTTGCGGGGGTGTTCCCCGCTTACCATTACGTTAAGCGGGGATAGGATTTTAAAAAAGGACCCTGCAGCGTCAGCACCGCCCACGTAAGTGGGAGGGCTGACACTGCAGGGGTACAAGGATGCCAGCGGTGCCCACAGAAGTGCGCCACAGTAAAGGTAAGTGGTCGGGGGTGTTGTGTTTTTAGGGATTGTGGGCCGGTGCAGGTGGGCAGAAGGGATCTATATGATCACTGCACTGCGCCGTAATTGCAGTCAACATTTTCCTCAGCAGAATTATGGGCGGCGTAGTGATCACATAGATCCAAAGTGAGCCTATGTGGTCACAGCAGCCATTTTAACCCTATCTCATGGGCCTGAGAAACTAAATGGCAGAGAGCAGGACCTGAAAAATACATTTGTAACCCAGTGGCTAACCAAAAGGATACATTGGGCAACTGATGTAGTAAATTGACTTACACCCCTAGCGAAGACCAATCTAAATTACAGCTGCTCTCAGCCTACTCCCTAACACTAATGTAGCATGATATTATCTCCAGACCGTGTGCTCCATGTCGGCGCCCTTTTTTCAAGTTCGATAGGTAAGTGTGTGGTGCTCCACACCGGCCCCTGGATGGCGACCTATGAGGAGCATGTGATTCTGAGCCGATACAAGTTAAAGAAAGTCCATTACTGGTAGGTCATATTTGTCTTACCAGTCTTCTACCTTACACCTACAGGCGGCCTAGATTAGATCCCAAGAGAGCTTTGAGCTTCCATGTAGCCAAAACAAGATCTTTTCGACAGAATAATCAGCTCACTAAATATTTCTCACAAAGCTGTATGGTAAAGCAAAATCTACTAGCCCACACGCAATGGCGAGTAGATTTTATTAACAGCGTGAACTATTTCTATGGTACTAGACCATGCTGGCGAGTATGGGGATTTGTATTTGATTTACTGCAAACAAACTTGTTGCAGTAAATGGAAAATAAGTTTCACTTTGCATGGCTGTCTTTTTGTGTGGCAGTATTGCACGAAATATGAAGTGTGCTTATGGTGACGGATACTTTTTTTAGATAGAACTGGTAAATATTTTGTCACCCGTCACTGTGGGGCGAATGCATAGTGCATTTCCTGTAGGTCGAGTGTGGAAAGGATTTAGGTTGTAAAACCGTAGCTGAAATGTTCAAGGGAGAAAAGACCGAAAGTCATTTTTTCCTAAAATAATTTTCGTTCTTCTCTCCTTGAACATTTCAGAATATGCCCCTGCCCCCATCCCCTGCTTACCTGTGGTCAGCACACCCCCTTGTGTGCCGCTGTCTCCAATATCCCTCTCTGATACTGGGACCCTTCACTTACTTTACATAGGGGGTGTCCCCTATGTGGGGGACACCCCCGCAATCCCGAATCTGAAAATGTCAAACATGGGGAGCAGGGGGACACACTTGCTCCTCATGTTTGGTATTTTCCCATTCGTATGAATGGTACAGGCCTTTTTCAGTCTTTTGCACCATTCGTACAAATGGATACAGACTTTTTGGGTGATTCCGTGTGTATACAAAAGGAACTCTCCCTGCAGGTCTAGTGGGATTTATAAGGATTACCGAGGCCTGATCATGCTGTGTTTTCGGTGTGCTTTGAGAACGTAGAGAAGGTGGTCTGTCTGGCACAACATCGGCATTGCAAGGCAGTGGCCCCATTGACGAATATTTGTCCAGCAGCAACACCAAACACTACGGTTTAGTTTTGTATTCTGGACAGGCTGCTCACTTTGTAAGAGCTGTTCTCCAAAGATTCTCGGTTTAGGAGTATTTTAGGGTTCTCCCCCCTCCAGGGAGATGCAAACTTTTCTGGGAGTGTAACAAGATTAGGATTGGGTAGAACAAACCAAGCCTAAAATACTATTAGATGTTTGGCTGAGGCCAGTGAAAAAAGGATGTTTTGGGTTTCCTAGGTTTAGTTTATATCATAGGGGTTGCCTCCTAGCAAAGCATTCATCTAGTAAACTTTTCTGCCCTTAACTAAGCTCTTATAGTCTCTGCTCCAATTGTGTACCGGACTCGCCTCTCTCTCGGTCTTGTCTGCTTGTGCCCCGCCCTGTGTCCTTCCCGAGTGTTCTAGACCCCCCTTTCCTCTAATCTCCTCTCCCTACCTACTCTATGGTGCTCTCTATCGCTCCTATTTTTTTCTAACTGCTTCTCTATTGACTATCCTGCTCTCCTCATTAAATCTGGTAGGAAGAAGTTCAAAAAGGATATCCTGGTCTCCAACCCAGGCCTCCCTATCGCTGATACCTATACCAGTACTTCCTCCAGGCAAACCCTCACCGACATCCTCTTTGTCTTTCCCTCGCCAGACCTATGGCCTCTACATATGGTCTCTGTTCCCTCTCCTTTCTCTTCTTCTCACATTAATGGTGGCACCCGGTGGGAGGCCCTCTTGGCTGTCTTGGTCCAAGGCCCTCATGCCAACCTTCTCCTCTTTGATACACTTCCCGCGCCTCATCAATTTCCTTTCTTCTCCTGCTGTCCCCTCTCTCCCCTCCATGGCTTCCTTACCTCCGCCTGCTGTCTCCTCCTTGGCTACCTTGCCTTCTCCGCCTTCCTCTTCAGCCCCCCCTCGGCCTTCTTCTACACCTCTGCAGGGCATACCTCTGATGTCACTGAGACATGGTGTATTTGTTTTTTTAAACAATTTTTCTTTCCTGCAAAACAATGTACAGACTGGCGTTATCATATACAAAGCATTTCGCAACCAATCCAGTCTGTCTACTCCCAATGTACCCCTCAACTGCCCCCCAACCTACATCGCACCCAGTAACACACCTTCTCACTCTTTTATTCCTCGCCAACCACCCTGGCATCCGTATCCTCCTACACAGGAGTCTCCACTAGGTTGTGAGCGCCATGTTCAGAAGTGGTCCGTTCTGCTATCAATTCTCTCCAAGCGTCTATCCTCCCCCCTCCCCCGTGTCCCGACTTGCTGCTTCGTGCCACACCACAGTCTCTGCAATCACCCATTTTACCAGGTCCTTCAACCACACTTGCACCATTGGTCTTGCATGTGCTTTCCATCCCATCGCTATTCTGCGTTTCGCTAGTATGTATGCCAAATCCTTAAGTTTACTCGCATGTCTTGCTCTTTTGGGGCTTGCGAAGCCCCCCAAAAGACATGCTACGTGGGATCCAATATCCAGGGTGATATCTGCCCTTGCCAATGTCTGGGCTATTTCACCCAGAATCTACCAATCTCTGTGCAGGCCCAAAA